>NW_006921809.1:825006-839800 GCF_000298275.1 Orycteropus afer afer
ATTGAGGTTGTCAAAGAATTCACATTGCCTTGTTCTACAATCAATGACAATGGAAGTAGCAGTCAGGACATTAGACGATGTGTAGCATTGGGAAGGTCAACCGCGAAGGAACCTTTCAAGTGCTGAGAAGCAAGGATGTCTCCTTGAGGACTAAAGTGTGCCTGACACAAGCCGTGATATTTCCAGTCACCTCATATGCATGTGAGAGCAGGACAATGAATAAGGAAGACTGAAGAAGAGTTGATGCTTTTGAGTTGTGGTCTGGTGAAGAATGCTGAAAGTACCATGGACTGTTAAAAGAACTAACAGATCTGTCCTGCAGGAAGTGCACCCGAAATGCTCCTTGGAAGTGAGAATGGCCAGACATCGTCTCACCTACTTTGGTCATGTTGTCAGAAGGAACCATTCCCTGGAGAAGGATGTCATGCTTGGTAGGGTGGAGGGTCCACGAAAGAGGGGAAGGCCATCAACGAGGTAGATTGACACAGTGGCTGTGACGATGGGCTCAAGTATAGCAGGGATCATGGAACTGGCACAGGATCAGGCAGTGTTTCATTCTGCTGTACATGGGGTCGCTATGAGTCAGAAATGACCCGACGGCACTTAACAACAACATAACAACAGGACCATATCATCTGCAAATAGTTTTGGTTTTAGTTTTTCCTTACCTATTTGGATGTCTTTTATTTAACTTTCTTGTCTTACTGCCCTGGCTAGGACTCCCAATACAATGTTGAATAGAAGTAGTAATACAGGATATCCCTGTCTGGTTCCCATTTGTAAGGGGAATGCTTTGAGTCTCTCTTCACTATGAATAATGTTGGCTATTGGTTTTGCCTACATGCCCTTTATTGTGTTGATAAATTCTCCTTCTATTCCTATTTTGCTAAAGGTTTTTCTTTTTTTTAAAATCAGGAATGGGTGTTGGATTTTATCAAATGTCTTTTCTGCATCTATTAATATGATCATGTGGTTCTTTTCCTTTATTTTATTATGTGATGGATTATGTTGACTATTTTTATAATGTTGAACCACCCTTGCATACCTGGTATGAATCCCACTTGGTTGTTATGTATTATTTTTCTGATATGTTGCTGGATTTAACATATCCTGTTGTTGTTGTTATGTGCCATCGAGTCCAACCCAACCCATAGCAATGCCTCCTTGTGTTTCCGAGGCGGTATCATTACAGAAGTAGATTCCCCAACCTTCCTTCCAAGGAGTGGCTGGTGGGTTTATCCCAGCCTAGTGGATATCCAATAGGCTAAGATTTTGTTGAACATACTTGAGTCTATTTTCATGAGGGATATTGGTCTGTAATTTTCCGTTTTAGTGGTGTCTTTGCTTGTTTTTGATATTAGAGTTATGCTTGCTTCATAGAAAGAATTTGGGAGCATTCCATCTTTTTCTGTGTTCTGGAAAAGTTTGAGTAGGATAAATGTCAGCTCTTCTCTGAATGTTTGGTAGAATTCTGCAGGAAAGCCATCTGGGCCAGGACATTTTTTCCTGTTGAAACTTTTTTGTGATCTGTTCAAATTCTTCTTTTCTTATGAGTCTGTTCAAATTTTCTACCGCAATCTGTGTTAGTGTAGGTAGGTAATGTATGTCTTTTTGTAGATTTTCAAATTTGTTGGGGTACAGTGCTTCATAGTATCCTGACATTATCCTTTTTATTTCTGTTGGTGCTGCTGTAGTGTCACCCACTTCAATTCTTATTCATGTTATTTGCATCTTCTCCTTCTTTTCCTTTGCTAAATTTGCCAGTAGTTTGTTGATTTTATTAATTTCTTTCAACAAACCAACTTGTAGTCTTGCTTTTGTGTTTTCTGTTTCATTTCTTTTTACTTGAATCTTCATTATCTTTTCTTCTGGTGGCTGCAGCCTTTTGTTGCTTTTCTTTTTCTAATTGTTGGAGATGTTGGGTTAAGGTGTTGACTTTGACTCTTCTTTTCTGATGTGTGCATTTATTGCTAGGAGCTCTGGTAGCATAGTGCCTAAGGCACTTGACTGCTAACCAGAAGGCTGGTGGTTCAAACCCACCAGCCACTCCTCAGAAGAAAGATGGGGCAATCTACTTCCATAGTGATACTGCCTCGGAAACCCAAGCGGGGGGAGGGTTCCTATGAGTCAGGTCTGACTTGACAGCGCATAACAACAACAACAAGCATTTATTGCTACAAATAGCTCTCTGAGCACTGATTTTGCTGTGTCCCAAAGATTTTGGTATGATATGTTTTCATTCTCATTTGATTCAAAGAATTTTTAATTGTATTTTTCATTTTTTCTGTTACCCAGTAGTTTTTAAGCAGGATATTATTCACTTTCCATGTGTTTGCTTTTTTTCCTTAAACTTCCTATTGTTGATTTCTATTTTGATAGCATTGTTATCTGAGAAGATGCTTTGTAATATTTTGATGTTTTAAATTTATTGAGGCTTGTTTTGTGGCCTAACCTATGGTCTCTACTGAAGAATGTATAGTCTCTACTGAAGAAAGTTCCATGTGCACTGGAAAAGAATATATATACCATGCTGTTTTGGGGTGAAGTGTTTTTTATATGTCTATAAGGTTAACTTGATTGATTGTATTGTTTATTTCTTCTGTGTCTTTGTTGTGATTCTTTCTAATTGTTGTATCCGTCATTAAAAGTGGTGTATTACATGGACTGCCAAAAGAATGAACAAATCTGTCCTGGAAGAAATGTAGCTGGAATGCTCCTTAGAACCAAAAATGGTCAGACTTCGTCTCACTTACTTTGGGCATATTGTCAGAAGGGACCATTCCCTGGAGAAGGATATCATGCTTAGGAAAGTGGAAGGTCAGCAGAGAAGGCTCTCAATGAGGTGGATTGACACAGTGGCTGCAACAATGGACTCAAGTATAGCAAGGATTGTGAGGCTGGCCCAGGACCTGGGAATTTTTTCATTCTGTTGTACATAGGGTCACTATGAGTCAGAACTGACTCAATGGCACCTAACAACAACAACTATTATTGTGGAGTTGTTTATCTCTCTTTTAAATTCTGTTAAAGTTTGATTCATATATTTTGGGGCTCTTTCATTGGGTCTGTAGATTTTTATTATGGTTACGTCCTCTTGTTCAATTAATCCCTTAATTCTCTTCCTTGTCACTTATGCTGGTATTTGTCTTGAAATCTGTTTTATCAGAAGTACATATTGCCACTTCTGCTCTTTCTTGGTTGGCATTTGCAGGGTATATATTTTTTCCAACCTTTGATTTTTCGTCTACATTAGTCTTTGTGTCTGGGAGCTCTGGTAGCATAGTGCCTAAGGCACTTGACTGCTAACCAGAAGGCTGGTGGTTCAAACCCACCAGCTACTCCTCAGAAGGAAGATGGGGCAATCTACTTCCATAATGATACTGCCACAGAAACCCAAGGAGGGATCACTATGAGTCAGTTCCAACTCGACGGCACATAACAACAGTGTTTGTGTCTATGATGTGTCTCTTATAGACAGCATAGGGATGGGTCATGTTTTCTTATCCATCCTGCAACACTCTGTCTCTTGATTGATAAATTTAACCCATTTACATTCAGTGTAAATATTGCCCAGTGTGAATTTATTGCTGTCAGTTTGTTACATACCCTGCCCCCCAGTGGTGTTGCTGATTTCTTTTTCCATGTAATTTTTTGTGTTGAGCTCATTTTGATTATGAATTTTTTTTTTTTATCATTTCCATTATTGTCATTGCTTTAGTATTAGCTAAATATCTGTGCCTCTTTTTTTTTTTTTTTTTTTTTGATGAGAAGATTTATTTATTTTCTTTGGGCTTACCTGTCATTTATTATTTTCTTCCCAAGTTTAAAACAGTTTGTTCTATCTCAAAATCATCTTGACTTCCTCTCCATTTAAAAGTTCTATAATCACACTACTCATTGCCTCATTTGGCTTTCTAATTATTCTCATTCACAAACTGATGTCTCTGATTCCCTGTCTTCAGTCTTCTGTATTTATTTTACTTTGGAAACTTCTATAGCTTGGTTTGTTTCTGAGTTATGCTGTCATTTGTTTTCATCACATGTTGTTTGCTGTTGTTGATTCTCCGTCTGAAGGACTCTCTTTAGCATCTCTTGTAAAGTTGGTCTGGTTTATACAAATTCCCTTAATTTCTGTTTATCTGGGAATGTCCTAATTTACTATCATATTTGAGGCACATTTTTCATGTGTGTATTAATTTTTGATTGAAAGTTTTCTCTTTCAGGGTTTTATATCTGTCATCTATTGCCCACTCACTTGGCAGAAACCAGAGCTTAGTCTTAACTGGTTGCCCTTTGTACATAACTTTTCATTTTTCCAGTGCTACTTTTAGTATTCTTTCTTTAAAGCTTTTGATCATGATATATCTTGCTGATTGCCTTTTGGGGTTAATCCTGTTTAGGGTTTGTTGAACTTCTTGAATGCATTATCTTCTCATCTTTCATCATATTAGGGAAGTTCTCTTCCAACAAATCTTTGACAATTTTCTCTGTGGTTGTATATGTCTCTTCCTATTCTGGAAATCTGATCACACATAGTTAGTTACTTCCCTTGATGGTATCCCAAATCAATCTTAGGTTTTCTTTTTCTTTTTTTTTTTTTTTCCCCTGGTTGTTGTTGTTATTCTTTTTTCTGATTTTTCCTCTATCAAAGTAGTACTGAGGAATTTGTCTTCATTAATTCTCTCTTCCATTGATTCAGTTCTACTCCTTTGTCCTTTTAATGTATTATATATCTATTTGTGAAATCTTAGTATTAATCTTCTGGATTTGTATTTGCTGTTTTTGTATAGTTTCTAATTTTTCATTTGTTTTATCAGTTTTTGTATTGTTTTCCTAAATTCTTCTAGAGTTTTGTATGTATTTTCCTTAATTTTGTCACTGTTTTCCTCACTTTTTTCAGTGTTTTCCTTGATCTGTCTTTCAATTCACTGAAGGTACCTAAATAATTTCTTTGAATTCCATATGAGGTAGTTCCAATACCACTTTCTTCTCAGGGAGGTTTTCTGGCTCTGTATTCTGATACCTTGTGTGTACTACTTTATCTTGCTTCTTTGTGTGAACTGGAATTGTCAGTTGCCTCCAAGACACTGTGATGTCGTTGTATTTATATTTAATTGGTAATTGTTTGTTGGTGTGATTTACTCGAGTTTTTATTATTGTTGTTTTGTTTTGATATATTCAAAACCAGTGAGTGGGACTGGTAAACTACTCTATTCACTAGTTCGGCAGCATTTAGGCACACAGAGAATATGTGCACTGTTCTCTGTTAGCTGTTGGTGTAGAATAGCTGAGGGTGGATTCAGCTGGTATTGGCCAATCTCTATCCTTCAACAATTGGTATAGAAGCAGGCGTTGGACCTTACCAGTGGGTGGGGCTGCAGGAGGTATGGGTGTGATTGGGTCATGTGGGCACAGTTGCTGTCTCCTGCCAAGTGGGACACAAAGAACAAACAGAAAAAAAAAAAAAAAAAATACTTTCTGGTCACCAGCCAACATTGTGTTTATCTGTTCAGTCCTTGGCAAATGGAGCTGCTTATCAGGTTGTTGTCTTGATCTGAACTCCAAATGTGCATATTTAAAATGGCCTTACCATCAGGCCAGCAGAGAGTCTACAGTTCCATTTGTCTCCTTATTCACTATTTTCAATCAGTCTCTTCTGCTAGTCAGCATTTAGTTCACTTCTTCACCTCTCCTTTTGAAGCTCAGGGTTTGAGGGTTATCCTTTATAACTGTTTCAATTGGTTTCTCATTTCTTTGTTGTAGAGAGTTTGTGTAGCTTGTCTGCCTATTCTGCCATCTTGCTGGAAGTTGTCAATAGCCAGGATTCTTGTAATCACACATTTCATTAGTTTGCTTTCTCATGCAGGGGGAAGAGTAGCAAAGTTGCCAGAGAGGAGCCTCGAAAATTCATTCCGGGCTGCAGGGAGGATGCCTGCCACCAGCTGCCCCTTGTTGGGCTCTCAGTACTTGGGCAGCAGCTTGGACACACTGGCCAGCCCCAGTCTACTGGGCAAGGCTGGGACCATTGGACTGGCAGACCAGGTAAGCAAGTGCAGCTCCTGCACTGTACCATGCCACTCCACAGCAGCTGAGTGTTCAGCTCTTGGCACCCATGCCTGCAGTGCTACAGCCACCTCACACTACTCCAGGACCTGCAGCCCCTCACATTATGGGAGAAGCCACCCATAGGGTTTTGTTGGCTGATTTTCAGAAGTAGATCACCAAGCCTTTCTTCCTCTTTTGTCTGGAAGTTCTGCTGATACTTGTTCACTATAAGTGATCCTCAACTCACTGTCATGCCTTAGGTTCTGACTCATAGAAACCCTCACTAGGGTCTACAGAAGTCAATTGCCCCATCTTTCTTCCACAGTGGCTGGTGGATGTGAACCACCAACTTTCTGGTTAGCAGTCACATAGCTTAGGCACACAGAGAACATGTGCACTCTTCTCTGTTAGCTAAGGTATAGAATAGCTAAGGGTAGATTGGGCTGGTATTGGCCACTCCCTATCCTTCATCAAGTGATGAAGAAGCAGAGCACTTCTGCCACCAGAGTGACCCTACTGGTGTTTAAAACACTAGTAGCATAGCTTCCAGCATCACAGCAATACACAATGCAGACAGGTACCACAACTCAAACCTAAGTTAGCTTATTGCAATAAAGGTGTTAACATTACCTGATCTCTCATTGAATGTCAGATATTTATTAAGTGTTTCACATAACATTTTAATGCTCACAAAACACCTAATAGTTATATATTAGTAGCTCTGGTAGCATAGTGCCTAAGGCACTTGACTGCTAACCAGAAGGCTGGCAGTTCAAACCCACAAGCCACTCATCAGAAGGAAGGTTGGGCAATCTACTTCCGTAGTGATACCGCCTCGGCAACCCAAGGAGTGGTTGCTATGAGTCAGGTCCAACTCGATGGCACATAACAACAACAACATCCTCACTTTACCTAAAAAAAAGAAACAGGAACAAAAAGGTTGTGTAAGTTGCTCAAAGTCAGACAGCCAGTAACTGGCAAGGCCAGACTTCAAACACAGGCCCTTAAACTGCAAAGGCCAAACGCTTTACAACTGAGCTACCCTAACACAAGGACACGCATTTTCTCTCTTCCCTGCATCAAAAGAAAACCACTTCTCATTAAACTGCATGTTGGCATGATGTTAATTATCCTCCCAGACCTTTAGCAGGTGCTATAGGTTCTTGCATACCTTTTTGTCTACCTAAAAGCTGAAATGGACCAAGCATATTGATACATCTTCTGGCATGATACTGTAACCATGATTTTTATTTCCAGTAAGACAGAATTTGTTCCATACTAATTTTAATAAATTCTTCCAGGCCTCCCTCACTCTAAGTAGATAATAACTTGACTAATTTAAGGTTTATATTCAATTGTTACCACAAAAATTAGTTTACATAATACCAGATAATTATGCTTATATACAGATTACTTTCTGCCAAGAGGTTAAAATAACAAAATAGAAACTTTTCAAATTAAACATTTAAAAACAAATTTAAGTAGGACATGGAAAGAATTTAAAATATAGATATTAATAGTTTTCACTACAGAAATTTTCATATATTCTGAAAATCAAAATATCTAAAGAGTACTAACCTCAATGCCTGAAATTTTAGCAACTTCTCTGTCTTTCAATTATAAAATAAGCAATAAAATGCCCAAATTAAAGAGGAACATGGATCAGCTCCCCTCTAATTCCCCACCCTGCAGCATCCTTTCTTTCCCATGGCTGAATCAGGAAAAGAAAATAAAGCCCAATGTTACTTGGGATATAATGTTGAGAATACTTATGGCTTTGTTTCTTTTTATTTCTTTTATTTTCTCTTCAATAACAGAAAAAAAAAAATATTATAATTGAGGGAAAGAGTGAAAAAAGCTCTTCCATTCTCTGGTCAAGAACTAAATAAAATCAATATTTTGTCACTGTTGCATGATTAAAAATATCATCTTCACAACCTGTTTTGTCTAGGCTTTCCTACAGTAATTATTTTTAAGAGGGTTTGTGTCCTTTAAATGGAGTCCCTGGGTGGTACTAATAATTAATGTGTTTGGCTGCTAAATGAAAGTTTAGAGGTTCCAGTTTACCTAGAGGCATCTCAGAAGAAAGATGTGATCTACTTGTAAAAAAACAGCCATTAAAAACCCTTATGGGGCACAGTTCTACTCCAACACACACAGGGTCACACTGAGTCAGAGTTAACTTGACAGCAACTAGGTGGATGTCCCTTTATTAGGTCCATACCTAGGAAAGAAAATGTTTTGAACATGGATTTACTGCAGATTTCCCATACTTAGGCTCAAAGTTCCAAAGTTATTAACTTAGATAAGCATCAAATAATTGACTATGAAGACCCACACCCATCCCTGCACAAAAAGAACAAATAGAATATTAATAGTGGTAAGTTTTATCAACCCAAAATATGCAATTTAGGGAAGAAAAAAAATTGTACATATTTTCTTAAACATAAAAGCAAGCAGTATTATTGTTTACTAGTAGAACATCTTCCATCTCCATGAACGTGGGTAAATTCCTTTAAGTCTGAATCTTAAAGTTTTTCACAAACAAAATAGGAATGATAACAAAAGCTACCTCATGTTGTTGTTGTTGTTAGGTGCTGTCAAACCGTCTCCGATTCATAGCAACCCCATGCACAGTGGAACAAAACACTGCCCAGTCTCGCGCCAGCTCCACAATCCTTGCTATACTTGAGCCCAACCCTGCTGCCACTGTGTCAAACCATCTCATTGAGGGCCTTCGCCTCTTTCTTGGACCCTCCACCTTACCAAGCATGACATCCTTCTCTAGTGAATGGTTCCTTGTAACAACATGACCAAAGTAGGTGACACAAAGTCTGGCCATTCTCTCTTTCAAGGAGCATTTCGGCTACACTTCCTCCAGGACAGATCTGTTAGTTCTTTTAGCAGTCCATGGTACTTTTAGCATTCTTCGCCAATACAACAACTCAAAAGCATCAACTCTTCTTCGGTCTTCCTTATTCATTGTCCAGCTCTCACATGCATATGAGGTGACTGGAAATATCATGGCTTGTGTCAGGCGCACCTTAGTCCTCATGGAGACACCTTTGCACTTCAGCACCTGAAAGAGGTCCTTTGCAGCTGACTTTCCCAGTGCTATTCATCTTCTGATGTCCTGACTGCTGCTTCCATTGGCGTGGATTGTAGAACAAAGCAATATGAAGTCTTTGACAACTTCAATCTTTTCTCCATTTATCATGATGCTGCTTATTGATCCAGTTGTGAGGATTTTTGTTTTCTTTGTATTGAAATGTTATCCATACTGCAGACTATTCTTCAATGTTCATCAGTAAGTCATCCTCACTTTCAGCAAGAAAAGTTGTGTCATCAGCGTATCACAGGTTGTTAATGATTCTTCCTCCAATCCCGATGCTATGCTCTTCTTCATATAGTCCAGCTTCTCAGATTATTTGCTCAGCATACAGATGGAATAAGTACGGTGAAAGGATACAACCCTGACACACTCCCTTCTTGATTTTAAACCATGAAGTGTCCCCTTGTTCTGTTTGAACGATAGCCTCCTGGTCTATGTACAGGTTCCTCAAGAGTACAATTAAGTGTTCTGGAATTCCCATTCTTCTCAACGTTATCCACAATTTGTTATGATCCACACAATTGAATGCTTTTGCATAGTCAATAAAACACAAGTAAACATCTTTCTGGTATTCTTTGCTTTCAGCTAAGATCTATCTGACATCAGCAATGATATCCCTCATTTCACATCCTCTTGTGAATCCAGCTTGCATTTCTGGAAGTTTTCTGTCAATATACCACTTCAACCATTTTTGAATTGTCTTCAGTAAGATTTTACTTGCATGTGATGTTAATGATGTTGTTCGATAATTTCCACATTCTGTGGGATCCCCTGTCTTTAGAATGGGTACAGATATGGATCTCTTCCAGTAAGTTCACCAGGAGGCTGTCTTCCAAATATCTTGGCATAGTCCAGTGAGTGCATTCAGTGGGACATCCATTTCTTGAAACATCTCAATAGGTATTCCATCAATTCCTGGACCCTTGTTCTTCACCAATTCCTTCAGTGCAGCTTTGACTTCTTCCTTAAAAGCTACCTCATGGAATAAAAATATTGGATAATGCACATGAAGACCTTCACAGAGAGTAAATACTCAACATATATTAGGAAGAAGAGATAGAAGAATGTTCTGGTTACCTAGTGCCACTATGACAAGAATACACCACAAAAGTGATGGCCTTAACAAACAGGAGTTTATTCTCTCACAGTTTGGAGGCTTTAAGTCCAAGTTCAAAGTGCCTGGCTCTAGGGGCTGTGTCAGAGCCCTTCAACTTTGAGTTTTAGCTCTGCCTCTTCCTCCAGGCCCACTGAAGCTAGAGGTATCTCCTCACCCAGGCAGCTACTGGCTACTGAGGCTAACAAGCCCAAGGTCAACAAATAAAATGGCACAGTCCTGATGTTACCAAACCACATAGCAGGTCATTAATTCAAGTCCATTGAAGTCCCAAGGTTGGCAGAGCATGGCAGGCTGCTGAACAACGACATGGCTACATGCAGGGTCCAAGCGTGCCATAGGCTACAGAACATTCCCAGGGCTTCTGCTTATATACAGGAAGCAGACAACATCCCAAAGGCAGCTACTCAGCTGCTTGTGGTAGTTCTTACCATGGAGTTGATTGCCAGTCTCAGCATGGGGAATAACTATGACCAGCTGCCCAGCCACTCAACCAGGCCCAGCCAAGTTGACACACAAATATAACTACCACACCCAAGTAGAAATATTGGTAAGCAACTGGATATATGGATCAGGAATTCAGTAGAAAATCTTGTCTGAAGATGTAAATCTGGAAGTCATCAGCATATAGAAGATAAAGGCATAGAGTTGGCTGTGCTTACTAGTTTGCATTATTTTTCCCATGACCTGTGAAACTCACTCTGTCCCACTCCTGCAATGAAAATTCAGATAGGTTCCACAGTTTTCTATCATTAACAAGCTTTTAAAGTTAATTCCATTGTAAAGATCAAAACCCCAGCCTGCTCCAGCTCAGGCCTACCATTCAGGCAGCTACTGGCTGCTGAGGCTAACAAGCTCAAGGTCGACAAATAAAATGGCATGTCCTGATGTTACCAAACCACATGGCAGACCATTAATTAATGCCCACTGTAAGTCCCAAGGTCGGCAAAGCATGGCAGGCTGCTAAACAATGACAGGGCTACATGCAGGGTCCAAGCATGCCATAGGTTAGAGACCATTCCCAAAACTGTTTATATACAGGAAGCAGACCACATACCCAATGGCAGCTACTCAGCTGTCCCCGGTAGATTCCACCATGGAGTTGATTACCAGTCTCATCATGGGGAATACGACATCCAGCTGCCCAGCCACTCAACTAGGCCTAGCCACCACAAACTTAACCACCACAAATAAAAAGATAGAATTATTATTATTGAAGTTTCTTTTAAAGTGTACCTAGGTAGGTAAAGGAGAGAATGCTGGGAAGGCAGCATGAAGCGTTTCAATTTGAAAACTAAAGGATTGAAAGGTTGGTCACTTTTTAAGATGAGAAAAATAAGAATAATGAGAGGATGAAGCAGTGACAGAAAAAAATTCTTTATATATCAACTAAATATAATTTTTTCAAATCATAATTATTCTATAATTAAAAAAAAAGAAATTAAGAGCAATGAGAAACTATTTTAAAATTTGAACACACACACTTGAAATGATTTTCAGAGAAAGTCAAAATTGTATAAAATAGTAAAAAATATTCATTTAAATCTGAATACTAGAGTAATAAAAAGAAAATATGTGGACATGAAGATTTATCTGTTATAAAATGGGGTGAAATATTCAAAAGTTATATGAAAAATTTGCTTGAAATATCAGAGAAAAATATGTTAAGAGGAGCAAGTAGGCATGTCTTGGTGATTTAGTGAAGTGTCCTCAAAATCCAAGGTTACAGGAAGGAAGGGAGACTAGTCAAAAAGGAGTTTTCTGAAAAACAATGGCAAGTGTGTTAAATGATGAGTTGTCAGACGATGCTTCCCCATGGAAATTCACCACCCTCTGGAAGCCCCTCTCTCTAACTCACTATTTGTAGTTTAATAAAGTCTTAGAGAAGGGTAGATGACTAATGGCATGAGTCAGAGGTTATTAACAGTTATTTTTAAGAAAGGTGATATTAGATTTTAAAATCTTGGTGACCTTTAACATTTTATAATACCTGCTCTTCTAAATTACTCAGAGAAAGTTACCAAGGTTTACAGAAAAGTTGGCAGCTTCATTTCCAGTGTGCACTAATAAGAAGCAAAAGTTCGCAAAGGGTTTGGTTGTCTTAAGAGCAGTGGGAAACCATTAAAAGGTGCAATGTTACTCAGGTTTTCTTTTGCTAAGACTAAGCCATAAAAATAATTTTCTCAGTGCAAATGTTGCTTCTTAAAAATGTTGCAGACATTTGGCACGTGCTATCACACATGGTAAAATATAATCTCGTGTGTGTGTGTGTGTGTGTGTGTTTTTTTTTTTCCTATGATTCAGGCCAGGTGCTTTGCTTTACATTATTCAAAAGCAGATCACATAATAGCTTTGACAACTGCAATAAATATATATAGACAAATAAGTACCAATCCATGCTTAACAGTAAGTTCCTTTTCAGTAATAGTAGATATTGCTTATGCCACTTAGGAAAATATTCAGTTGTTAGAATTCTTTATCTATAGCATCTTCCTGTCATAAGATCATAGTATCCAATGGACGCTTCAAAGTTTTCAATGGTGGTCTACTGATACACTAAAACCTGAGACTGCCCCATGTGGGTTTCAGCTTCTGCCTGATGGGGAAAGCTGGCCAACCAAAGCCACTTATATAATGTTAAATTGCTCTGCTTACTATAACCTAACGCCAGTTCCTGATCAAACTGAAATTGTTTCCAACCTTCATTTTATAAGATTTCTGACAGGATGGAACTTAAAAAGCAGACTTACAATTTATATTCTTATACATATTCATGGAGGATCCCTGTTGGTGCTGTGGTTAAGTGCTCATCTACAAGTCAAAAGGTCTGTAGTTTGAACCTACCAGCTGCTTCACTGTGGAAAAGATGTGTCAGTCAGCTTCCATAAAGATTTACAGCCTTGGAAACCCTATGGGGAAGTTCTACTCTGTCCTACAGTGTCACTGTAAATTGGAATTGACACTACAGCAATGGAGTTTATACATGTTCATGCAAAGAACTACTCACAAATATATTCATAGATGAACACATGTACTTGCAATAAAAGCCTATTGAGTCATAAAATTGCAGAGAAAAGATGTCGAAGAATAAAGAAAAATGTCCAAATTTCAGATCATTCAGGTCTTAAAAATGATACAGTTAATTCCAAAATAAAATTTTTTTGAATTGCAAAACAAATTTAATCAAGCCATTTTGCTATATTTTTAATTCCATAAAAGATTTAAGAAATAATTTCTTTTGTTTTAGGACACACCATCTACTCACTCAATTAAAGCAGGATTTCAGAAATATTTCAAATTGTTTTTGAAGTCATGATTTTTTAAATGAATGAAAGAATTAATTTTACTGTGTTTTTCACCCTGATCACAGCTCTCTTATGCCAACGGGAATGAACCCATTGTCCTTGGGTTGATTCTACTCATAGCAACCCTGTAGGACAGAGTAGACCTGACCCATAGGGTTTTCAAGGCTGTAAATCTTCACAGAAGCAGAATGCCACATCTTTCTCCTGATGTGTGGCTGGTGGGTTCAAACCACAGAATGTTGGAGAATTTATCCACTGTGCCACCAGAAGAATTAATAAATCTATCTTGGAAGAAGTACAGCCAGAATGCTCCTTAGGAGAGAGGGTGGAGAGACTTCATCTTACATACCTTGGACATGATATCAGGGTGGACCAGTCCCTGGAAAAGGACGTCATGCTTGTGAGAGGGTCAGTGAAGAAGAGGAAGAGCCTTAACAACAAGGACTGAAACTCTGACTATAATAATGGGCTCAAACATAGTAATGATTGTGAGGATAGCGCAGGACCGGGTAGCATTTTGTTCTGTTGTGCATAGAGTCACTGTGAGTTGGAACTGAGTCAATGGCACTTAACAACAGCATTTCACGTGGCAAATCCTAACTAAAATTTGCTCACAGGACACATGGAAATTAGCTCATTTCTTGATTTGGAGCTATTTCATGTGCATACCTTTGTGTTTTGCCTTGACTACAGACTACAGACTCTTCATCTGTTTATTGCCTACACATCACGGTGGTGGTTGTTAGGTGCCATTGAGTATGTTTTGACTCATAGCAACACCATGCACAACAGAACAAAAGTGGTAAGAAATGGAAAATAATCCTTTCCAGATTAAGACCATCTGAACTACCCATATACTAAAACTTTGTAAACTGAGAACATCTATTTTTTGCCTTAGTAACCTTAACAATCTTCCATAAATCTTCCATAAAGTATCACAGCCTTGAAAACCCTATGGGTAAGTTCTACTCTGTCCTATACGATCACTGTAAGTTGGAATTGACATGACGGCAATGGAGTTTATACACTTTCATGCTAAGAACTACTATGGCACAACCCAGGCACACCCAAAATAGCAGAGGTGGAGAGCAGGAGAAAGGGGATTAAAAGCCAAGAACCCAAACAGAGGATCCATCAGCCACAGAGATCCAGGTGAGGAGAGGGAACACAGGCATGTCCAAAGCAACAGGATGGGAGAGGGGGAGAAAGAAGATTAAA
>NW_006921809.1:842660-865776 GCF_000298275.1 Orycteropus afer afer
AGATCTGTCCTGGAGGAAGTGCAGCCAGAATGCTCCTTGGAAGCAAGAATGGCCAGACTTCATCTCACCTAGTTTGGTCATGTTGTCAGAAAGGACCATTCCCTGGAGAAGGATGTCATGATTGGTAGGATGGAGGGTCGACAAAAGAGGGGGAGGCCTTCAACGAGATGGATTGACACGGTGGCTGTGATGATAGGCTCAAGTATAGCAGGGATTGTGGGGCTGGCGTGGGATTGGGTAGTGTTTCATTCTGCTGTGCATGGGGTCACTATGAGTCAGAAGTTACTTGACAGCACCTAACAAAAACAACAACCTTGAAGAGGTTAGAATTGTGAGTGTATAAAGTGGCAATTGATGTGACATACATCGAGGAAGTACAAGGGCTTTCTAAAACAATAGATGGTGGTGTCTGGCATTCATTCACTTATATTTAATTCCTTAAGATAAGGAAGGCTCTTCAAGTTTTCAAGAGAATCCATTAAAATATTTTGATAGAAAGGAATTAATAATTATTGGTGGATGACGATATGCACTATTCAATATACTTTACATAAGTTAATTTAGTGGTTTCACATTTAAGTCTATGTTTTAATTATTAGCTAACATATTCATAGGCATTAATGGAAAAAGCCCTGATAAAATTGTTCCCAAAAGGGTTTACAATTAATCAGGGGACACATAGGAGAGATAAAAAGAACCAGAAATTCTGAACTCTAGTATTTAGACTCTAGTATTTAGGCTGCAATGATGAGCTCAAGTATAGCAGGGATTGTGGGGCTGGCGCGGGATCGGGCAGTGTTTCGTTCTGCTGTGCATGGGGTCGCTCTGAGTCGGAAACGACTCGACAGCACTTAACAACAACAACAACAACAAAGTATTTAGACTAACCATGTAAAAACCACCAGTTCCCTTTAAGTCAACTCTGACTCATAGTGACCCTATGTGTGTCAGAGCAGAATTATCATCTACAGCATTCTCAATAACTGACTTTTCGGAAGTAGATTACCAGGCTGTCTTCCAAGGCACCTCTCAGTGAACTTGAACTTCTAATTCATCAGTTAGTAGCCAAGTGTTAACTACATGCACTACCTATAGATTCCTTGACTGACCATATAACTCTCGTGTTACACAAAGGAGACTGATATCCCTATGGTAAATAATGCAATTTATTCATTTATCAGTCCATCCCTTTATTTTGTGACAAAAGACTCTATTATGTAATATGAAGGATATACAGATGAATAAAAGAAGAAGGTGATAGAGAGTATATGAGGAAGTATTTTAAAGGTACAAAATATGATAATGTATTTCCATAAGCAGTAAAGTTTCACTTGGCAGAATTACTCATGTGGGGAACAGGGCAAAAATATTGTTTTGAAATCAACAAAATTAACAGATAATAAAACGATGTTTCTCTAAAATTGCAAATATAATATTTTTAATTAACCTAAATTTCCCTGTTACAAGTTCTCTTTTAATACGTCTTCTAAAATATTATAATCAGCATATCAAAGCACTAGATCATTTCATATAGCAGTTATTTTACTTGTACATTAATACATGTTTCTCAAGTTCTTGAAACATTAACTTCTCTTCTATTAACCAGTTCTCATGAGTCAACTCTGGGTCATGGTGACCCCATGAGTATTACAGTAGAATCATGCTCCACAGGCTTTTCAATATCTTATTTTTCAGTAGAGTGCCAGGCCTATTTTCTGAGTCTCTTTCATTAGGTAGTTTCTTCTAGATATTATTCATATCATTAATTTGCTTGGCCATGCTTTTGTGAAAATGTCAAAAATATAAGACCTCTGACTCCAAATCCAAATAAAAACATAACACTCTACTCCAGATATGACATTTTATTCTGTACTTTGTATATAATGTAATTCTATATTTAAAAGATAGTTTCTAATAAATTGTTCAGTGCCCTTATATGAAGCCCACATGATAAATTTATTTTAGAATTTGAAATTGGGAAGAAATGTACCCTAAGGAACCGGTATGCCTTCTCTTGTCCAAAAACAAGGGTCAATTTTCTTTTTGCTGATTATCAGAAACCTCAGAGAGGAACCTGTTATGCAATCACAAAAATACTATGCTAACATCATGTTTAGATTTTCTGCAGCTTCCATTTCTATTATCTTTACTTTCCATGTCAATCTCTATTTTATTTGTGGAGAGAGAAGGAAACATAAATTTACTTAGTAAATTAAAATATAGAGAATAAATACCAAGTAAGTCATACATATTTTCAAAAAATATATATTAAATATAAATATATAAAATTGCCTGCCACTTTTGAAATAAATTAATAATATATAAACTTATTTATAAAGTCATTTCAAGTAGGC
Organism: Orycteropus afer afer; assembly: GCF_000298275.1. Taxonomy (NCBI): domain Eukaryota; kingdom Metazoa; phylum Chordata; class Mammalia; order Tubulidentata; family Orycteropodidae; genus Orycteropus; species Orycteropus afer. The sequence continues at coordinate 845,015 of NW_006921809.1, forward strand.
ATCAGCACTTTGTTTTATTTATGTGTGAAGTAATTTAAGCAGAAATCTGGGCTTTTAAAGGAGATCTCATTTGGTCTTAATTTCAGCGTAATTGCTTTACCAAGTATCTTAAGCTCTAGAACATGTTTACCATGAACTACTACAGAAAGAGCCTGGAAAGCCACCATCATCATTATAAATCATGTATTAGAAAAAAAACTTAAGTGGAAAAATTAGTAATTACAATGACAGACAAAAAAATCAGAGGGAAAGCTGACCAAGTACCTTTTTGGAATAGCTGGGAACTGAAGTCACAAACTTATTTTTTAAATAAAAAAAGCCCAGTGATTAGGCCCAAAGACGGCATTTTAAGGGACAACTAATAATTGTGGAAATAAGCTGAATAGTGCCTTCATTAATATAACACCTTTATTTCTTTGTGGCTGGCTTTCATCATTCATTACAATAATATAATAATATAATTATAACAAATAAAACCAAAAACCCAAACTCACTGCCACTGAGTCAATTCTGACTCATAGCGACCCCCATTGGGTTTCTGAGGTGGTCAGTCTTTACGGAAGTAGATTGCCCCATCTTTCTTCCATGGAACAACTGGTCGATTTGAATCACCAACCTTCTGGTTAGCAGGCAAATGCCTTAGGCACTGCACCACCACAGCTAAATCCAAACAGACTGAGATATTCTAATAATATACTCGACCTTCTAGGGAAGTCTATTGTGCAGGTTTGCAATTTTTGCTACTAAAATTGTAAAGAGAAAACAGATTGGCAGGAAATAAACAAGTAGCTTATGTCTTTTGTTTAGTTTAGCTTTCTTTTTCCTTCAAACTCAAAGGAGATGAGAAGAAAGAAGGAAAAAAGGAAGAAATGTGAGGAAATGTAGCTTGTCTTTCCTGTCAATTCCACTCTGCTTGTTTTGGTTCTCTTGTGTTGCTCTAACAGAAAATACCACAAGTGGATGGCTTTAACAAACAGGAATTTATTCTCTTACACTTTGGGATGCCAAGTTGACACATAACCTTAACTACCACAATCCCACCCCGTCAACTTGGCATCTATACAAATCTCCTTCGTTGGGTGGTCCGAGTTTCCTAAACCATCTGAGTGTCTCCTAGATCATCTGAGTGGCAACCTCACTCCCTTGGGCATGACGCTTTGTCCCCTCACTTTTGGGCAGTGGCTATGACCTCACCCCACTGCCTCTCTTGAACAACAGCCCCCACTCCAGAACCAAGTTGGTGAAGATCTGACTCTTTGAAACCTAGGAGGCTGTAGTGGTTCCACCCCCAGAAGCCATGGTCTTACCCTTTGAGGCTGAGGCAGCTCTGCTTTCCATTTCCTTGGTCTCTCTGCTTCTGCAAGTTAATGCTCAAATGCAACCCACTCCGTCAGGAAGTTTACTGCCCAAAGCCATTCAGCTTTCTGCACTGTGGGCCAACAAACCTGCTACTCCATCTCATGCCAGTCTCTTCTACCAATTAATGCTTGAAGGCAACCCACTCTGCCAGAAAGCCACCTGCCCAAAGGCATCCAGCTTTCTCCTATGTGGGCTAGTAAGTCTGGTGCTCTCTCTCATGCTGGTGTCTTGGCTCTACTGCCACCATCTATCTGCCAGTCTCTGCACAGGGGTCTGGGGTCCAAGAATGCACTCCATTCCTGTTTCCACATTTTTAGGTATCTGTCAGAGCAGCACTCCACACTCTCAGCACCTATCTCTGTTTTGGTTCTCTAGTGCCTAACAGAAATACCACAGGTTTATGGCTTTAACAAACAGGAATTTATTCTCTTATCGTTTTGGAGGCTAGAAACCTGAGTTTAAAGTGCCAGCTTTAGGGGCTGGATGAAGGTCCCTCGATGAGCTGGAGACGTGTCTTAACTCAGGGAACTGCTGGCCACTGACGCTGACAAACCCAAGGCTGACAAGTAAAATGGCACAGTCCTAAGATTATCAAGCAACACAGCAGGCCACTCACTGATGACTCGGCCAAATGCAGGATCCAGATGTGCCAAGAAGCTGGAGATCTTTCTCAAAGCTGCTTCCTATATACTGCAAGCAGACCACACCCCTAAGGCACCTACGCAGCTGCTCACAGTAGATTCCACCATAGAGTTGATTACTAGTCTCATCACGGGGAATAATTACATCCAGCTACCCAGCCACTCAAAACCTGGCCCAGCCAATTAACACATAACCTTAATTACCACACAGCTATAACAAGTTTTTCTACTTCCATAGTGATACTGCCTCAGCAACCCAAGGAGGGGTCACTATGAGTCAGGTCGACTGGACAGCACATAACAACAACAACATAACAAGTTTTTAAAGACTTGGGCTTTGTCCCTGGGGCTACATTTTAGGAATGCGGCCTCCTCTTTATTGTTTGTCATCTTAGATAAGGAGCTCTGGTGGCTCAGTGCCTAAGGCATTTGGTTGCTAACCAGAAGGTTGGCAGTTCAAAACCACCAGCTGCTCTGCAGAAGGAAAACTGGGCAATCTACTTCTGTAAAGATTTACCACCTCAGAAAGCCAAAGGGCATTGGTATGAGTAGGAATCAACTCAATGGCAGTGAGTTTGGTTTTTTGGTTACCATAAACTCCCCCAATTACCCAATAGTCCTTTAGGAATGTTGAAGACAAAGCCTCTAAGACATCAAGAAGACCCTGACCAGACATCTTTGTCCACTTTCATTTTCAACTCCAGGACATCCTGGCTTTCCTGCCTGTCCTTTACTCTGATCTGTGAACTCTGACCTTCTGGGTCATAGTAATGAGTTTACCATTTCCCTAAAGAGCCCTGATGATGCTGTGGTTAAGTGCAGTTCAAACTCCCCAGGCCATCTGCAGGAGAAACATGTGACAGTCTACTCCCGTAAAGATTACAGTCTTGGAAACCTTGGGGCAGCTCTGTCCTATAGGGTCATTATGAGCCAGAATCAACTCAACAGCAACAGCAGTGAGACAACAGGGACTTCTCAGGTTTTTGTTCTTTATTGTAGCCTGCCTCCTGGTCAGGACTTCCAATCAGTTCATTCTGGCTTGAACCTCTGCTGAAAATTTGCATTTCCACCCTAGATATACTGAATCAGAATCTACATTTTTAACAACATCTTCAAGTGATTGTTAAAGATCCCCAGGTGATTCTTATGTATACATAAAATCTTGCAAATTCTCAGCAGGGGCTTCAACTGGAATGAACTGATTTGAAGCCCTGTTTCTAGTGACACCAGCTTCTGACTACACATCACTTTTTTCCTAAAAACCTATTAACAATAATGGCTAATATTTATTAACCATAAGTGTACTGCATCCACATGCATCCAACAAAATTTATTGAGTGCTTACTATGTGTCAAGCTGTGCTGTACATTAACCTCTGGGGGGGTGGGCAGAATGCTGCTTAAATCAGACAAAAATCTCTGCTCCCATTGAACCTCTGAAGAGTCAGACACGAATCAGATAAACAAACAAAGGAACATATGATTTCAAGCATAGATAGGTTCTTTGAAAGAAAGGTGTACTTTTATAACAGCATATATCAAAGGATTTCATCTAGATGAAGTGAGAAAAGGCTTCCCAAGTAAGTGATGTGGAAGTTGAGCTCTGGAGGATGAGGAGAAGTATCTAGATAAAACTGACAGAAAACACTTCAGTATGAGAGGGGAGCTTATAGCCACAGGGAGTCAGAGGACAGGATAGAGCCAGAATGCAATGGACCATTTGAAAAAAATGAAGGTCAGCATGGCAAGAGTGTATAAAGCAGAAACAAGAAAGAGAAACAAGCACTGGAACATCCAAGACCTTGTAGATTATGTTTAGGATTTAGATTTGTAACCTTCAAGTATTTAAAGCTATTAGAAGTTTTTAAGTAAAAGCACAATTATATTTGACCTTTGAAATGATAATGTTGGAAGCAGGGTAAAGTTGGGTTGGAGGATGAAAGAATGGTTGCAGGGAGACTAGTTAGAAGGTTATTCCCAGCAAGAAATGATGATATCTTAATCTAATAGTACCTCATTTAACAGAGTTCATGGGCTGGTGACATTATCATTTAATCCTCATAATAATCCTATGCTTTGGAGACTGGAATTTCTTTACAAGTGTACAAAGAGAGGGTTTGAGCTCTTGAGTGAATTCCCAAGGCCACAAACATAAACAATTAGGGAGAGATTCAAGACCAGGCAGTCTACCTAGATAGAACTCAAGGTTTATACCTTGTGTTGTATACTAATGTCAGTGAAGTTGAAAAGAAGTACTCAGATGTGAAAGCTATCTGAAAGGTGAAATTGACAAACTTGATGGTTATGGAGACTGAGGAGACGTTGATAATGGACAATGAGGAGATGTCAAGAGTGATGTCCAAGGGACTGACTTAAGAACAGGATGGATGATGTTGCTACTCACTGAAATAATTAAAATGAAAAGAGAACTAAATTCAGGAGTGTTGGTGGGGAGGGGGAAGAAAATTGAGTTCAATATTATACATGTTAATTTCAGGAATATTTGAGACACCCAATGTTCTGGTTATCTACTGCCACTCTGACAAGAATATACTACAAACAGGAAGGCCTTAACAAACAAGAGTTTTCTCTTACAGTTTGGAGGCTAAAAGTCCTAGTTCAAAGTGCCTGGCTCTAGGGTCCATGTGAAAGACCCTCAACATTGGGCTTCAGCTCTGCCTCTTGCTCCTGGCCCAATGAAGCTAGAGGCATCTCTTCACCCAGGCAGCTACTGGCTGCTGAAGCTGACAAGCCCAAGGTCAACTGACAAATAAAATGGCACAGTCCAGATGTTACCAAACCACATGGCAGGTCATTAATTCAAGTCCATTGTAAGTCCCAAGGTTGGCAGAGCATGGCAGGCTGTTGAACAATGACACGGCTACATGCAGGGTCCAAGCATGCCATAAGCTAGAGGTCATTCCCAAGGCTTCTCCTTACATACAGAAAGCAGACCACATCCCAAAGGCAGCTACTCAGCTGCTTGTGGTAGATCTCACCATGGAGTTGATTGCCAGTCTCAACATGGGGAATAAGTACCACCAGCTGCCCAGCCACTCAACCAGGCCCAGCCAAGTTGACACACAAATATAACTACCACACCCAAGTAGAAATATTGGTAAGCAACTGGATATATGGATCAGGAATTCAGTAGAAAATCTTGTCTGAAGATGTAAATCTGGAAGCCATCAGCATATAGAAGATAAAGGCATAGAGTTGGCTATGCTTACTAGTTTGCATTATTTTTCCCATGGCCTATGAAACTCAGTCTGTGGGCCCACTCTGTCCCACTCCTGCAAGGAAAATTCAGACAGGTCCCACAGTTTTTTATCATTAACAAGCTTTTAAAGGCAATTCCATTGTAAAGATCAAAACCCCAGCCTCCTCCAGCACAGGCCTACCAGAAGAAAGGAGGATATGATTGGTTTACTTTCCTTTTTCACCACACTTCCACCTCTATCACCTGCCTGTTGTTTTTGATCTTAGAGAACCCATGGCATTAGTGAGGAAACAGCACATAATTTATGATACAGTTGGAAGGTAGGATTAGTACTTTTTATGGAGAACTATTTGTCTTATTGATTATTTTACATCTCTACTTAGATGTTCAATTCTTCTTCTGTTTTTCTTGTTCATTGTCCACCTTTCACAAGCATATGAGGTGAAGGCTTGGGTTAGGTGCACCTTTGTCCTCAAAGAGACATCTTTACTCTTTAGCACTTTCTTAAAGAGGTCTTTTGCAGCAGATTTGTCCAGTGCAATATGATGTCTGACTTCTTGACTGTTGCTTCCATTGGTGTTGATTGTGGACTCAAGTAATATGAAATATTTGACAACTTCAATCTTTTCTTCATTTATCATGAGGCTGCTCATTGGTCCTATTGTGCAGGAAGAACAAACATATCTGTCCTGGAAGAAGTACAACCAGAATGCTCCTTGGATGTGAGAATGACCAGACTTCGTCTCACTGAACTTTGGTCATGTTGTCAGAAGGGACCATTCCCTGGAGAAGGATATCATGCTTGGTAAAAAGGGAAAGCTCTCAGTGAGATGAACTGACACAGTAGCTACAACAATGGGCACAGGTATAGCAAGCATTGTGGGGATGGCGCAGGACTGGGCAGTGTTTTGTTCTGTTGTACATAGGGTTGCTATGAGTCGGAGCCAACTCGATGGCCCCCAACAACAACAACAACTTAGATGTGCAAAAGATATTTCAAAGTTAGTATGTCTAAGACTAAACTCTCCATTTCCCCTCACCTACCAAACCTGTTTCTCCTATAGTCTTTCTTACATAAGCAAATGGCAGGTCCAGTCTATCAGTTGTTTAGGTCAATACCAATCTTTGGCTAATCTCTTTTTCTCATAACTCACTTCCAAACTATTAGTATATCTTGTCACTATCTTCATAATAGCTCCAGAATCTGAACACTTCTCACCACTATTAACAATACCACCCTATCCAAGCCAACAGCTTCTCTTAATTTGCAATACAACCCATTGTCTACTTTCTCTCACAGTCCACATATCTATTTTTTTAAATATTTTGTTGTGTTTTTTGGTGAAAATTTACACAGCAAATTAGTTTCCCATTTGACCATTTCTACACAAATTGTTCAGTAACATTAGTTACATTTTTCACAATGAAATCAACATTCTTTATTATTATTATTATTAATTATTATGATTTGTGTGAATGTTTAAAGAGAAAATTAGTTTTCCATTCAACAGTTTATTCATACTGTGTTTCATGACATTAGTTGCAATCCCCTCAATGTAACAGTACTCTTCCCACTTCATCCCTGGGTTCCCTGTTACAATTTGTCTATCTTTCCTGCCCCTTCCTGCCATCTGAACTTTGTTTTGGGACAAATGTTGACCTTTATAGATTTGTTAGATTGTTCTGGAAAGGATGTTCCTCATATGTGTTGTTGTTCACTTTATAGTCCTATTGTTTGGTTGAAAGGTAATCTCCAGTGGGTTCAGATCCAGGTTTGAAGGGTATCTAAGAACTGTAGTCTCAGGGATCCCACCAGCCTCTATCAGCCCAGTAAGTCTGGTCTTTTTCATGTTTTTAATTTTGTTCTACATTTTTCTCCTATTTTGTCCTGGAACTTCTATTGTTATCCCTTTTGAAGCAGTTGGTAGTGGTAGCCAGGCACCATCTAGTTCTTCTGGTATCATGGTAGTAGAGACTTAAGTTCATATGATTTCTTAGTCCTTTGGACTAATTATTTCCTTGAGTGTTTGATATTCATGCTTCTTTGTTCTGGATGGGGAGATACCAATAGCTGCATGTTAGATAGCCACTTGCAAGCTTTTAAGACCCCAGTTGCTACTTACCAAAGTAGGATGTAGAACATTTGCTTTGTGGAGTATGTTATGCCAATTGACCTAAATGTCTCCAAGCCCAGTGATTCATTCTCCCAAGGTGTTTCGTTATGGCTAAGAAGTTTTCATAAATTTGCCCCCTCTATGCTATGAAATATACATGGGTATATTTGCAGCACACACAAATACATATGTAGAATTAGCCTCTGCTAAACTTATATATTCTCATCCATACACCTTTTAAAATTCAAATCAGATAATGACACTGTGTTCAAAATCATCCAAAGCTTTCAATCTTGTTTGGAATAAAATCCAAAGCCCTGGTCATTCTGTAAAGATACTGAATTAGTTGCCCCTCCTTTACTTTAGTGACCTCATCTCCTACAACTGTCTCTCTTCCTGCACTCTATCCTAAGACAAGCATCCTTCTGCTTCAACCCTTAATGCTCACTTTTTCAGCTTAGTATGGTTGTCCCCTTATTTCCTTCAGATCCCTGTTCAAAAACCCCCTTATCAAAAACAGGCCTTTTTTGATGACCCTATTACTCTCTGCCCCCCTTACTCTGCTTTATTTTCCTTGAAAGCATTTATTCCTACCTGATATATTATGTTTTTAACTATTATTATTGTTGAGCTCTTTTGTTTTGTTTGTTTTTCCGCCATACTCTCAACACCTAGAACAACACCTGGCACAATATAAGTGCTTCATAGATACTTAGAAATGAGTGAAGATTGCGAGCACGTGAGGAGCACTTCTATGGGTTGCATAGGAATGTGTCGGCTGGACTAAGATGAGTTGCTTGATGTAGCTAATGAAAAAGACCCTGGACTTAGGAAGCCTGTTTTTCTGTTGCGTCCCTTTGCCAGCATAGGTATTCCTTCATCCCTTGAGGAAGTACTACTACTGGATGGAATCTAAGACTAACTCCCTTACAAACAGGGCCCATAACTGGTCCCCAGAAAACACACACCCTGGCAAGCCATTAGAGAGATTTTTACTACCTGGATATATCAAGCTCTTGCTCTTCTCCACATCTCTGCTTTTCTTTGCCTAAAAAGCTACTAACCCCTATCTATTGCCATTCACAACTCAGTTTAAGTAGCATCTCCTTTGAAAGAACTTCCCTGATTGTAATGTATGTGAATCACCTGGAAGGTGTGTTGAGAGACTTCCACAGGCCCCTTCCCAGATTCTGATTCATAAGTCTGGCTTCATAAGGACCCTATGTTGTTGTTGTTATGTGCCGTCGAGTCGGCCCCGACTCATAGCGACCCCTCCTTGGGTTTCCGAGGCAGTATCACTACGATCTTCATCCATTTCAGGAAGTGGCATATGATCTAGAACCAATGGTAATGAAGGAAGAAGTCAAAGCTGCAATGAAAGAACTGGTGAAGAACAAGGCTCCAGGAATTGATGGCATACCGATTGAGATATTTCAACAAACAGATGCCCCATTGGAGGCACTCACTCAGTTATGCCAAGATTTGATTGTGTGGATCATGACAAATTATGGACAACATTGGTCAAGGTACAGGTTCCTCATGAGTACAATCAAGGGTCGGGAATTCCCATTCTTCTCAATGTTATTCATAATTTGTCATGATCCACACAATCAAATGCCTTTGCATAGTCAATAAAACACAAGTAAACACCTTTCTGGTATTCTTTGCCTTGAGCCAAGATCCATCTGACAACAGCTATGATATCCCTTGTTCCACGTCCTCTTCTGAATCCAGCTTGCACCTCTGGAAGTTCTCTGTCAATATACTGCTACAACCATTTCTGAATTATCTTCAGTAAGATCTTACTTGCGTGCGATATTAATGATATTGTTCTATAATTTCCACATTCTGTGGGATCACCTTTCTTTAGAATGGTACAAATATGGATCTCTTCCAGTCAGTTGGCCAGGTAGCTGTCTTCCAAATCTCTTGGCATAACCGAGTGAGTGCCTCCAATGGGGCATCTGTTTGTTGAAATAACTCAGTGGGTACTCCGTCAATTCCCAGAGCCTACCATGGGTTATAGATCATATGCCACTTCCTAAAATGGATGAAGATTGACCAGTTCTTTTTGGTACAGTGATTCTGTGTATTCCTGCCATCTTCTCTTGATGTTTCCTGCACCATTCAATATTTTGCCCATAGAATCTCTCAATATTGCAACTCAAGGCTTAATTTTTTTCTTCAGTTCTTTCAGCTTGAGAAATGCTGAGTGTGTTCTTCCCTTTTGGTTTTCAAACTCCAGGTCTTCACACATTTCATTACAGTAATTAGTTTTGACTGCTCGAGCTGCTCTTTAAAATGTTCTGTTTAGCTCTTTTATCTTGTCATTTCTTCCATTCACTTTAGCTACTCACTGCTCAAGGGCAAGTTTCAGAGTCTCTTCTGTCATCCATTTTGGTCTTCTCTTCTTTTCTCATCTTTTTAGTTAGCTCTTGCTTTCTTCATGAATAATGTTCTTGATATCTTCCCACAATTCTTCTGGTTTTTGGTCGTTGGTGTTCAATGCATCAAATCTATTCTTTAGATGATCTCTAAATTCAGGAGGGATATATTCAAGGTCATATTTTGGCTCTGTTGGACTTGTTTCAATTGTCTTTAAATTCAAGTTGAACTTGCAAATGAGCAGTTGATGGTTGTTCCACAATGAGCTCCTGGCTTGGTTTTGGCTGAAGATATTGAGCTTTTCCACCGCCTCTTGCCACAGATGTAGTCAATCTGATTCCTGTGTGTTCCATCTGGTGAAGTCCATGTGTACAGCCTCCGTTTGTGTTGTTGAAAAAAGGTGTTTGCAATGAACAAGTCATTGGTCTTGCAAAATTATACCATGTGAGTTCCAGCATTATTTCTGTCACCAAGGCCAAATTTTCCAACTACCGGTGATTCTTCTTTGTTTCCAACTTTTGCATTCCAGTCATCAGTGATAATTAACACATCTTGATTGCATGTTCGGTCAATTTCAGACTGCAGAAGTTGATAAAATTCTTCAATGTCCTCATCTTTGGCTTTGGTGGTTGGGGCATAAATTTGAATAACAGTCATATTAATGGGTCTTCCTTGTAGGCATATGGATATTATCCTATCACTGACAGCATCGTACTTCAGGACAGATCTTGAAACATCCTTTGTGATGATGTATGCCATGCCATTCCTCTTCAAACTGTCATTCCCGGCATAGTAGATCACATGGTTGTCTGATTCAAAATGGCCCAAACCGGTCCATTTCAGCTCAGTAATGCTGAAGATATCAATCTTTATGTGTTCCATTTCATTTTTGACAACTTCTAATTTTCCTAAATTCATACTTTATACATTTCATGTTCTGATGATTGATGGATGTCTGCAGCTGTTTCTCTTCAATTTGAGTACTGCCACATCAGCAAATGGAAGTCTCGAAAGCTTTACCTTATCCATATGAGTAAGGCTGGATTTACTCAGATGATGCAGCTCTTTCCCAGTTCTATTTTGAGAGTCTTCTAACCTAACTGGCCTATTTGTAGTTGTGTGGTAATGTATCAGACAGTGGTTCTTTGCTATAAGGTTTTCCCTGGGCAATTCTTTGAGAAGTGGATGGCCTCTTTCTTCTTCCTAGTCTGTCTCAGTCTGTAAGCTGGGCTGACACCTGTACACCATGTGCATCCCGCTGGGTTTGAAACACCAGTGGCTCAGCCTCAAATCACACATCAACATGTCACCACAGTAGGACAAACCAACAGACATGTTTGTCTACCTGTTGGAGACCTCTTGTACCACCCTTACCTGGCTCATTGCCACTGACTCCTCCCCTGTCCAGATTCCTGGGCCTTTTAATCCCCTTTTTCCCGCTCTCCCGCCCTGATGCTTTGGGTGTGCCTGAGTTCCCTGTCCTCACCTGGATCCCTGAAGCTGACTGCTTTGTGCATTTGTTGTGTAAATAATTAACCCTCATCTCTCATACATCCATAGAGTACAGGGATTTCCACCTCCAGTAGGGAAAACTCCGGGAATAGTATTTCTAAGCTGTTTATCTCTGGCTCTCAGCTTACATGTCCTCAGAGATTGATGAGTTATAGAGAAGGAAGCAAGTGTATATGGCCTTTTTTGTCCCCCTTCAACAGCAGCATGTACTCATCACATTCATCTATGCAGCAATCTTAGCAAGGCAGGTTCTGGACCTGTAAGGGGAGGTCTATAGTTAGGGAGTAGGTAGAGAAATACTGTCAATTCAGCCTTATCAATAACAAAGCTAACATTTTGGACTCTGAGTGATCACTGCATCTACTTCTTAGTTGGCTCTGAACTTTGGGACAGAGACAAGGGTATTGATTATTGGCATCCTCAACCCTAACAGTGCTCATGCCTCACACACTTTCACTCTCCAATCTTCCCTCCTTTTTGCCACTGTCAACCTGTCATAGTCCTACTCACATTTCACATCCCACTAATATTTCCTTTCTAGTGAAATGTTCTCTGATCATCCCCAGACAGAATGAATCACCCATCCTCAGTCTGTAGTCAGCCTTCAAGGATAGTTAATTATGACCAGAAGAGTCTCCCTTGTTAGATTATAAACTCTTTGTAGTTAAAGACTATATCTTACTTATCTCTGTGTGCTCTGAACCCAATGCTTCCTTCCCACCACAGTATTCAATACAATGTCTTAGTACCTCTATTTATCAAATTTTTACAGAGAGTCTGCTATGTATCAGGCAGCTTGTTTGGTTCTGGGACACAGGCCCAGACAAGTCAGATACAATCTCTGTCACCTTTGCTGAAGAAGTACCTTGACCATAGTGGGACTTCAGGAAAGTTTAATTGATTTGATGTTCCAGATGAAGAACTGGTTGTTCTTCTAAAATTCTAAGTGTTCATGTCAGGGTAAACAATGAGAGATGAGATTAGAGGTCTATATATATATATTTTTTCCCTAGCACATCTCTCAGGATATAACTCACACCATACTTCACATGATAGTAATTCAAATACTCCTACTAATAATATCTATCTATCACTTATTGGTAGGAGCTCTGGTAGCATGGTGCCTAAGGCACTTGACTGCTAACCAGAAGGCTGGTGGTTCAAACCCACCAGCCACTCCTCGGAAGGAAGGTTGGGCAATCCTACTTCCATAGTGATACTGCCTTGGAAACCCAAGGGGGGGTCACTATGAGTCAGGGCCGACTCAACGGCAAATAACAACATCACTTATTGAGCATTGTTATATGTTATATATATATATATATATATATGCTAAAATCTATTCTAAGCCTTTTAAATGAACTATTTCACATACTCTTCACAGTAACCTGCAAGGGAAGTGATGCACAAGTGTAAAAAATAAAATCACTCAAACACAGATTTGATGTTAATTCTAAGATATTAGATATCACTTAAGGTTATATTAAGGTGGTGCAGTGCCTAAGGCATTTGACTGCTAACCAGAAGGTTGGTGGTTTATACCTAGCTGCTCTATATAAGGAAGATGGGACAATCTACTTCTGTAAAGATTTACTGCCTCAGAAACCCAATGGGGATCACTATGAATCAGAATCAACTTGATGGTAGTGTATGTCTCACAGGTAAAACACAAAGGAAATGTTTATGCATTTTTCACCTTTCAGATTTTTGGATTGACTTATTATTGATTTTAATGCTTCTGACATTGCTCTTCAAAATAAGTCATTGTCTATTTCCAGAGAATAATTCCCTGTGTTTAAGACAGGGGTTGGTAGGAAAATAAAAGCCACTCCTGGTGTTTTGGGTAGGAAGCGATTTAATATAAGGAATTAGTGCAGAACTATAGAAAGCTAAAGGCACAATGATTGCAAAAAACTCATCCAGGAAATTCTAAAGTGCAGAAGTCAACAAGAACTTTCTACCATTGGTCTCAGTTGCTTGCAGTACCAAACTGAGTGATTCTCAAGAGGATACCCAAAAGTCATAGGCAAAGCCCCATTCCTGAAATATGCTGATGTCCACAGGCCAGCCCACATGTGCAATGGAGAACAATAGCTTCTTTTCTTCTGCCTTCCTCATCATGAATTTGAGTCTCTCACTGGAAAAACCTAGCTGGCACTCTGCTGGCAAGGTACATGGGAAAAGGTAATTTTCAAGCCATGGTCTTTTGAAGTACAGAGAGAGTTTAGAATGTCAGCAGTGATACTGAGAACTTGTAACAATATCTGTTAAATTCAATCCTTTGGATACCCAGTGTCCATCCACAATCTTCAGCCCAGAGTTAAACTTTTAAACCAAGATAACAGCATCAATATACTTACAAATGACATAATAAAGCTATCTCATAATAGCAAAGACACACTTATCTTTCTCCCAGAAGTAGAAAGCCAAATATATATAAATATATATTTCATCAATGGCTAAGTAAGGTTCTCTTATGCTCTCACTCTTGCATAATCTCTCTTTGATAGGCAGCTTGTAATATAAACAACAAATAAGGTTAATCACAACCAATGTATACTGTATAAAATAGTAGAGAGACGGGAGACATAAAAAGAAATAGTCAATATGTTCTAGTATGTCATAGTGACCCCTCCTTGGGTTTCCGAGGGGGTATCACTACGGAAGTAGATTGCCCAACCTTCCTTCCAAAGAGTGGCTAGTGGTTTGAACCACCAGCCTTCTGGTCAGCAATCAAGTGCCTTAGGCACTAAGCCACCAGAGCTCCCTGTTGTAGTATATACATAACAAATATCAAAACAAAGATAAATAATATTCATAGTTTTCACAGCCCTTCCTTCTACTACATTCCATTTTGCCTTTGCCTTTATCCAATACCTAAACTAATCATCATTGGAAAGCAATTCCCCATGGGTCTCTCATGGTTCTGTAGATCTTACAAGCAGAGGCACTGATGGACTTTGTTCTAGTCTGTTTCAAGGATAACTGTATAACAAATAGGTTCTTTAAATAAAGAACCAGTGTCTCTCTCTTAAGAGCAAAGGTGTATGTTGTTCTGTATAATAAAGCCAATGTGTTCCACTGGGGCAAAAGCCAGACAATTTTCCTACCCTTTAGAAAGGATTGGGATGTACTAAACTCTGACTTCCTCTCCCATAATTCCAGTCACAATGTGCAGGCATCACCTGGCCATTTTCATGTCACCCAGTATAAATTGGGTATTGGAGACCAGGGCCTGTGATGATACTGTCTATATTTATTGCAAAAAGTCTGTGTCTGACCAAAAGTCTTATGGCTTTTACCAGCATTGTGATTCTCTTAACTGGGTTTTCCTGAAGTCCCAATCAACATCCCTCTTCATCATAATTATTTCAAGTTCCATTGAATCTGCTGAGCCATTAGTCCCAACTGGGAAATGCTTATACTGCCTATACTGGCACAAATCAGACTTGAAAGCCTTGCCTGTTACTGAGGAAATGGATTGCAGAAGCACATCCAGTGCAGTATATGTTGACTTAGAAGCAAAGATTCTGTCATTTATATCATAATCAAAATGAAAATGTGACCTCTTCATTCCAAGAATGTTTTGCTTCTCGTTGCCAGCAACATGGATACTCCTTATAGAGCGATATAAACAAATCCTTCTGGGTAGAAAGCACTACTGCTCCACATCCTGAGAGAGTACCAAAATAGCTTTAAGTTATCGTGTTTTCAGAGTTTGAGAAATGGCAGAATTTCTCAATATTCTGTGGTTTAATTCCTAGTCCTCTCTGTGACGCACTTAATATAAGGTTAAGATGCATTGAAGTACCCTGCAGTTGAAACATTTGTTTCCTGACCTTAAATTAGAAATGACAAGAATAGAAGCCTGAATGCAGAAACCATTTTGAAATAATCATGTCTTGATTATAAGTGCTTAGGCTTTCATATGCATGCAAGGTTCATCAGAGATTCATTCACTACTTCAATGCCTGAAATCTATTGTTCTTGGTCGAATATGATTCTGTAATAACTGGTTAAAGATGGCAGCACTAATGGCCTAATTAAATAACACTATGGAACTATAACTTATCTTCCATAGTGCAAATGGATTGAGATTCTCCAGTGCAACATCTATGACTTAGAAATCTGGAGTTAACTTTCTTCTTCAAGAAAGATGAAGATTATTAATATTTCATGGTCTTAGGTTGTTAAATAGATCATACAACCTAACCATTAGCACTTGATTTTGAGTAAGAAAAGAGGATAGACTATCTTGGTTTGTCACTGGGTAAAATCTACAAAAACAGATGACCCTATAATTTCATCAGTGATGTGGAGTGAGGGATTGGTGATTTTTGAGTGGTTTTAAAAAAAGTTAACAATTAGGAGAAGCTTTCTGAGAAGTGACATTGAAATATGACGTCTTCCTTGTATATCATACTATTGAAGTCCTTTTCCCCCCCATGATTCCTGCAGGCAGTGGTTATTTTCATCCTGACTCATTACCTAGTGATTACGTAGTAATGAATATTGATCAGCTTAGTAAGTAGAGAAAGAATTTCCAAAATTCAATCACTCTGACTGTTTGAATCATATTTTGGATGAGACATCAATCACAATTTGACCTTCTCCAACAATGCTGTTTATAGACTTTAGACACCTTTTGAATAAGCATGTAAAATAACTCATTCCTAAATTGTGTCATATCAGTGAAGTATGAGCAAGTATTTCTATAGAGGGTAAATTTTTAAAGAATTCATGATGGATTATTGAGTTATCTATCTTTACAAATGAAAAATATAACTCACAAATGACTTGGGCATGAAGATAAATGTTGTAATAGCTCATTTCTTATAGATTATAAACCTAATATCCAAATGCAATCTTCATTTTTTAGAAATTCATTCCTACTGAAAAGTTTTCCATTTATGCACCAGGACATTAAACAAACAATAATCATTGCACATAATAGGAAAGAATGCTAATGAAGTGGATCTAAAACCAAAAGAAAAATACTCTGAAGGCACGTCTAATACACACCCTTCCTATGTATGAAACTGTTGCTGAGTTAAATTAATAGTCAGAGATCAGTCATTTTAGACCTGATGTGTATGCTACTGCAAAATTGAAAACAATGAAATTAGATTTTTATAAATCTATTTTGTACATGAATTCCCATAGGTTGACTTCAAATAGATTGAACATTCTTATAAATAATGCTTCTTTTTAACAGCAACCATATTAATGAAAACATAAAGAGAGAAGAAATCCCTGAGTAATTTCCTGAAAAAAAAAAAAAACAGTGTAATATATTTAAAGGTTTTTAACTGTAGGTAATCAGCATTATTCATAAAGAGATTTTAAGTAGTAACTTCTAAATAAACATGAACTCACAGAAGTAATTTTCCAATCAGTGCATTCAGTTCAAATTTCATTGAGGTCTTTCCCACTTTTTTGTGGCAATCCAACATCAGACAGACAAGCTTTCTTCATTTTTAAGGATTAAATTTTTAAGGTGAAACCATGTATCTTGGAACAATGTTCTAAGACTGTGCTCAATTATTTATGACATGAGACTACCGTATCTTAAGATTATCTCATCAAAAAGTCCTTAGGATTTAGTAATTCAATTCTCTTGAGGAGAATCCAAGACAGCTTCCTGATGCTTAAACACATCCCGTATTCTATAGCAAATGACATTCTAACAAGGTCCCAAATACGGAAGTAACTGAAATAGGCTCCCAATTTATGTTTAATTAGAAATCATATTGTAGTAGAAAGCTAATTCAAATACCACTTAAGTGTAACAGCAAGGAGCTCTGGTGGTGCAGTGTTTAAAGCATTTGGATGCCAAGGTCAGCGGTTCAAGCCCACCAGCCATTCCGCAGGAGAAGGATAAGGCAGTCTGCTTCTGTAAAGATTTCTAGAACTGCTATAAGGCAGTTCTACTCTGTCCTGTAGTGTTGCTGTGAGTCATAATTGGCTCAATGGCAGTGTATTTGACAAATAAAGAAATGCCCTACAATGTTCATTCTCCAAAAAGAGGACATAGATAAACCTTGGTTGAATAGAAAGACTTCTGGGTTAAATTTGTTTCACTTTTCACTCATATGCTTTTAAAATATTCCTAAACTGTATTAGCAAACTTCACTTTCTCACCTCAATAAGTTCATTTTCATAACAATGAATAACTCCCATGTAAACCCTAATGAAGATGATTAGAAACAAGAGTTTTTGCTGAAAATAATTCTAGATGCAGATATGAATAAAGACTGAATCAGTCAAATATGGAATGCCTTCTAAAAGTAATTTCTCTGATATGAACTTATTTTTCCTTCCACTTACCTATTTCTAAAACTGAAATAGCTCCATTTGAAAAATACATTAGATTGAGGAGTTGATGAAGCAACCCTAACTCTGATCAATTACTCTATGATAGGCACTCAATCTATATTGTTAAGTCATTTCATTTAATCTTCAAGAGAACTCTTTGTGATGTGAATAATTAGCCCAGATTTAGAAAAAAGAAATGTGAGGTTCAGAAACTTTAGTTAATTTGTCTATGGTTCCACAGGAAATAAATGAATGAAGCAATTCTGTGTTTTCAATTTGTTTTTGTTTTTTTGTTTTTTTTCCTGGTACACCATGTACCTTCATATTATAGTTAGCTGAATTCCAGTTTGGGGAGGTTTTGACATGATGAAAATGTTATTTACAAACGGCCTGTTTTTTTGTGTTTTTTGTTTTTACTTTATTATTATTATTTCATTCTTTTTGTTGATATCATATAACAAGTGGCTCCTACCAACTTTGCATCTTGGCACAGAAAACAAAACTGTGGTGAAGACAGATACATTCCCTATTTTCATTAAATGTTTAGTTTAGATTGACAGAATAAGGAAAAATAAAAAGACAAATGAAATAGTCATAAGCTCTAATAAATTCTGAGAAGCAACAAAGAAAAAGATGAGATAGAAAGTAACAGAGGTGGTGGTTAGGAATTGTGTAGGGTGATCAGTAATTAGTCAGCAGTTCAGGGTCTCAACAATGTTGTCCTGGTCAGCAAATCAGGCTGATGGGAAAGCTGAGGAAGGTGGGAAAAAGCTAAGACTCAATAGACCAAAGAAGGAGCTGGGGAATCACTTGGAAGTCAAACCAATGAGAAGGAAAATCTAGACATTAAACTATATTTCAAATCAAGATAATCAGTAGTTCCAGAAAAACCTGTCTGAATGGAAAATAAGGGGGATTGTGACCTAAAACCCAAGAAAAGAAATAATAGGAACTAAGCAACATCAAAAGTGCCTCTACTCCAAGTTCTGGCAAGATGGAGGAATAGTTAGACAAGCTACATAGACCCCCCAAAACAAAACAATGAGAAACTAATTGAAACCAGTACAGAAGATGATCCTGGAAGCCTGAGTTTTGAGGGGAAGGACAAAGAATTGGATTAAATACCACCAAGTAGAAGAACTGGAACAAAACTGAATGAGGAGACAAATGGAGCTGCAGATTACCAGCTGTCCTGAGGGCACAGCCATTTTGAATATCTCCTGATAGCAACCTAAGAATCGCCTCTGCTTACCAAGGCTACATGGGCAAGGACTACATTGGTGTCTGAGGACCAAAAGGTAGAACACCAAGGAAGGGAACAGGAAGACCTGTGGATTGCCGACAGTTGTCCTGAGGGCACAGCCATTTTGGATGTTTCCAAGTAGCCAGCACAGCTGTTTTCAGTGGGTGTGGGTGACTTTCTTGCATGAACTGCAACCTGAAGTGTGCTTCTCCTGTTAAGGACACCACCGGCAACCACACTGGAGACTGACGACTTGAGAGGTGTGGTATTCTCCTTGTTACCCTTGTGCCTCAAGCCCTCTTGGTGAACAAGGGTGTGACCATCCCCCCATCACCTCCACCCACCTTCTTGACCTGGCTCCATCCCAGCCTGTATTTTAAATTTGGAAAGGAAATAAATCACACAGTAACCTCAAAGAAAAATATCCTTCACACCAAAATTAAAAAGAGGACAAGCATAAATACTTAGCAAATACTAAAACAACAGCAATGAAGGAGATGATAATATGACTCATAAACAAAATAAACTCAGCACATAAAATTGTATGGAACAAAGCAATCAGCAACACCACAAAAAAAAAAAAAAAAAAAAACCACATAACAAAATGATATAAATAAATTCATACTTGTCGATAATTACATTGAATGTAAATGGATTAAATGCACCACTCAAGAGATGGAGAGTTGCAGACTAGGTAAGAAAACATGACCCATAAATATACTGTCTTAGACCCAAAGACAAAAATAGTCTAAAAATCAAAGGTTGGAAAAAGACATACCAAGCACATGGCAGCCAAAAGAGAACAGGAGTGGCAATATTAATATCTTATAAAATAGATATTAAGACAAAAACCACCATAAGAGACAAGAAAGGACATTATATAATGATTAAAGTATCAGTTGAACAACAGGATAACCATAATAAATATCTATGAACCCAATGAAAGAACCCCAAAATACATAAATCAGACTTTAACAGAATTTTAAAGACAGATGAATCCACAGGAACTCTGGTGGCATAGTGCCTGACGCACTTGACTGCTGTAACAGTAGGAAACTTTAATACAGCAGTTTCAATCAAAGAACAACTGGAAAGAAACTACGCACTAGAATTACCCTGACATAAGTTGTCAAAGAAAGATTCAGAAGAACTAAACAATACAATCAACCAACTTGACCTTATGGACATCTATGGAGCACTTCACCCAATAACAGCACAATATACATTCTTTTCCAGTAAACATAGAACATTCTCCAGGATTGACCATATGCAAGGCCACAAAGCAAGCCTCAATAATTTTAAAATGTTGAAATATTGTAAAGCATCTTTCCAGATCACAATGCTATAAAATTAGAAATCAACATTAAGAAGACCAACAGAAAAAGAGCAAACACATGGAAACTGAATAACATTTTCCTTGAAAACAACTGAATAATAGAATAAATTAAAAATGATATTGAAAAATTTTTTGAATTGAATGAGAAAGAAAACACAATATACTAAAATCTTGGGATGCAGCAAAAGCACTGATCAGAGGGCAGTTAATAGCAATAGAGGCACACATCAAAAAATAAGAAAGCTCCAAAACCAACACCTTAACACAACATCTTCAGCAATTAGAATAAGAGCAGCAAAAAAAGGACCAATCAGTATTTTTTTTGCTATTCATGTTTTCCCTGGCCAATTATTTGAGAAGTGGATGGCCTCCTCCTTCTTCCTAGTCTGTCTCAGTCTGTAAGCTGGGCTGATACCTGTGCACAATGTGCATTCCACTGGGTTAGAAACACACATCCACATGTCACTGCAATAGGACAAACCAACAGACAAGTTTGTCTCCCTATTGGAAACCTCTTGTACCACCCTTACCTGGGTCCCAGATGGCAGGAATACACAGAATCACTGTCCCTAAAGGAACTGATTGATCTTCGTCCATTTCAGGACATGGGATATGATCTAGAACCAATGGTACTGAAG
>NW_006921809.1:870607-873695 GCF_000298275.1 Orycteropus afer afer
ATTCCAGAACACTTAATTGTACTCATGAGGAACCTGTACATAGACCAGGAGGCTGTCATTCAAACAAAATAAGGGGATACTGCATGGTTTAAAATCAAGAAGGGAGTGTGTCAGGGTTTATCCTTTCACCATTCTTATTCAAACTATATGCTGAGCAAATAATCTGAGAAGCTGGACTATATGAAGAAGAATGTGGTATCAGAATTGGAGGAAGAATCATTAACAACCTGCAATATGCTGACAACACAATTTTGGTTGCTGAAAGTGAGGATGACTTGAAGCACCACCTACTGATAAAATTGAAAAATACAGTCTGCAGTATGGATTACTTCTCAATATAAAGAAAATAAAAATTCTCACAACAGGACCTGTAAGCAGCATCATCACAATAAATGGAGAAAAAATTGAAGTTGTCAAAGACTTCACATTGCTTGGTTCTACAATTGACACCAATGGAAGCAGCAGTCAGGACATCAGATGAGGTATAGCACGGGGCAAGTCAGCTGCAAAGGACTTCTTTAAGGTGCTAAGGAGCAAAGATGTCTCCTTGAGGACTAACGTGGCCTGACATACGCCATGATATTTTCAATCATCTTATATGCATGTGAGAGCTGGACAATTAATAAGGAAGAACAAAGAAGAATTGATGTTTTTGAGATGTGGTGCTGGCAAAGAATGCTGAAAGTACCATAGTCTGCTGAAAGAACTAACAAGTCTGTCTTGGAGGAAGTACAGCCAGATGCTCCTTGGAAGTGTGAATGGCCAGACTTTGTCTCATCTACTTTAGTCATGTTGTCAGAAGAGACTATTCCCTGGAGAAGAATGTCATGCTTGGTAAGGTGGAGGGTCAACGAAAGAGGGGAAGGCCTTCAATGAGATGGATTGACACAGTGGCTGTGGCAATGGGCTCAAGTATAACAGAGATTGCAGAGCTGGTGTGGACCAGGCGGTGCTTTGTTCTGTTGTGTATAGGGTCGCTACGAGTCAGCAGCGACTTGATGGCACCTAACAACAACAATACAGAATGGGAAAATATATTCAGCAATGACATATTAGACTAAAACTCCAGCACCTCAACATCAAAAAAACAATCAATCAAATTTAAAAAAAAAATATTTGGGCAGAAGATATTAACAGACACTTTACCAAAGAGGATATTCAGGCAGCCAACAAACACATGAAGAAATGTTCAAGATCATTAGCTATTAGAGAGATGCAAATCAAAACAACCATGAGATGCCATCTCACCCAAGCATTAATAGCAAAGTTCAACAAGATGGAAAACAGCAAATGCTGGTGAGAATGTGGAGGGGTTGGAACGCCCATATACTGCTGGTGGGACTGTAAAATGATACAACCACTGTAGTAATCACTATAGTGATTCCTTAAAAAGTCAGAAATAGAATTATCATTTCATCCAGCAATTCCATTACTATGCATATGTCCTAAAGAATGAGAGCCAGGACACGAACAAATATATGCACATTCATGTTCATCACAGCACTATTCACATTAGCAAAGAGATGGAAACAACCTAAGTGCTCCCCAGAAGGAAGGTTGGACAATCTATTTCCGTAGCGGTAACGCCTTGGAAACCCAAAAAGGGGTCGCTATGAGTTGGGTCTGACTCAAAGGCAAATAACAACAACAACAAGTGCCCACCGACTGAGGAATGGACAAACTGTGATACATACACTCAATGGAATACTATGCAACCCTAAAGAACAATGTACAATCTGCAAAACACCACATAACATAGATGAACTTGAAGGACATTTTGTTGAGTGAAATAAGTCAGTCATAGAAAGACAAATATTGTACTTGTCTACTACTGTAAAAAAGTCAAGGAAAGCTCTATACATAGAAGGAAACTTTCTTTGTTGGTTGTTTCAGGGATGGAAGGGGAGGGGAGGCTAAACACCTAGATAGGTTAGGCTAAACCAAAGATTATTAGTGGTTACCAAGGGTAGGACGGAGAGGGGAAAGGAGAAGATTTTGTTTGCATGACATTGAGTTTATAATGGTATGGTGGTAGAATATTTTGGAAAAGGACAGCAATAATGGTGACACAACATGAAAAATGTCACCAATGCCCCTGACCTGTAAATGGTGAAGTTGTCATGTTGGTGACTGTCTTCACCACAATAAAAGTAAAAAACAACAAAAAAAAAGTACATCTACTCCATCTTTTCAGAAGCCTAAGTCTGACATATTTTTAAAATTTCCCGGGTTATTCTCACTACTTAGGGCAATCATTAGTGGAGAATTCCTGTGTCAAACAGAATAGAAAGATAAACTAAGGGATGACTAGAGTAGAAGCAAGAGCCTAGAAAGGATCACCAGGCCTCATAACTTGTGGAAAAACAACAATCCCCACTGACTGACCTCAGGAGGCCTTCGAGAAATGTTATTCCTTTCTGAAGCAGCCTGATAAGGCAACAAGGAATCTATGAAAGTAAATTCATTCAAGAGCACATGTATGAAACTACTTGGTTACACCAAGAAATAGTTGACTTCACAGAAATCTGTCCGTGCTATGTCAGCAAGTGCAGATAAAAGTTGCAAAATTAATTACTCACAGTGACTCCACTAGAGAAAGATCTTTGTGTTTCCATAAAGATTACAACCAAGCAAACCCATGAGGCAGTTCTACATGGGATCACTATGAGTCAGAATCAATTAAGCAGCACCTAACAACAATAACAACATCTTATACAATCTTGTACATACTAAACTGGTGAAACCTGAGAAAAATTTTATTATTTTATTTTTAAATTTCCAAGAAATTTTTCTAAGACACAAGTAAATTATTTTTTAAGAACTCTATAATAGAAAAAGTATCGAGAACTTGTTTATTAAACAAACTATTTTAAGATGAACTTCCTCATTACATGTTCACAATTGTGGTTTCACAAGAGGTTGCTTCCAGCTCAGGATCCTATAATTTTTAGTTATCCCATAATTTTTAGCTAGTCAAACAAATCTCTTTTGATGATTTGATGCCAAAAATCTACATTGTGTTGTCTTAACACTATAATTTTATAGTGGCATGTAGAAAAGTCAGTTTTACATATCAAATGTTTCTTTC
>NW_006921809.1:873890-875646 GCF_000298275.1 Orycteropus afer afer
TTTTTTTTTTAGCTCTATTATCACTTTTCCTGCAACAGAGTGAAAGGCAGAGCCTGGCTTATAACTGCACAACCACCACCCATCTGTCAGTTTGGCCCACTATGGTGGCTTTCAAGTTGGTGTGACATTGGAAGCTATGCCTCCAATATTTTAAATACCATGGTTGACAGGGTGACCCATGGTGGACAGGTTCCAAGGGATATTCTACACTAGACAGACTAGGAAGAAAGGCTTGGTAATCTACTTCCAAAATGAGCCAATGGATCACAGAATGTTGTCCAAGAGTTCAATTCACTTTTTTGGACATATCATCAAGAGGGAATGATCACTAGAGAAAGACTTCACATTTGGTAAAGTGGAGGGGAAGAGAAGATGAGGGAAACTCTTAATGAGATGGATGGACACAAGGACCACAACAATGGATTCAAACATACCAAGAATCATGAATATGGTGCTAACTGGCAGTGCTTTGTTCTGTGATATGGGGCTGCCATGAATCGAAGCTAATTCAACAGCAACTAACAAGAAGTAATGTGAACAAAACATCGGGGGTGGTGTGCTTTTATTATGCCTGACACTTTTGCTAGATCATGTAGACACATTTCAGGTGAGGATTCTTTAAGACAAATAAAGCTATTTTCATTTTTTTTTAATTATCACTGAAATCTGGATATGCAGTCATAATAATTATACTGTTTTAGAATAAACTAATAAACTCAGAGCTTTGAACAGTTCACTCTGGTTTGACCCTTGATGAGAATTTTCATTTCCATTCTTATGTGTACATAAGACTCACTCATCTGGGGATCTTGTTAAAATGTAGATACAGATTCAGTATATCTGGGGTAGAAATGCAAATTCTCAGGTGGGGATCAAACTGGAATGAACTGGTTTGAAGCCCTGAATAAAATTAGAATAATAAATATAACAAATATGGCTTTTCATTTACCATCAGCAATCTGTCATTCTTCAATTGTCCTGCCATTTTGTGGTAATGGATTGTTTGAAAAAAAGCTAAACCTGTAATTTATTTTACTTCAGGAAAACTTACATGGCCTAGAGCTATGGGATGAATCTCTTAAATATAAATGATATATATCAGAGGGTCAAGTCTAAAATTTGGCAAATAGATTTTGAGGTCGTGAAGGGTAGAAATTGGGTTAAAAAATCATTTAAAAGCTACAAATGTTTTTTAGTTCAGAAGACAGATATCTCAAGATTCCATTGAGGAATTTTTTTTTCTTTTTTTGTACTGAGAAATCACCTACCTGAATTATTTAAATAAAAAAGTTTACACACATTTTTCTTAAGGAAAAATTAAAGCAACCAGAAATATGAAAGCAAATATTTCAGATAGGGAAGCTAAGTATTCTGTTTGGTAATGTAAATTGTACTGTGCCAAAGTTCTTAAATTTGTAGATTTTACTTCTTTTAGGCAGGAGAATGGGAATATTTCTGTAGAAACTTGGGTGAAGGGATTGACCTTTTCCATCTGGATCCTAAGGGTGATGGAGGAAAGTGGGGGTTAGGGAGCGTTTCTTTGTTGCTGACTAAAGTAGGGCAGGCTGAATGGAACCTATGGGAAATTTTTCCATACTTAGCTGATGCCTTCAGCTTCTGAAGAGAGAACTAGGAGCACCTTTGTTTCAAGAAGGTAAGCATGGTAACACCTTTTTCAACAACACAAACGGAGGCTGTACACGTGGACTTCACCAGATGGAACACACAGGAATCAGATTGACTACATCTGTGGCAA
>NW_006921809.1:877636-893255 GCF_000298275.1 Orycteropus afer afer
TGTGGGGCTGGTGCGGGATCGGGCAGTGTTTCGTTCTGCTGTGCATGGGGTCGCTATGAGTCGGAAACGACTCGACGGCACTTAACAACAACAACAAGAAGCATGGTAAATTGGAAGGAAAAATTGTCCCTCCCATCCTTCCAGCTATCCTAAACCAGAAAGCATGTCACAGGTAGAGAGATAGCAGTTGAAGCCTGGCAGCTTGATGAAGAAGCCAAACAGATCAGGTGCAAATCTGTTTCTCATTACAGGGTGCAGAGTGTGGAGGATCTCACAGAAATAAGTAAGAAACATAATGAGGGGAGCCAAACTCTTGGGGATCCAGCACTCTTGGGAGTTCACTTCTGGGGTGGGACCAGGATATCAGCATTTGTTACAAGCCCTAGATGATTCCAGTAGGGTCAGTTTTGGGGGCCCACTCTGCTGAGGGTCACAAGCACTGGTTCTCAAACTTCAGGGTGCATAAGAATCTCCTAGGAGCTCTGGTAGCATAGTGCCTACAGCATGTGACTGCTAACAAGAAGGCTGATGGTTCAAACCCACCAGCCATTCCTGGGAATGGGCAATCTATTTCCATAGTGATACTGCCTCAGAAACCCAAGGAGGGGTCGCTGTGAGTCGGGTCTAACTCCACAGCACATAACAACAAGAATCTCCTGAATGCTTGTTTAAAAAAAAAAAAAAAACACAGGTCTCAGGGTCCCTCAGAAACCCAAGGAGGGGGCACTGTGAGTCGGGTCTGACTCCATGGCACATAACAACAACAAGAATCTCCTGAATGCTTGTTAAAAAAAAAAAAAAAAAAAAAAACAGATCTCAGGGTTCCAGTCCAGAGAAACTGATTTATGGCTCTGATTTTAACAAGCTCTCTGATACTGCTGATGCAGGAGATGTAAGACAACACTTTATGAAACATTGCTGAAAAACTTAAACACTCTTTAACAGGTATTAATGTAAGAGCTACATAAAAGAGTTGAAATGGTTCATATATAAAATAAGGCAATACATTTTAGCTCTTTAATTTACAATCTCTGGCAAAGAGCTATTAGAGCTCTGATAACCCTAAGGCTCATTTTGGAATAATTATCATAGATGTGAGCACTCAGAGAAATTATCTTAGCAAATTCTGCTTACATATCAATACAATATGTTCCTACAGTATATTTTTAAAAATCAACAACAATTTTATTTTGTTCATTTTTCAAAAAATGTATGTTGAATGCCTACCATGCATGAGAAAAAAAGGCAGTATGTAGAACATAAAGTTCATTTGCATGAACAAAACTTTTTTCAGGCATGTAAAAGCAATGGGTTTTTAGAATTAATGAACTAAATATTATCTACTGGGTAGTCTTACAAATGTAAAATATTGGTCTGATTCCATGGGATTTAGAAATAAATGTTTTCTTAAATAATGTTTAAACACATAATTCCTTCTCTTATCTGCTACAAATGGAGTTTAAGTTGATCGTTTATACATTTCTATAAATCTTTTTTATTTGCTATTTTATTTATCTTTCTAATTACTTTCAGATTTTATAATTTGTAGATGTTTTATTGAATTTTTAATTCAATAACATTGTATAATGCTAAAAAATTAGAGATTATTTTGATTTTTTATTTACTTGGCTAAGTCAAATTACTTTTAAGGAAAATAAAATGCCCTTGTTAGATGGGACTGTTTAATTCTCTGCTGGAATACATGAATGTGCATAGTAATTAAAGCTAGTTTTTAAAAATTCACTGCCAAAATGTCAACACAATAGGATCACTTTAGATAGCTTTGAGTCCATTTCTTATTACAGCAGTGTAAGTATTTCCAAGAATAATTAGCTTTTCATCTTAGAGTTCACAATTACAGTCAATATTACAAAAACATTTCTGAAACATGCTTCTATGTTTTGACTTCAAGTAAGATATTCATTTATGGGCTTTTATAAGATTTGGTAAGTTCTCAAATGTGAATATTAGACCAATGTTTAAAAGGAACATTTAACCAAACTTTTTAAATAATTGGTTCATAAAATTACTGAATGCATGCTCTAAGGATTTATTTATTTTCATTTTCAATTAACTGCAGTACAAATTGCCAAATTCAATTATTAACTTGGTAGTGACTGCTACTCAGAGCATAAGAGTATGTTGAACTGCAAAGGAACAGAATCCAGACTAAAGTTACAATTTGGCATCTGTCCAATCATGGAGGAGCTAAATTAAAAGGTTGTTTTTGGCTGCTGTCAAGTCAGCCCCTAACTCATGGCAAACCCATACACAAGGGCACTAAATGCTGCCAGGTCCTGTGCCCTCCTCGTGATCAGTTTTGGATCTGTTTGATCCATAGCATTCTCCTTGGCTGATTTTTGGATGTAGGTCACCGGATCTTTTTCCCTACTCTGTTTTATCTGTAAGCTCTATTAAAACCTATTCAGCATCCTAGCTCCACGCAAGCCTCCACTGCCAGATCAGTGGTGGGTGCGCATGCATCTGGGTCTCCCCCCTGGAAAGCAAGTATTCTATCACTGAACTACGCAACCACCTCACAAATAAAAAAGGTAAGCTAGGTTATTCTGCCAAACTGTTGTGCAAAGGAGAAAACACATGTCTGGAGGAAAAGCAGATACAAATAATACAAACAATATTTTATATTTATATTATGCCCCCAGTTGATGGCATTTGAGCCCTATTACTAATTTAACTAACACCGTGACAACAAACACATAACAACCTCTTAGTATATCTAGAGTACTGAAACCCATAACAAGAAAGATAATGAGTTCAAATAATCACAAGTCTAACTAATTTATTAGTTATCTAAGGTTTAAAATAATCAGTTGTTGTTATTTTCTGAACACACTCAAACTTTAATTTCTGCAAACAGTATTTCTTTCTTGTTATCCGAAACTTATACTCTTTCCTCTTTCTCTTTATAAAACAACTGTAACATCATTATCATCATGATTACCTTTATCTCAAATATGCAACCCAAATGCTATAGCTATGGATATGGAGATGCCAAAGATTTTTATATCATATCATGCATTTATTTTGTTTTATGGAAAACAAAATAAATGCATGATATGATATAAAAATTTAACTTTTTCATTTGGACATCATAAACTTAGTGAAGTCAGAGTCACTCTTTGTCTATTTCTAAGATTCTTAAACTCACCATTTGCTGTGGAGTTGATTCCAACTCATAGCAACCCTATAGGACAATGTCCCCTATGGTTTCCAAGGCTGTAATCTTCAGGGAAGCAGACTCCCACATCTTTCTCCCATCCAAAGGCTTTGAGTTTGAATCTCTTAGCAGCCAAGCATTTTAACCACTGTCTTACCAGGGCTTCTTAGTCTTACATTTAACTTAAAAAACAAACCAAACTCACTGCCATTGAGTTGATTCTGATGCATAGTGACCACCATTATGTTTCCCAGGCTGTTAATCTTTTTATTTTTATTTTTCATTGTGATTTGGGTGAAATATATAGAGCAAATTCATTTTCCGTACTCATAATATTGACTGCAATTTCCCACAATATAACAGCTCTCTTCCTACTTCCTCCCCATAGTTACCTCTTCTCTGTGTCCTTCCCTCCCATTCACTCTCACTCCCCTCCTCCCTAGCTGTCTCCCTGTGCAAACACTGCCCTTCTGTTCTCCCATGATTGATCGCTACTCCAAGTAGCATATCTACCTTATGTCAATGTCTATTATTTGGCTGGAAGACACAGGAGTGAGTTCAATTCCAGGCCTGAAGGGTAGCTAGAGGCCATAGTCTCAGGGGTCTCACAGGCTATATCAGACCAGCAAACTTAGCAAAACTTTACAATTTTGAGTTATGTTCCACATTGTTCTCCCACTCTATCCAAGTTCTCCTGCACTGATACCCTTCTGAGTGGTTGACAGTGGCTGCCAGGCACTATCTAGTCCTTCTGTGAAAGCTGTAAATCTTTACAGAAGATCTTTATCCTCATTTTTCTCCTCATCTGTCTTCCATGGAGCAGCTGGTGGGTTTGAATCACTGACCTTTTGATTAGCAGCCAAATGCCTTAACTACCACATCACCAGAGCTCCTTACACTTAAGTAGACTCTAATAATCCATAATTGAAATATAACCACTGCATAAAACAATTTCATTTTTCCAAGGAAAAGGTTTTGGTATGATATCTAAATATCTTATTCTCTAAAAGATTGTCGTATGTCTTTTCACTATGACAACAGCAGCATTTCTACAAGATGCTTCCAAATGATTTTCAGCATTCTGATCCACAATTTTCTTCCTCTTGTGCATGGTTTATGCAAAGAGGCATGCAAAACCAAAATATCACGGAAACCAGACCCACTGACATGTAGTCAACAGTTTCTTTTTAAATCTATTCTTTGAAACAAGTTGAAAATTATAAAATTTTTCTCAAGTTCTGACACTGTTTTCCTCAAAAGAACCCACTTACATCATTCTAAAGTTTTGTTTACTGTCATATATAGACAGTCTATGTCCTCTCTGAGGTCTGAATTGTTCAGATTACTGTCAAAATTCACTCAATCCAGTATTTTGTTTGGATATATACCTGTCCTAAAATTGTAAAGCTAACCTCCAGAAGCTTTGTGTTGAAAAATTGAAACAAAGTTCTCTGCTTTGTGCTAACCATTTAAAAGGATCAAATTTTAAAAATCTGACCATAGACGTTAGAGTGACTAGATAATAGTTTAAAAAAAGAAGAAGAAGAAGAAGAAGAAGATTTGGTAATTTCATTTATTTTAGCTACAATAGAAGTATTACAAAGATTTTTTCCCCAGTTTTCACAGTAGCATTATATGGGTTTGATGAGACACACAAATGTCAAGCTCAACATACAAGGACTGTGTGTTCTCGGTTCTGTTGTCCAGATATCATAGGAATAGCAGAGCTTTACATCACATATGCTTATTTCATAACATATTTTAATCACTGATTGTTGCTGTTGTTGTTATTTGCCGTCAAGTCGGCCCCAACTCATAGCGACCCCTCCTTGGGTTTCCGAGGCAGTATCACTACGGAAGTAGGATTGCCCAACCTTCCGTCCAAGGAATCATTGATTAGTCACTACCGATTTTTCTTATTCTTGTACCCTCTGATTCCTTCCAATATGTCTTTATTTATTTATTTTTTTTTAATTTGCCTTCTCCATATATCAGGAAGGATTTACAAGTTTCCACAACGCAATTAATTTTCCACAAACATAAATTGGATGGTATTGATTCTCTTTGAGTTAAATGGGGTTTGTATTCCATGCTTTATATCTAAATTGATGTACAAAACATTTAGTGCTTTGTAATATTATTGGTGGCTTTCCATGAAGTTAATCCTTTTGATGTGACACTTGTATGTTGAAAACAAGACCCAGTATATTGTTATGTTGCATGAGTTGTTATTTTCAAAAAGAAAAATTCTAAGGATTTAGGGAGCAGACAACCATTTGAAAGATCATTCACATTTCTAGTAGATTGGTTATAGTGGTTATAGTTGTCAGTACTCTTGAGACCTGAGTGCTGTGTAATGGAAACATGTGTTTATTAAGTTTCTGTAGTGTCTTCCAGTGCTTTACAGGGGAGGATGTGCTGCTTTAATTGAGACAGTGCCTAAAACAACACAGTAACATTCTCTTATAATAAATCTTCTGACTGCCAAACATAATTAAGGAATGTCCAGGTTCTGCCAAAAAAAAAAAAATCTAATGGGAAACTTAAATCTAAGAAGTGTACACATAATAAGAAAATTAACACAGTAGTCTCTGTTACTGAGATCTAGATTTATGACCCTTTTCAGATATCTTTTTCAAGACCTTAATTCACCCACCCCCAATTACCAGACTTCTACATTTTTATTTATGCAACCTGTTCCTATACACTGCAGGACTAGTCACACTGAATTACAGCTCATTGTATATACAACCTGATTTCCCCAGCATGATGGGAAGTTACCAAGGTCAGGGACAATTTCTTTTCCATGCTCATACTCATAGCAATGAAAAAAGTGTCTGGCATAGAAAAGATAGGAATATATCAAAATGGAATGGAAAATGGAGTTAGACTCCTACATGAAGAGACATGACAAAATAGAGAATCTGTTTGGAAGAACATTACTGTCAAGATTGTTGGTGTACCCAAAACACACACCACAAAGACTTTCTTAGGCCTTTACAGTTTCAACAAAAACTACAAAGTTTGATAAGATGGGGGATAATTGAAAACATAATTATTAGTAGTATCATTTTGTATTGCTAAGATATTTGAATTTCACAAATATAATCAGCAATATGAAAAGGACAATGTTGATTATTTTTCAGAGTGGCAATATCTGCTCCTACATTATGATTCAGGGATTTAAAAAAAAAAAAAAAAAGATGTGTTGTGAGTCCACTTGGTAATCATGGAGAAAATAATCAGCTTAATTGATCTATGTTTTTCAGTAAATTAAATTAACAACTATAATCATCCCAGTAAAGAACTACCCAGGGAGATTTTATACTACACATCATAGAGTTTGAAGTTATAAATTCAAATATAAATGCAACCATGACAAAGTCAGTTGGATCTTGCCAGAGTATCAGAAAAATTTAGAAAATACAAGTTTTAGGTGAATTCAGACCCACCTGTCCTTCTCAGACTGCAGAAAGAGATTAGATAGATAGATAGATAGATAGATATAAGGACATGGGTGAAACTTTACCCCTTATTCCCTTATTCAACTCATTCCATTAAAATGAAGTCTAGGAAGTGTCACAATAGATTGCAGTGCCTAATTTTAAATTTTGGCCAGGAAAATGAAAATGCATGAGTGTTTCACACTTTCTCCTTACCTAGTGAGTTAAAGAAATTTCTGAAAGGGCTGAGTCTGTCCATTTGCTTCCTGCTCTTTATCTCCCCATTCAGCCCTTTCTGACTTAGGTCTACAAAACTAGGTGGAAACAAAGAGGGGCAGAGAAAAACTAGGATTATAGAGTTAGGAATGGGCAGAACTTCTCAGGAAATTTGGGATATGATGCATAGACACTTGGGTGTATAAGGAAAATAGATAACAGAGAATCGTTTCTCTTTTACTTACTTTCCTGGGCTTTGCCCTTTTACCATGATTTAGAAGATCAAGTAAATAATTTCTCACTTTACAGGAATGTGAATCTCCCCTTTTAAGGATGGCATGGTTATCCTTAAAGACAAAGAGGGATTATGTATTGAGGATTCAGTAAGATTGCTCAGGTTACAGAAGGTCTTACAAGAATTCTGAACAGGTAGTGCTATATATTATGAAAAGAATTTTATGATACAGGGTCAGATAACCTAGTTTGACCCCTGGTTCTCTCACTTACTCATTATACACCATTGATCTTATTATTTCCTCTTCTGTTAATAGTACAGACAAGGCTAGATAGTATAGAAAGAGCCCAGCACATGGTAAGTATTCATATTGCTACTAAATGCATGTTAATTCTATTGTGAAATATCAACTATATATAATATCCTTGAAATATTTCTTAATGAACCTTTAGTCAATTATGGAAAATAATACATTCTTCAAGAATATGATAATATAGCACTGTATAGTATTTGCAGCTTTTAAAGCAATTTTTGCATATTTGTCTTATTTGATCCTTATTTTTGTTCTGTTGGGTATGCCACAGTGCTATTAGCCCCAACATATAGATATATTAAGTCTCAAAGAAGTGAAGGAGTTTCTACGGAAACCTGACAGAAAATGGTAGAGTTGAGGCTTGAATCCATATTTCTCAAAATCATTTCTGTAATATTTCTACTATATCTTCACTGCTGCAGTAGGATTCCTAACATAAGATGCAGTGGAAATAGAGCACAAGTTCCTTGAGAAGAAGCTGATCTACAGCATGGGAATCTCTACCCAAGGAAGAGGCCCACTACAAGAAATTATGGACGCGATATGTATAGCATTCTCTAAGCAAAAGTCATGTAAATACACAAAGAGAAAATAGGATATATAAACTCATTTGCACTGGAGCTTTTACTTTAAAGAAGTAAATATCCAGATCTCATTGCTGTTTCTAGGTAACTTAAGCTCCTCTACCACTTCCCTACCTGCTAAATATTATTTGTGTTCAGAATAGATGATAATGTTAGAACATAAAACAAGCCTCAATAAATTCAAAAACATTGAAATACCACAAATCATCTTCTCAGACCACAATGCTATAAAATTAGAAATCAATAATAGAAAGGTCAAGGAGAAAATATCAAACATGTTGAAGTTAAGTAATATACTGCTCAAAAACTACTAGGTAATAGAAGAAATAGAGTGTGAAATTTAAAAAAAAAAAAATCCTAGAAACAAACGAGAATGAAGATACAGCTTACAAAAACCTATGGGACACAGGAAAAGCAGTACTCAGAGGTCCATTTATAGCAATAAATGTTTACATTAAAAAAGAGGAAAGAAAAAAAATCAGCACTCTAACTCAAAAACTCCAATAATTAGAAAAAGAGCAACAAAAGAAACCAACAGTATACAGAAGTAAGGAAATGATAAAGATCAGAGAAGAGATAAATGACACAGGAAAGAAAAAAACAAAAGAGAAAATCCATAAAACAAAAAGCTGGTTCTTCAAAAAGATTAACAAAATCAACAAACCACTGGCAAATCTAACAAAAGAAAAGACAGAGAAAATGCAAATAATAAGAATAATAAACAAAAGGGCGATATCACAACAGAACCAACTGAAATAAAAAAGATATTGATAGAATACTATGAATAACTGTACTCCAACACATTTGAGAACCTAGAAGAGATGGGCAAGTTTCAAGAAACACAAGACCTACCTAAACTATCCCAATCAGAGATGGAATACTTAAACAGACTCATAGCAAAGGAAGAAATTCAGCAGGTCATAAAAAAAAAAAAAAAACTTCCCACAAGAAAAAATATTGGCCTTGATGGCTTCACTGGAGAATTTTACCAAACATTCAGGGAAGAGTTGACCCCTATACTATTCAAATTATTCCAGAACATAGAAAAAGATGGAATATTTCCAAATTCATTTTATGACCAAGCATAACACTGATACCAAAACCAAAGAAAGACACTAGTATAAGGAAAACTACAGACCAATATCCCTCATGAATATAAATGCAGAAATCTTCAACAAAATCCTAGCCAACAGAATCCAACAACATATAAAAAAAAATAATACATCCTGACCAACTAGGATTCATACCTGGTATGCAAGGATGGTTCAACATCAGAAAAACAATCAATGTAATCCACCACATAAACAAAACAAAAGAACAATATGATCATATCTATTGTTACAGAAAAGGCATTTGATAAAATCCAACACCGTATCTTTTCAGAACTCTCAGCAAAATAGGGATACAAGGGAAATTCCTCAGCACAATAAAGGGCATATATGTAAAGCCAACGGCCAACATTATTGTTAACAGAGAAAGACTCAAAGCATTTCCCTTGCAAACAGCAACCAGATAAGGATGCCCTATATTACCACTTCTATTTAACATTGTATTGGAAGTCCTAGCCAGGGCATTAAGGCAAGAATGAGAAATAAAAAGCATTCAAATTGGCAAAGAGGAAGCAAGCTATCTCTATTTGCAGATGACATGATCCTATACATAGAAAACCCAAGAGACTCAGTCAAAAACTTACTGGAACTAGTAGAGAGGTTCAGCAAAGTGGCAGGATACAAGGTCAATATACAAAAATCAGTTGGATGTCTCTACATCAACAAATAAACCTCTGGAAAAAAAAATAAGGAAAACAATATCATTTACAATCTTCACTGCCATCGAGTGAGATCCGACTCACAGTGACCCCTCCTTGGGTTTCTGAAGCAGTATCACTACAGAAGTAGATTGCCCAATCTTTGTTCCAAGGAGTGGCTGGTGGATTTGAACAGCCAGCCTTCTGGTTAGCAGTCAAATGCCTTAGGCACTACACCACCAGATCTCCCCAAAAAGATAAGATATCTAAGAATAAATCTTACCAGATACAAAAAAGACCTATACAAAGAAAACTATAAAACACTACTACAAGAAACTACAAACTAGATGGAAGAACCTGCCTTGTTCATGGATCGGAAGACTGAATATTGTGAAAACGTCAATTCAACCCAAAGCAATCTACACATTTAATGCAATCCTGCTCCAGATATCACCAACATTTTTTAAGGAGGTGGAAAAAACAACTATTAACTTCATATGGAAAGGAAAGAGATAAGCAAAGCACTACTGAAGAAGAGGGGAGACAGGACCCAACCCCCCTTGCAGAAAAGGGAG
Source organism: Orycteropus afer afer (assembly GCF_000298275.1). Lineage (NCBI taxonomy): Eukaryota > Metazoa > Chordata > Mammalia > Tubulidentata > Orycteropodidae > Orycteropus > Orycteropus afer. Next base: position 887,928 of record NW_006921809.1, read on the forward strand.
GGATCTGCCAGGGACAACAAAGCAGCAGGATCCAGGTAGGAATTAGGTAAGGGGAGGTTGGAGAGGTTTCCAACAGCTAAAGAAGACAAACTTGTCTGTCAGTTTATCATCCTGTGGTGGCTTGCATGTTGCTGTGAGGCTTGAGGCTGTGCCAACAGTGTTTCAAAAGCCAGCAGGTTGCACATGGTGCACAGGTTTCAATGCAGCTTACAGACTGAGACAGACTAGGAAGATGGAAAAGACCATCCACTTCTCAAAAAACTGGCCAGGGAAAACCTTATGAATAGCAGAGAAACACTGTCTGATATATGGGCAACTATATGAATACCCTGGAAACGTTATTCAATAAGCACAGGAAGACAAGCCCTTTAGATTGGAAGGCACTCAAGGTACAACTGGGAAAGAGTTGCCTCATCAGAGTAGATCCAACCTTAATGATATGGATAAAGTAAAGGTTTTGGGACCTCTATTTGCTGACATGGCATGACTCAAATTGAGGAGAAACAGCTACAAACATTCATTAATAATCAGAACATGGGATTTACAAAGCATGAATCTAGGAAAATTGTAAGTTGTCAAAAATTAAATGGAACTCATAAGGATTGATATCCTAGGCATCCATAAGCGGAAATGGACCAGTTTGGGCCATTTTGAATCAGACAACCATATGACCTACTATACCAGAATGATAGTTTGAAAAGGAATGGTATGACATTCATCATAGCAAAGGATGTTTCAAGATCTGTGCTGAAGTACAGTGCTGTCAGTGATAGGATAATATCCATATGCCTACAAGGAACATCAATTAATGCCACTATTATACAAATTTACGCACCAACCATCAAAGCCAAAGTTGAGGAAATTGAAGATTTTTATTAAATTCTGCAGTCTGAAATTGACCGAACATGCAGTCAAGATGTGTTAATTATCACTGGTGACTGGAATGCAAAAGTTGGAAACAAAGAAGAATCACCAGTATGAAAATTTGGCCTTTGTGACAGAAATGATTCTGGAGATCACATGATAGAATTTTGCGAGACCAACGACTTATTCAATGCATATAAATTTTTTCAATTACACAAATAGTGGCTATACATGTGGACTTTGCCAGATGGAGTACACAGGAATCAGATTGACTGCATCTGTGGCAAGAGGTGATGGAAAAGCTCAATATCTTCAGCCAAAACAGGAGCTGATTGTAGAACAGACCATCACCTGCTCAAATGAAAGTTTAACTTGAAGTTGAAGACAATTAAAACAGTCTATAAGAGCCAAAATATGATCTTGAATATATCCCTCCAGACTTTAGAGACCATCTAAAAAATAGATTTGATGCATTGAACACCAATGACCAAAAACCAGAAGAATTGTGGGATAACATCAAGAATATCATTGATGAAGAAAGCAAGAGGTCATTAAAAATACAAGAAAGAAAGAAAAGACCAAAATGGATGTCAGAGGAAACTCTAAAACTTGCCCTTGAGTGAAGAGTAGCTAAACCAAATGGAAGAAATGACAAGATAAAAGAGATAAACAGAAGATTTTCAAAGAGCAGCTCAAGGAGACAAAGCCAATTATTATAATGAAATATGCAAAGATCTGGAGTTAGAAAACCAAAAGGGAAGAACACACTCGGCATTTCTCAGGCTGAAACAACTGAGGAAAAAATTTTAGCTTTGAGTTGCAATATTTTATGTGCAAAATATTGAATGATGCAGGGAACATCAAAAAAAGATGGAAGGAATACACAGAATCACTGTACCAAAAAGAACTGGTCAATGTTCAACCATTTCAGGAGGGGGCATATGTTCAAGAACCAATAGTATTGAAGGAAGAAGTTGAAGCTGCCCTGAAGAAATTGGCAAAAAACAAGGCTCCAGGAGTTGAAGGAATGCCCACTGAGATGTTTCAGCAAATGGATGCCCCATTGGAGGCCTTTGCTCAGCTATGCCAAGAAATTTGGAAGACAGTTACCTGGCCAACTGACTGGAAGAGATCCATATTTGTACCCATTCCAAAGAAAGGTGATCCCACAAAATGTGGAAATTATCTAACAATATCATTAATGTCGCACACAAGTAAAATCTTACTGAAGATAATTCGAAAATGGTTGCAGCAGTATATTGATAGAGAACTTACAGAAATGCAAGCTAGATTCAGAAGAGGACATGGAACAAGGGATATCATTGCTGATGTCAGATGGATCTTAACTGAAATCAAAGAATACCAGAAAGATGTTTACTTGTGTTTTATTGACTATGCCAAAGCATTTGCTTGTGTGGATCATAACAGACTGTGGATAACATTGAGAAGAATGGGAATTCCAGAACACTTGATTGTGCTCATGAGGTACCTGTACATAGACCAAGAGGCTGTAGTTCGAACAGAACAAGAGGACACAGCATGGTTTAAAATCAAGAAGGGTTTATGTCAGGATTGTGTCCTTTCACCATACTTATTCAATCTATATGCTGAGCAAATAATCTGAGAAGCTGGACTATATGAAGAAGAATGTGGCATCAGGATTGCAGGAAGAATCATTAACAACTTGAGACATGCTGACAACAATTCTTCTTGCTGAAAATGAGGCGACTTGAAGCACTTACTGATGAAGATTAAAGAATACAGTCTGCAGTATGGATTACATCTCAATATAAAGAAGCAAAAATCCACACAACAGGACCAATAAGCAGCATTACAATAAATGCAGAAAAGATTGAAATTGTCAAAGACTTCACATGGCTTGGTTCTACAATCGACCCCAAAGGAAGCAGCAGTCAGGACATCAGATGACATATAGCACTGGGCAAATCAGCTGCAGAGGACCTCTTTCAAGTGCTGAAGAGCAAAGATGTCTCCTTGAGGACTAAGGTGCGCCTGACACAAGTCATGGTACTTTCAATTGCCTCATATGCATGTGAGAGCTGGACAATGAAGAAGGAAGACCAAAGAAGAATCAATCCTTTTGAATTGTGGTGTTGGCAAAGGAATGATGAAAGTACCATGGACTGCTAAAAAAAAACAAACAAATTTGTCCTGGAGGAAGTGTAGCCAGAATGCTCCTTGGAAACAAGAATGGCCAGACTTCATCTTACATACTTTGGTCATGTTGTCAGAAGGGACCATTCCCTGGAGAAGGATGTCATGCTTGGTAAGGTGGAGGGTCAACGAAAGAGGGGAAGGCCCTCAATGGGATGAATTGACACAGTGGTAGTGGTGATGGGCTCAAGTATAGCAGAGATTCTGGAGCTGGCACAGGACCAGGCAGTGTTTCATTCTGCTCTGCATAGGGTCGCTATGAGTCAGCAATGACTCAATGGTACCTAACAACAACACTAAACAAGAAAAACAAAGTGGGAAATCTCACACTCCCATATCTCAAGACCTGCTATATAGCCACAGTAGTTAAAACAGTGTGGTATTGGTACAATGAAAGACAGACCAATGGAACAGAATCAAAAACCCAGAAATAGACCCATCCATCTATGGACAGCTGATCTTTGGCAAAGGACCAAACCCATTAAATGGGGAAGAGATAACCTCTTTAACAAATGGTGCTGGAAAAATTGGATCTTCACCTGCAAAAAAATGAAACAAGTCCCATACCTCACCCCATATGCAAAACCAAACTTAAGTTGGATCAAAGACCTAAATGTAAAACCCAAAACTATGAAGCTCATCAAAATAAAATAGGAGCAAATCTAGGAGCCCTGATTTATGGCATAAATAGACTATCAAGCATAACCCAGAATGCACAGGAGCTGGAAGAGAAGCTATATGAAGTCCTTTTAAAAATATGGGACCTTTTAAAAATTAAATTCTTAGGCACATCAGAAGATTTCTCCAAAAGGGTAAAAAGAGAACCTATAGATCGGGAGAAAATGTTTGCCTATGACATATCTGACAAAGGATTTATCTACAAAATTTTAGAAAACTTTAACACCTCTATGTCAAAAAGACAAACAATCCAACTCAAAAATGGGCATGGGACATGAACAGACACCTCACTAAAGATGATATGCTGGCAGCCAACAAACACATGAGGAATTGTTCCTGATCATTAGCCATTGTTGTTGTTGTTGTTGTTATGTGCCGTCAAGTCGGCCCCGACTCATAGCGACCCCTCCTTGGGTTTTCGAGGCAGTATCACTACGGAAGTAGGATTGCCCAACCTTCCTTCCGAGGAGTGGCTGGTGGGTTTGAACCACCAGCAGTCTGGTTAGCAGTCAAGTAACTTAGCCACTATGCTATCATTAGCCATTAGAGAGATGCAAATCAAAACAACAATGAGGTTCCATCTTGCCCCAGCACTAGTAGCAAAGTCTAACAAGACAGAAAATAGCAAGCGCTGGTGAGGTCGCAGAGAGATTGAAACACTCATACATTGCTGGTGGGACTGTAAAATGATACAAGCATTGTACAAAATGGTATAGTATTTCCTTAAAAAACTAACAATGGAAATACCATTTGATCCAGCAATTCCATTATTAGGAATATATCCTAAACAAGTTAGAGACAGGACACAAACAGACATATGCACACCCATATTCACTGCAGCACAATTCACTACAGCAAAGAGATGGAAACAACCTAAATGCCCATCAATAAATAAATGGATAACCAAATTATGGTACAGTCACACAGTGGAATACTACTACATTAAAGAACAATGAAGAATATGTGAATCATCTCACAACATGGATGAATCTGGAGGACATTATACTCAGTGAAATAAGTCAGTCACAGAAGGACAAATATTGTATGAGTACATTACAGTAAAAAGTCAAGTAAGGGTTTGCTTAGAGAAGGGAAGTCACATTGTAGGTTACCAGGAATGGGAGGGAAGGGGAGAGGAAAATTTGGGACTAGTTGGGGGAACATGCTGAGTTGGATAAGGGGAGAGATGGTATGGAAAGAGTTTGTGATCAGCATGATAACATGGGGTAAAGAGAGGACACCAAATTGTGCCCATAAGATATAGACAGAGGCTAATACCAATATATGCACAATACTGCATTACCACTAACACCAAACACCAGGCTAGAGGTAAATGTATAGACAACTGAGATCAGATGGGGGGCAACGAGCAGGAATATACTCTAGACCAATGATAGATATAGCTGAGGATAATCTTACACAGATACTACCAAAACCAAGCAAACACTGACATGGAGTTGATCCAACTCATAGCAACCCCTCCTTGGGTACCAAGGCGGTATCACCATGGAAGTAGATCACCTAATCTTACTTCTGAGGAGTGGCTGGTGGGTTTGAACCACTAGCCTTCTGATTAGCAGTCAAATGTGTTAGACACCATGCCACCAGAGC
>NW_006921809.1:894065-909460 GCF_000298275.1 Orycteropus afer afer
GACACTTTTCATCTGAAGTGAAGAAGAGTGAGGAAAACCAAGGGCATTTGGAAACAATCAGCCCTAGGATATGATGGACCTTGAGACCAGAAGAACTAGATGGTGCTCAGCTACCAATGCCAACCACTCAGGAAGGGATCAAAAGTGGAGATCCTGGATAGAGTGGGAGGAAAAACATGGAACAAAGTTCAGAAACACAATAATGACCAGAATTACTGGTCGGATGGAGTCTGGTGGGACCCCAAGACTATGAGCCTGAGATACACTTTGGGCCTGGTATAAGACTCACCCCAAGGACTGTCTCTCAGCCCAACAGCAGAAAGACTTACATGCAGAACACCCAACCCAGGGTGAGGCACCCACCTACCCTACAGAGATAAACCTCTTGGAGCAATTGGCCATGGGGCACTGGAGGGCCAGCATTCACATGGAGGGAAAGTTGGACAGAAAGGAGTGCATAACTAAGAAGGGCACAGGGATGGGGGGGTCACAGGGAAGGGTGAGGAGGAGAGTGGGTTAGAGTAGGAGATGGTAATCGGGGAGTGAAACCAAATGTACATGAGCTGTGCATGAAATATAAAACAAATTCTGCTCTAAATTTGTACTCAAAGCATAACAACACAATAAAATAAAAATAAAAATAAATAAATATTACCTGTGTTTTAAAATTCAAACTGAAAATCACTTCTTCTAGGGAGCTATGTACCCAGGGTAAGCTAGAGGAACTATCTCTCTTTCTAAATATTCTATGCAGACTTATATTAATGGAGACTAAATACTCCATTACAGCCTTATATTCAAAATAGGAAGTCTATGAGGAACTTTTCTCTTATTCATTGTTGTGTTTCTTTTACAGTGCCAGGTCTAAAGAAGGTGCTTAATAAATATGTGTAGAATAAATGAACAGCACTTTTCACTGTGTTTGAATTGTTTAATGTCTTGGTCACTAGTATACACATTCTCTGAGAATAGATATTCTCCTATACCTATGGACTTAGGCCCTACAACATTTCATACGTATTTGTTAAACTATACATAATTAGTGCCAGACATAATAGTCGCAACAATGGACTTAAAAACACTCACACACATGAAGATGGTACAGGACCAGGTAACGTTTTGTTCTGTTACAACATGTTACAGCATGAGTCACAGCCAAATCAATGGCAACTGACAATAGCAGCACCAGGCATTAAGTCCTTTATGGATATTAATTCACCTGTTCCTCATAATAACCTAGGAGTTAGGTACTATTTTCCTGCCCATTTTGAAGAAGAGGAAACTCAGGCACAGAAAACATTATGTAAGTTGCACAAATTCACATAGCTAGAAAGAAATAGGGCCAACACTAGAATCCTGACAAACTGTCTTGAGCTCATGTTCTTTACTGGTAGACTCTATTGCATAAGAGCATGAATCATCAAACCAACAAAATAAAGATATTACAATGATAAATTCAATAAGAGAGGACTTCAGTAGTTCAGTAGATAAGGAAATAATTCCGCTTGGACATAATAGAACCCTTTATGTAACAGCTGACATTTAAGCTCAGCATTGAAGGATGATGTTTACCAGACAGTAAATGTAGTATTTACTGCTAATTACATATCATTTATTGCAAACAATATTTTTCTGTATTTCAAATATAAGGCTTCAATTACAGAAAGATGGTAGACTAGGCAAAAAAAAAAAAAAAAAACTACATAGACCCTCTACAATAAATACATGAGAAACCAAATGAGACATATACAGATGATAAACCTGGAACCCTGAGCTTCAAAGAAAAGGGTAAAGAAGTAGATCAAATATTGAGTAGAGTAAGAAACTGAAGGAAAACTGTGAATAAGGAGACTTACAGAGTGGTGAATTGTCAACTGGCCTGGAATAGTGAAAAATTTTGAACTTTTGCATGCAGCATTCCAGTCAGGGTAAGAACACGATATTTGGCTCCACTTGCCCAGGATTGGACCAGTGCCCACAGCAGTGGTTAGGGATAAGAAAGATGAGATTTTCCCCTTATTCCAAGGAGCACACCAAGGTGCCTAGAAGTGTGGCCTAGAAGTGTGGCCACCCCCTCCTTGACCCACCTGGCAGCCAGTAACAGCATGCTACCTCTGCCCCACCTGACATCAGAGGCACGACCTCATAGATTGGATGTCAAGTGCACATCACCTCAACATTTGGAGACTTGGGCTCTCTGCCTCCTTGGGCCAGCACAATGTGATGTCCTGACCAGGCACCTCCACCTAGTCACCAGAACATTACTAAAGTCACCAAAAGAGAGGAAATAATAAACATTAGAATAGAAATAAACCAAACAGAAAAACAATAGAAAGAATCAACAAGACTGCAAGTTGATTCTATGAAAAGATCAATAAATCAACAAACCACTGGCAAATCTGAAAAAGAAAAATGAGAAGTGCAAATAGCACAAATAAGAAATGAAACAGGTACTGTCAAATAGAATCAACTGAAATACAAATAATAACAGAATACTATGAAGAACTGTACTCCACAAATATGAAAACCTAGAAGAGATAGACAAATTTCTAGCAACACACTACCAACCCAAACTAATACAATCTGAGGTAGAAAATTTGAACAGACCCATAACAAAAGAAAAAGTGAACAGGTCATTTTAAAAAAAACTTCCCCTCTCCCCCCAAAAAAGTCCTGGCCCAGATGGCTTCACTAGTTTATTCTACCAAACATTCAGAGAAGAGCTGACACCAACTCTAGTCAAACTATTCCAGAATATACAAAAGAAGGGAATACTCTCAAATTCATTCTATCATGTGAGTATAACCCTGATACTAAAGCCACTTGAAGACACCACTAAGAAAGAAAATTATAGACAAATATCTTTCATGAATATAGATGCAAAAATAGTCAGCAAAATCCTAGCCAATGGAACCCAACAACATATCAATAAAGAATACATAATGATCAATTCGGATTCATACTAGGTATGTAAAGATGATTCAGAAAAGGAAAAAGAATCAATGAAATAAATCACATAAGTAAAAGAAAGGAAAAGAACCACATGAGCTTATCAATTGATGAACAAAAGACATTTGACAAAATCTCACAGTCGTTCTTGACTTAAAGAAAAGAAAAAGCTCAACAAAATAAGAATGTTGTTGTTAGGTGCTATTGAGTCAGTTACAACTCATAGTTACCTTATGTACAAAAGAACAAAACACTGAATACTGGGTGATCCTGTACCATCCTCACAATTGTTGCTATCCTTGAGCCCATTAATGCAGCCACTGAGTCATTCCATCTCATTGAGGGTCTTCCTCTTTTTTGTTGACCTTCTACTTTTTCAAGCATGATATCCTTCTCCAAGGACTAGTCATTCCTGATAGGAATAGAACTGAAATTCCTCAAAATAATAGGGTATATATATATACAAAACCAAGGAGATCTGGTAGCATAGTGCCTAAAGCACTTGACTGCTAACCAGAAGGCTGGCGGTTCAAACCCACCAGCCACTCCTCGGAAGGAAGGTTGGGCAATCTACTTCGGTAGTGATACTGCCTCAGCAACCCAAGGAGGGGTCACTATGAGTTGGGGCCAACTCAGTGGCACATAACAACAACAACATACAAAACCAATGGCTAACATTTGTCTTAATGAAGAGACACTTCTTGAAAACGAGCATTCTCCTTGAAAACGAGAACCAGACAAGGATGCCCTTTATCATCACTTCTATTTGGTAGTGTATTGGCAGTCCTAGCCAGAGCAATAGGAGAAGAAATGGAAATAAAAGACATCCAAGTTGGCAAAGTAGAGGTAAAACTATCTCTGTTTGCATATGACATGATCATATACCTTGAAAATACCAGAGACTCAGCAAGAAAATTACTGGAACTTATTGAAAGATTCAGCAAAGTGACAGAATACAAGATCAACATGCAAAAATCAGTTAAATTCCTTCACTATAACAAAGAGAATTCTGAAAAGGAAACAATACCATTTACAAAAACCACACAAACAATGAAATACTTAGGAATAAGTCTAATCAGAGATACAAAAGACCTATACAAAGAAAACTACAAAACATTGCTATAAGAAACCAAAAAAGACCTACATAAATGAAAGAATATACCATGTTCATGGATAGGAAGACTTAACACTGTGAAAATGTCAATACTACCCAAAATGATCTACAGATATAATGAATTCCTGAACCAGATTCCTTCATCATTCTTTAAAGAGATGGAAAATCTAATCATCAACTTTATATGGAAAAGAAAGATCCTAGAGAAGCCGAGCACTACTAAAGAAGATGAACAAAGTAGAGGCCTCACACTTACTGATCTCAAAAAGTAGTCAAAACAGCTTGGTTCTGGTAAAATGACAGATACATAGACCAATGGAACAGAATTGAGACACTGAAAGTAAGCCCATTAACCTCTAGACAGCTAGTCTTTGACAAAGGGCCTAAAAAAAGTGGTAACAGATAGTGCCTTTAACATATTGTGGTGAGATAACGGTATACCCATTTGCATAAAAATGAAACAGGATCCATATCTCATACTATAAACAAAACCTAACTCAAGATGGATCAAAGATCTAAATATAAACCCCAAACCATAAAGATTCTCAAAGAAAAAATAGGGACAAACTTAAGGGTCCTAATACATGGCATGAATACAATATCAAGTGTAACTACAAATGTACAAATGGCAGAAGACAAAATAGATGATTGAGACTTCTTAAAAATTGAAATTAAACACTTATGTGCATCAAAAGATTTCACTAAAAGAGTAATAAGAAAGTCCACAAACTGGTAAAAAAAAAAATTGTCAATGACATATCAGATAAGGAATAATCTCTAAAATTTATAGAAAACTTAAACATCTCAATAACAGAAAGACAAATAATCCAATTTAAAAAATGGACAGAGGACATGAACAGACACCTCACCAAAGAAGACATTCAGGCAGCCAACAAACACATGGAGAAATGCTCACAATAATTATTTAGAACAAAAACAAACCAAACTCACTGCCGTCAAGTTGGATCTGACTCATAGCGACCCCTCCTTGGGTTTCCGAGGTGTTATCACTACTGAAGTAGATTGTCCAATCTTCCTTCTGAGGAATGGCTGGGGGGTTTGAAGCCTTCTGGTTAGCAGTCAAATGCCTTAGGCACTATGCTACCAGAGCTCCCAATTATTTAGAGAGATGTAAATCAAAACAATGAGATATTATTTCACCCCAGCATTAATAACAAGGTTCAAAAAACAGAAAGTAACAAATATAGGTGAGAGTGTGACAAGATTGGAACCCTGATATAATGTTGGCATGATTGTAAAATGGTACAACTGCTGTGGAAAACAATATGGCACTTCCTTTGAAAATAGAAATACCATATGATTCAGAAATCCCATTACTAAGTATATGTCCTAAAGAAAGAAAACCATTACACAAATAACTATATATACATCATGCGGCATTATTCATAATAGCAAAAAAATAGAAACAACCTAAATACCCATCAAAAGACAATGAATAGAATACTACATAACATTAAAGAATTATGAGGAATCTGAGAAACACTTCATATATAACATGAATATGTCTAGAAGACATTATGCTGAGTGAAATTACTCAATCACAAAATGGCAAATATTTATGAGACCACAATTATACAAAGTCAAGAAAAGGTTTTCACACAGGAAGAAACATTATTTGATGTTTATCAGGTGGAAGGAGAAAAATTCTATTCAAACTCACTGCCCTTGGGTCAATTAGACTCATAGTGACCCCTCCTTAGGTTTCCGAGGAGGTATCTCTACGGAAATAGATTGCTCAATCTCCCTTCCAAGAGGTGGAAAGAGAAAGGAGGGTAAATCACTAACCAGAGGGTAGGCACATATTAACTCGGGTAAAGGGAAAAAGCAATATAAAATAAGAGGGTTGTTAGCAAAAATGATCAAGACTAAGGAAGACACTGGGAGGAGCAGAGTTAAAGGCGACAATGGTGAATACTATTGCATACACAATCCTGCAATTACAATAATGACAAGTGGATACATAGTTATGCAAGCTGAACAGGTGTGGGAAGGCAAATGAGACTACAACAACCAATATATATCAATTTGACAGGGGATATTTCTATGTATTTATATATGTTGCAAATATATCTGTGAATATAGTAGAGCATATGGGGCCTAAGTTATAAAAACTTCTTGGCCATAAACAAACACCTTAATGGAATGAGTTGCTGGGCCTGGTGTTTCAGGGGGACCACCAGAGGGAAATCAAGGTCAATTGGCATAACATTGTCCACAAAGTCAGTGTTCTACATCCTACTTTGTTGAGAAGAGACTAGGGATTTAAAATCTTGTGAGCAGTCATCTAAGATGTAACTATTTGTCTTTCCCTGTCTGGAGAAGAGAAGAGTGAGGAAAATCAAAGACACACAGAATCAGTCCAAAGTACAAAACGACCATGCAAATCTCAGCCTCCACTACCTTTAGACCAGAAGAACTAGATGGTGCCTGGCTACCACTACTAACTGCTGTGATTGGAATCACAGTGGAAGATCCTGGACAAAGAGGGAGAAAAATGTGGAACAAAACTCACAATCATAAAAAAGACCAGGCTCAGTGATCTTCTAGAGACTAGTGGAACCCCCAAGACTACGGCCCTTAGTCACTCTTCAAGCCTGGAACTAAAGTCACCTCCACGGCTCAACTTTCAGCCAAACAGTAGACAGATCTATAAGGTGAACAGTAACACCAGGGAAATATGCACTCCTTAGAACCATCAACTATTTGAGATCAAAAGGGCAGAATTTGCCTAAGGAGAAAATAATGAGATATCATCTCACTCCAGAATTAATAGCAACATTGAAAGAACAGAAAATATCAAGAAGGCAGGAAGGGATAGAAAAGGGGCAAAGAGAAACAAAGGGAAGAACTGGGATGACTGATGTTACATTGTGAGTATTGCAATCAATGATACAAAACAAAATGTGTATGAATTATTGAATGGAAAAATGATTTGCTCTGTAAATCTTCACCCACATCACAATAAAAAGTTTATAGAGAGATATAGGTATATACTAAACCAAACTCACTGCCATTGAATTGGATCTGATTCATAGAGACCCCTCCTCGGGTTTCTGAGGTGGTATCTCTATGCAAGTAGATTGCCCAATCTTCCTTCCAAGAAGCAGCTGCTGGGTTTGAACCATCAGCCTCCTGGTTAGCAGTTAAATGCATTAGGCACTATGCTACCAGAGTGCCTATAGATATATAGATATATGTTGTTGTTGTTGTTATGTGCCATCGAGTCAGACCCGACTCATAGCGACCCCTCCTTGGGTTTCTGAGGTAGTATCACTACAGAAGTAGATTGCCCAACCTTCCTTCGGAGGAGTGGCTGGTGGGTTTGAACCACCAGCCTCCTGGTTAGCAGTCAAGTGCCTTAGGCACTATGCTACCAGAGCTCCAACTCACTGCTGGCGGGTAGGATCCAAATCATAGTGACCACTTCCTTGGGTTTCTGAGGCAGTATCACTATTGAAGTAGATTGCCCAACCTTCCTTCAGAGGAGTGGCTGGTAGGTTTGAACCACCAGCCTTCTGGTTAGCAGTCAAATGCCTTAGCCATAGATGGATATATAATAAAGTTTTAATAGTTTTTTATTTAGCAAGAATACTAACTACTTATCATTTTATAGTTCCTTGGTTACTTCCTCTACCTAGCCTACTTCACATTATTTTTCTATTTCTTTGATAAAGACAATATTTTGGGAAATGTAGTCTTTTATCACTGTGAAGTAGATTGTTTTTGCTGATGCTCATGAAATGAACTAAAAAGGAGCTGGAAAATATGAAGTAATCTTTCTTCTCTATTTCATAAAATTTGCTTTGGCTTTCAGCTCAGAGGAGCTTGAAACTGTAAACTGATCACCCCAGGGATCACTATTCCATCTTGCAATATTCACGTCTGGTTCTGCCAAACTTCCACTTGAGACCATGCCCAGTCATCAAAAAAGTCATGAGAAGGGAATGACAGGGAGAGGTGATAGGAAATGTGGTCTAACGTGTCCAAAGAACGAGAGTCAGAAGGATGATGTGAACATGAGTTATATGCCACTGTGGTAACATTAGATATCAAGTTCCTCAAAATGATTCCTACCAGAGATTAGACTGGCAAAGCTGATTTCACTCTTACACCCGTTTGGCAAGTTTAGGCAAACAAGGCTTAGCTTGCAAGTATGCAGCTGCTGAGCTTGCAAAGGAGCCAAGAAAAAAAAATGTGAAAAACATCTGCAAGTGTGTCACTCAAAAAAGACCTTGAAATCAGTTAACTTGGAATGTGTGAAAGTCAGGTTTAAGTGAATAAATAAATTTTGCATGATTTTGTCCAATTTCTAAATTGTGCAAAAAAAGAAATAATGTACTCAGTGTCATACCTCTGAGATACTTGTTCCTTTTTCACTCCAGAGACCACTGGGGTGATTGTTTTTGAAAAGAAATATCAAAACAAATCTCCATGAAATAAAGCTACTATATTCCAATTGGGTATCAGAAAATCCACACCCTGGAAGAGACATTTTATCCCCTATTATACTACATGGCATCATTCTATATTCTCTTGCAGTGGAGCTAAATCACATGTTTGTCCCCTGCCTACCTGCAGAAGACAGCAAATAAAACACAAGGCCAGGTCAGGCTGACCTACAATTCTGCAAGCATAAGTGAGGAAGCATTACCAGCAGGGCTACATATGAAACCAAGGGTTCTGCATGGTGGCTCTGTACAGGACAATGCTAAGGACAAGAAATTGTCCTAGAGGACTGAAGATATGCATCTAGTTAAAATGATACAATGCACTGGTAAAACATTAAGCAAGCTTCAACACCCTGTTTTCTACTACAGTTTATTGCTCTATCAATTTGGAAAAATATCGTAATTGTGGGGGGGAAATCAATTAAACAAATAAACTCTTCTCCATCTATCAGGACTTCAATAATGAGCCGTGAAAATAGCAAGAATTCGTGTCATTTATGTGTCCAGTGTCTGAGGCTGGTGGTTCAAGTCCACAAAAGGTACCCAGGAAGAAAGACTTCATGATCCACTTCCAAAATATGAGCCTTTGAAAAACCTATGGAGCACAGTTTATTCTGAAACACATAGGGTCTCCATAAGACAGAATCGGCTCAACAGCAAATGGTTTAACTCAAGAATAAATCAATCAACCTTAGGTGAAAAGATAAATCACCTCCTCCCACACCCACAGATCCCTCTGAAAACCTTACCTGAATTCTCAAACTGGGCCCATCACCAGTTGAAAAGGAAATTATATTGAAATATTTTTCAGGTTCACCTATAAAATAAGCAATTGAACACATTATAAAGTTTATGCATTTATATTTTTCTCATACCTGTTAAAAGCTCTTTAATTAAAATCAGAATGATCAGAGAATTAAAATTCATTTTCAATTCTAGGCTGTTGGTTAAAAAAAAAAAATTTTAAAGACTTTCAGCTGGGGAGTTGAAAATACTCAACATTTTCAGTAAAAGAACTTTGCTTATTTACTATATACAATCATGACTAACAGCGAGCCTGCTTGTTTTATTATTTTGTTCTCTTCCACATTCTGTGCACTTATCAGTCACTCTCACACCTCATTACCTGGAAAGATGTGCCTTGGAATACACAATAAAGCATCTCTCAGAGGTACCTGACTTCAACTAGCAGCAAGTCACTATTTTCTGTTTCAAATGGAAATCAGTGTTATGTTAAGGAAACTGGACAACACTGTCAGTTGTCATCTGTCTTTCATGGACAATATTCAAGACCAAAGTAGAATTTGTCCTTGCCGGCTAGTCTTGCTTTTATTTTATAGAAATTGTTTAAGAAAAAAATGCTGAAGCTTTGAACTGGTTTTTCACTTTTTTTTTTTTTTTTTTTTTACTTTTAACTGCAGAAGACTTTTATTTCTAAAATCCTTAGAATCCTTTAATCCTACCAATCCCATAGACTAAGGTCCTTAAAGGCAAAAACAACACATTTCATTCAATGTTTTATCCACAACATCTAACACAGTGCTTGCCACACCAGCAGGCATACTCTTGTCATCGCTTGTATAATCAGATTTTAGGAAGTCCTTGATAGTAATTACTAAGGTGGCCTACCTCTAAACAGTCTTAGCTTCTGGAATGTTCTGCCGTCTCAAATTTGAACCAGAGTATTTCAAGAACTGATTCCCCACTGGCAATCATCTCTAGCTAAAACAAAATAGCTAACATATACGTCATTCTAATTAAAAGAAAAAGTTTCTTGAAATGAGGTTGAAATTTTTAGTTAATTTATGTGTTGAGAGTGAATATATAGATTCCTTGTATTTATTGTATCATTTGTCTTTGAGAATTATATAATTTGTCTTTAAGAGAGGAACCCTAATAGTGCAGTAGTTAAGTGCTCAGCTGCTAACTGAACAGTCAGTGGTTCAAACTCACCAGCTGTTTTCTGGGTAAAAGATGTGGCAGGCTGCTTCCATAAAGATTGCAGCCTTCGAGACTCTATGGGGCAGTTCTCGTCTGTCCTACAGGATCTCTCTCAATGAGTAGAATCAACTTGATTGCAGAGGGTTGGGTTGGACTGGTTTGGTCTTTAAGAAATTTGAATTACCTTAAGAGGATATCTATATAGCTTTCAAGTGCCAAGTCTTTTTGGAGATTGGAAATCTTCTATTCAAGTTCAATTGATGATTTACTATAATTTGCTACCTATGGTAGTTACTGGGGTTCCTTTTCATGTACATATTTAAAATGGTCTTCTGGTCTCCGTTTTTATTTTATTTTATTTTATGTTTTTTGAATGGCTATGTTTTAATTTAAGAAATAAATGACTGTCTCATTAATAGAGAATAATGTGGAAGTGAAATGTAATACCCTGTTGGCCTAGGTGACATGACATAAGAGGAGTCTGGGCCAATGCCTGTTGTATGAGATGCTCTGCTGTTTACTCAGCACCACTACCACCCCTCTAAGTGTTCCCCAGGACCGTCTTCCCCACATAGCTCCAGGATAGTATTGTAATAAAATATCTGACTCCATTTCTCATGTTTGACTGCTGACAGCTTTCAGGTCCCACCACTCTCCTTTCTCCTTTTGTCCCACATCTGGAAAACTGATAAGAAAGCCTGGGTGCTCCCTCCTTCAGGGCCAGTAATCAGTACAAAACCACATAAGGTCCAGCCTATATGTGTGTGGGAACCTTCACATCAGCCTCACCTCGTAAACACAATAAAACCCAGGCCAGTCTTCTTTCCCCATTCTCTCAAGTCACCTTTCTGCCTGCTTGGGAGCCTTATTTCCTGCTGAAGTACATCTCTAACTTTGTCCTTTGTGCTGAGGTTCTCATCAATATTGCCTTCTGATTCCTGAGTGAGCACCATGACCCTGAGTCTGGGGTTTATGAGGCAGTGAAGACATGAGTGCTATTTTTTAAGTTCCATTTTGGTGACAGTGAGCAGTAGGAAGCTAAGCAGGATGCTGGTAATCAATAACAGTAATAAAACCTGTTTTGGAAGCAATAATACAACAGAAATAAAGAAGAATATAGCTTCATCCAGTATAAATAAACTCACTTGCAAGATCTTTGAAACAGATACATAAACATAAAACCACATTCACTTACATTTCCTTGTTTACTTATGATTATTCACATGTGACACATGCTAGACCAAGAGAGATTCAGAAACAAATCTCTCTCACACATACACACACACACACACACACACACGACTAAATTGACTGAGATTTACAATGTCCCAGAGAAAGCATGAACACATATGTCTATTTGGGCCCATATTACACTAGCACACACTCAAACACACAAACATGAATGTGCTGCTACTAGTATTGAGAATCACTCAGCACTGTAAGTCCACTCTGTGGCAGGTGCTCTTATCTGCAATATAATTGCATAATATGATTAATTTTTTCCTTAAGTATTTTGCCTCTTTTCACTAATTAACTGGTAAGCTCCTACAGTAAGTTATTTTGACAAACTTATCGATGAAAGATTCAGAAGAAAAATTAAAATAAAACTGAAGTACACTTCAAATTGCTGAGTACAAAATATTGAATTATCTTTTACTACCGTGGAATTTCCAAATTCCTTTTAGACCTCTTCTACTAACATTCTGAAAGCTGAATTTTCTTAAGTACTTTTAGAACAGTCATTTGAATAGTATTTTTCTTTTTGCCTTGGATTATGGCCTGCATAAAAGTGCTTTGGAACATAAGAAATATTTGTACACTAATTACAAATATAGGAACACTTCAGGTTAAGTGCAGGCATGTGAAATTGCTATTCAATTTTAGGAACTAAGTACCTCAGAGAAGAAATAAACACTTGGGGCATTAAAACGTATATGATTGAAAAACTTAAGGAAGCAAAGGTCGATACTTAATAAAGTAGATGTTAGAAATTTTGTGAAAGCCCACAAACCTGCAGAAATAAAAATCTTCAAATATAATAGCAATAACTATTGACATTGTTACCTATGACATAACAGAGTTTTATCCAAAGGTCTTTTTTAGGGTTCATTCAAGTTTTTGCTTCGTATTTAAAAATGGAATTTCACATACGTTAATTATACTATTGTCCTGCTGTTTTTTAGTACTAATGCAAATTCATAAGGCTTGATATCCCTTCAAAGCAATTGGGGTTTCTACCTTCAGTTCACCTACTGATGTCACTTTGTCTCTTCAAGGAGGACACAATTAACTTTAAAATCCAGGCCCAAATATTAATTTCATATGCTATTCAACACCTACATAAGAGTTCATCTGATTATAAATTATATTCGGAAGGCTCCCTCTTGCATTTTTTCAGATTAAATACCTGTTATAAACATGTCAAAGTTCATGGTTGGTAAAGCACTACATTTCAGTACAGTCAGTGGACCATAAAACTGCTATTACACACAAATTGCTTTGCGCATGAATAAAAGAAGGAGCTGTATCTAAAGCAGAGGTCCCACTAAGTCAGCAGTGTCTGAGGAACATCAAGAGTAACAAAGAGATGAGAAGGTCAGGTAACCATTTCAAGGTAAGTTCGTTTTCCACTTTATGATCCAGTATGTTAGAAGATCCAGAAGGTAATAATTGTTACATTTTTAATAATAATAATAATCTTGGGCATTATGGAAGGGCTTACTAAATCTACACTCTATACTCCTTCTAGTTGAGAGGCTGGAAAGCCAAAAATTTTATTTCCCAGACCTCCTTGCAACTAGGGTTCTATATGCAAATTTAGCTCCCTATTTAAATTTCCTCAGGTAATATGTGGAAAATAAAATTGAGACAGAAACCACCTTCCTTTGGCTTTTGCGGTTTTTCGGCTGTTGCTCCTGGCTAATATGTTCGTGGGAATACGAGGTTTCCCTGCAGAAGTTTTACACTACCCTTCTTCAGCTTCCCGGGCTCCAGAAGAAATGGCTGCAGCAGTGGTTTCCCAGTCTAATTTCCAGGATCACAATTTTGGTTGTCCGCCCTCCAGATTCCTCAGTTGTTGCATAACACTAATGGTGGCCCCAAATGTCCCTTAGTCAGACATTCCTCCATAGTTCTTGGAATTATCTAGGAAGCTCATCCTAGAATGCTCTCCTTCAGCCCTTCCAATGAATTTGCAAGTCCCAAAATCTTCTAAATAAATTGCTGCTACTTAAAACAGTTAGAATAGTTTCTGCTTCTTTCATTGAACCCTGACTGACATCTTACACTTTGTATTTGTACACAGTTAGATTAGCCTGTGTGATGTGTGAAAGAATAGCTTTACAGTGAGGGGCACATCCTGGTCTCACCCTTTATTAACTGTGAGAGCTCATTTAACTTTTTTCACAGCCTCAATTTCCTTATTTCTAAACAAAGGATAATAAAATTTGCCTCACAGAGTTAACTATATTGAATTAGTTCTGTTAAAATGCCTCTTCCAGCATCAGGAATATACTCAATACTAAAAAAGTTAGTCTCCTTTCCTTACACATACATCTTCTCTTTATGTTGTCTCATCCAATAAGTTTTTACATACTCAAAAAAAATCATTTCTCTTCCCCACTCCTGTGACAAAATATATATAATAAATATGTTGCTGTTGTTATGTGCCATCGAGCCAGACCTGACTCATAGCGACCCCTCCTTGGGTTTCTGAGGCAATATCACTACGGAAGTGGATTGCCCAACTTTCCTTCCGAGGAGTGACTGGTGGGTTTGAACCTACAGCCTTCTGGTTAGCAGTCAAGTGCCTTAGCCACTGTGCTATATATTATCTTATACCTTTAATGAAAAAATGATGGCCACTAAATATGAGTTCTGTTATTAATCTATGAATCTGAGCACCTACCATACACAATTATTTTTCAGTTATCATTGCTTCAGTTCCAACTCATAGCTAATTCATGTATAACAGAACATGACATTATCCAGCCCTGTGCCATGTTCATGATCATTGGTATATTTGAGTTCCGTGTAGTGACTATTGTGTCAATCCACTTCATTGAGAGTTTGCCTTGTTTTCACTGACCCTCTACTAAACACGATGTGCTTTTCTGGCAATTGGTCTTCCTCAATGACATGTCCAAAGTAAACAAGCTCAATTCTCGCCATCTTTGCTTCAAAGGAACATTCTGGTTGTATTTCCCCTAAGACTGATTTGTTCATTCTTTTGGCAGTCCAAGGTATATTCTATATTCTACAACACCACCACAATTCAAATGCATCAATTTTTCTGTCTTTCTTCTACTTTCATTGTCCAGCTTTCTCAATTATATGAGGTGAGAGATTATGGGTTTTATTATTAGGTAATCAATAAACAATTTTCTTAATCTATACAAATATATCACAACAAAATCATTAGTTTATAAATGACTTACGGGCTCTTTTATCCACTATATAAGAGATGTCAAAGGAAGGACTTCCAGTAGGATGGCAGAATAGGCAGACAAGCTTCACAGACCTTCTTCAACAAAGAAAAGAGAAACCAAATGAAAGAGATACAGAAGATGATCCTGGAGCCCTGAGCTTTGAAAGGAACTATACAGAAGTGGATTAGGCACCAGCTAGTGGAAAAACCTGAATGAAAACAGTGAGTAATTGAGACAGTTGGAGCAGTGGACTGTCAGCTACTCTGATAGGACCGACAGCCTGAATATTTCCAAGTGCTGTTGGGACCTGAGAACTGATCTAAAGATCAGCCCTGGTCACCAAGGGCTGCAGGGATGGTTGCACTGGGGGCCTATGACTAGGAAGGGAAACAGCAAGGAGGGAGACAACTTGAGCTGTGGACTTTCAGCTGTCCAGGAGGTGCGGCCATTTTGATTGTTTACACACGATGGCTATTTTAGATATTTTAAGTGACC
>NW_006921809.1:913740-930790 GCF_000298275.1 Orycteropus afer afer
GAATTTGTTAAAACCAGACCAACCTTACAAGAGATGCCAAATGGAGTCCTTTGGACAGAGAACTGACAACAGCAAACAACAACTGACCATTAACACAGATGATGACATAACCCAGAAACCAACCCAGCTATGGAAGTACCCAAAGTAAATAAGCCTACAAGATTGTAAACAGGAAACCAGAGACATCAATTGACAAATAAAAACAACTACAAACCAAAAAGAGGGGAAAAAAAAACCTGTGCAGTTACAGAATTTCTAAATTGTATGAAAGTCAAGACAACTATAAGATAGAATGGACTGTTCTAAACTTGGAAAGAAATTATAAATCACAGGGTAACCTCAAAGAAAAATCATAAACTTTCACATCAAAATAAACAACAGGATCAGAACAAATATTTAGCAAAATACTAAAACAATAACAACAAAGCAAGTGATAACACGATTCATAAACAAAATGAACTCAGCACAGAAAATTATATGGAACAAAGAAATCAACACCATGAAAAAGCACATAACAAAATGAGGGCAAAAAAATTCATACTTGTTGATAATTACATATCTGACAAGGGCCTTATCTCTAAAATTTATAGAAAACTCCAACACCTCAATCACAAAAAGATTAATAATCCAATTAAAAAATGGGCAGAAGATATGAATGGACACTTCACCAAAGAGGATATTCAGGCAGATATCCTGAATATTCATATTTACATGAAGAAACACTCATGATCATTAACTATCAAAGAGATGCAAATCAAAACAACAGTGATATGTCATCTCACCACAGCACTAATGCCATAGTTCAGCAAGATATAAAATGGCTGATACTGGCGAGGATATGGAGAGATTGGGATTTTCATACACTGCTGGTGGGACTGTAAAATGATACAACCACTGTAGAAAACAGCATGGCAATTCCTTAAAAAGCTGGAATTAGAAATACCATTTGACCCAGCAACCCCATTACTAGGTATATATCCTAAAGAAGTGAGAGCCAAGACAAGAACAGATCCATCCACACCCATATTCATCACAGCACTATTTACAATAGCAAAAAGATGGAAACAACCTACATGCACATCAACAGAAGAATGGATAACCAAACTGTGGTACATACACACAATGGAATCCTATGCAATACTAAAAAATAATGTAGAATCTGCAAAACACTGCATAACATGGATGAACTTGGAGGACATTATGCTGAGTGAAAGAAGGCAAACACAGATGTACAAATATAGTATTAGTTCATTATTGTAAAAAGTCAAGGAATGGTTTATATATGGAAAGGAACTTTGTTGGTTACCAGAGGTGGGAGGGGAGGGGAGGGAACACTGCAGAAAAAAAAAAAAATGCATTGACCCATGTCACTTTAATTTTGTGTATTTCACTGTACATAAATTATATTTCAATAAAATGCATTAAAAAAAGGAAGTTAAAGGAAAACACCATTCAACCCATCCAAAGTTTATAGATCAGACATCAATAAGCACAAGTTAAGCTGCCTACATATTGGACTATTGTTTACTGGAAAGAACTAGAAGCTGGTACTTTTTTTGTCTTTATTTTTTTTACACTTTAAATTTCATAACAATCTTGGAAGTAGGTACAATTAAATAACTAGGCATAATGATAGGGTTTAGCCACTTCTAATCATGTGACCCTATACTAGTCTTATAATCTCTCTGAACCTCAGTCCCAATGCCTATATATAAGAATAATAAAAGTTCCTATCTGACATAGCTGCTGTGAGAATTAAACAATTTGATTTTGTTATCCTCTTGACATTCTAAAACTCTGGAATCTCTGGTTGTAATCCTAAGAGATGATATTTCCATACAACAATCAGCTTTCCTAAAGTTCTTTGTCTCATGAACTTTACAGTGAAGTCCTTCCTATTTGTGCTGCAGACCTGGAAAAATACACCTGCTTCCTCTATCTTTCTTTTGTCTCTCCTCCCTTCCCTTAGGATTTCGAATTCGATGACCTGTGATTGTTTCCATCCAAGATACCCATCTGCCTTTAGATCCCTCACTGTTCACCACACACAAAACAAAAAGGGCATCTGTCCTAGCTGATTTTTCTTGCTTTCTGAACTAAGGAATCCCTCAAGGGAGTGCAGCTCAGAAACCTGCTTGATGATCTGCAGCCTGATGTATTATCCTTTGGCAGCTAGCTGGGTCAAGTTTCCCATTAGTAATTTCAAGGGTTCAGCCCATCAACACAAGACTCAGATGAACATTTGTTTGGATTAGCTAAGCTTATTCATTCTCTCCTCCTGATAGACAAGTCCATTATTAGTCCCTCATACCTTCAACAAAAGTTTATGAATGCTCACTATGGCAGGGATTGAGCTAGGTTCTACATACAAAAAGATGAATAAGGTACTGTTCATATCTTAAAGGAATTCACAGTCTAGTATGGTCTGTCTTCATTAAACTAATCCCTTGATGCTCATTCTCATTAGAAACAACATACTTTTTCACTTCTGTTTTGTTGGCCTCATAAATGTCTAAACACAAATTATATATAAGGCCGAACCATATTTTTTCTTACTTTGCTTTGTGTGTCCTAACCAGGAGTTTTCTAGAATAATACTTGACCTGTAGGTGTTATTCCAGTAAGAATCTGTGTCTAAGCTAAAGCCTCTTATTTTTCCTGTTTTATTTTGTTTTTCTCTTGGTGCTTGCATTTATTTACATAACATTTACTGTAATCATTAAATACTGTACTTTGTAATCCAGAATTAGTATTTCCCAAGCTTATTGTGGAGCTACCACTTCCCCTAGATCAGTACAGATTCTATTTACTTTTGAATCTGATAGTTTCCTTTCTATTAGGGAAGTTCATAGTTTAAAAGAAGGTGTGGTGAGGTCAATGTGGAATGATGTAGGAGTTAAAAGATGATTCAAAATGTGCAAAAACATGTCTCCCATCTACCATCTGACATTTTGCAACTAGAAATTTATTCCTTTGCATTGTTTCCTTTACCATCTGCTTAAGTTCTGATGATATCATACTAATTCATACTACAAAGGCAAAGCCTATGTTCCAGCTAAAAATTAAAATAAAATAAACTCACTGCTATCGAGTCATTTCCAACTCATAGCGACCCCTCCTTGGGTATCCAAGGTGGTATCTCTATGGAAGTATATTGCCCAATCTTCCTTCCGAGGAGTGGCTGATGGGTTTGAACCACCAGCCTTCTGGTTAGCAGTCAAATGTCTTACGCATACACCACGAGCGCTCCCATGTTCCAGCTAGGACTTCACTGTTATGGATTCTTTAGTAGAGATTTGTTTTCTTCATTATTTTTAGTAATACTATCAACCACTTGTAATCAGGAGGGACCAGTCTCTGGAGAAGGACATCAGGCTTAGTAAAGTAGAGAGTCAGTGAAAAAGAGGAAGACCTTCATGATGTGGATTGACACAGTGGGTGCAACTGGCTCAAGCATAGCAATGATTGTGAGGATGGCTCAGAAAAGGGCAGTGTTTCATTCCATTGTACTGTCACTGAGTCAGAACCAACTGAAAGCATCTAACAACAATATGAACCACATACTGATTGCCTGATGCGTACTAAGGTATTAGACATTTCAAAGTTCCATTATTTGATCTGTGCAACAACCCTGCAAGGCAGGTTTTATGATCATCCATATTTTACAGTCAAGGTCCAGGAGAGTAGTTAGATAGCACTGGCTTTGAAGAGAGACAGACATGGTTAAAATTTCAACTCCATTACTTATTAGCAATTTGCCCTTGGAAAATGTACAGTTCTTTTGCCTGGGAAAAGGGCAATGTTATTTTTCTCCCAAGCTTCCTATCATGGAGTTATTATGAAACACAGAAACTATACAAAAATAGATGAGGAGATGACATAGATGAGGAAATGACACTAGAATATCAATAAACTTGCCCAACGCACTAGCTAATACCATTCTTGTAGCAAAACTACTACCACTACAGTAGAGTTTTTTCAGAAACAGTATACAAGTCTGTAATGCTGAGTTCTTATTTCAAAATAATCTGGATAAATATAAAATATGAAGGCAATACTTATTTTAACAATAGCAACAATAAACACACTGCAAAATTAACCAATCTCCCACAGAATTGGCTCTTCTTTCTTGGCTGTGTCAACTGGGTCAGATGAGGATTCAGTGATGGCAGCCTCACTTTCTTGCCTCAGTTCCCGTGTATTGACCAGCCAGTCAGTCTGTGATACTAATTCATCTTTCGGGAGTTCCGTGAGTCAGTGCCAATACCGAGACTGAGTCATGTTAGATTATGCAGTCCTGAGACACTGGAGATGGTAATTAAAAACGATCTTTGTTGATGAAGTAGGTGTCTTCATGCTCCTGGCTCCATATCTTCAAATCAGTATCAGCAAAGAAGGTGTTGCAAGGTTCATAAGGAGAAAATGTAACTGTAAAGACTAATATGATTACACAAGTGAAGAGAAGAAACAGAGACTAAAGCTCTCACTGGTGTTATTGGTACTAGACATAAACCTTCCATTTTGTTTCTTAATTGTTCGAATTAGCACTGTAGAGAATGGGTTATTTCAAATATCAACTTTTCAACTGTTTAAAGAGTTCCTTTTACTCTCTTATTGACATTTCTCTCTCTCTCTCTCTCTCTCTCTCTTTCTCTTTCTCTCTCTCTCTTTCTCTCTCTCTCTCTTATTTAGCCATTTATATTGTCTCAAGACCTAGCTGTTTGCATGGATATTTTGCTAGAATTATCAAAATGTTGTTTTGGGTACTGTAGAATTGGTCCAACTCATAGTAATCCTAGGTAAAACAGAACAAAACACTACCTGGTTGCACCATCCTCACAATCATTCCTTTGTTTGAGCTCATTGTTACAGCCATTATTTCAGTCAATCTCATTGAGAGTCTGCCTCTTTTTCTCTGACCTCCTACTTTACCAAGCTTGATGTCTTTCTCCAGGGACTGGTCTCTCCTAATAACATATCCAAAGTACTGGAGATGAAATCTCACCATCTTCACTTCAAAGGAGCATTCTGACTGTAGTTTTTTTTAATTTAAATTTGTTCATTCTGCTGGCAGTCCATGGTATATTTGATATTCTTCACCAATATCATAATTCAAAAGCAAAAATTCTTCTTTGGTGCTCCTTATTCATTGTCCAGCTTTCACATGCATATGCAGCAACTGAAAATACCATGACTTGGGTCAAGTGCACCTTATCTCTCACAGTGAAATCTTTGCTTTTAGCACTGCGGCATAGTGCCTAAGGCATTTGACTGCTAACCAGGAGGCTGGAGGTTTAAACCCACCAGCCACTTCTCGGAAGAAAGACTAGGAAATCTACTTCCATAGAGATACTGCCTCGGAAACCCAAGGAGGGGTTGCTATGAGTCAGAATCAACTTGATGGCAGTGAGTTTGGTTTTGGTTTTTATTGCAAATTTGTCCAATGCAATACATTGTTTGATTTTTCAACTACTGCTTTTGTGGGTGATTGTGGATCCTAGTATAATGAAATTCTTGAAAATTTCTATAATTTCTCCATTGATCATGATGTTGATTATTGGTCCAGTTGTGATTTTTGTTTTCATTATGTTGAGGTATAAGCTATACAGAAGCCTGTAGTCTTTGATCCTCACTAGTAAATGCTTCAAGTCCTCTTTGCATTCAGCAAGCAAAGTTGTGTCATCTGAATGTCACAGGTTGTTAATAAGTCTTCCTCCAATCCTGATTCCATGTTCTTCTTCACGTAGTCCAAATTCTTGGATTATTTAGTCAGGATACAGATTGAATAAGTATAGTGAAAGTACAGCCAGCTACACAAAGGGAGTGAGTAGTTGAACCTGTGGGCTTGGGACCATAGTCACAGGGGACATCAAGCTCAATTGGCATAACATACTACACAAAACATTGTTCCACCTCCTACTTTGGCAAGTAGCAACTGGAATCTTAAAAGCTTGCAAGCAACCATCTAGATGCAATGACGGGTCTCTCCTTGTCCAGAGCAAAGAAGAATGAAGAAAACCAAAGACTCATGGAGAGAATTAGTCCAAGTGACTGGTACACCATGCAATTCTTAGCCTATACCACTATGAGACCAGAAGAACTACATGGTATCCAGCTACCACTGTCAACCACTCGGGGGAGGATCTATATAGGAGATCCTGGATAGAGAGGGAGAAAAATGTGAAATAAAACTCAAAATCATTTGGCAAAAAAACGGGGAGAGGGAGACCGGGTTTGCTGGTCTGAGAGAGCCTGGTGGAACCCCTGAGACTATGGCCCCTAGCTGCCCTTCAGGTCTGGAATGGAAACACATCTGTGGCTTCCAGCCAAACAAAAGACAGGCATATGAGTTGAACATTTACATGAGGTAGATACACTCCTTGGAGAGAACAATCATGGGAGAAAGAAGGGATGTTTATGCACAGCAGCTCAGGGGGCAGGAGTGCATGCAGGAATGGACACAGGGAAGAGGTAACTATTGGGAGGAAGTGGAAGTGGAGCTGTTGCATTGTGGTAAATTGTAGTCAATGTCATGAGACAAAGTGTACGTGAACTGCTATATGGAAAGTGAATCTGCTCTGTAAATTTTCACCCAAATCACAATTAAAAAAAAAAAAAAAAAAAAAAAAAAAAAAAAAAAAAAAAAAGTATGGTGAAACTATACAATTATCAAAAAAGCCAAATACAATTTTTTAAAATTTTGACTTCTTCCTAGTCTTCTCTATTGTCCCCTACAGGGACACAGTGAGAGTCTATCTGTTCATTATCAAGTGTAGATAATTTTAACAGAATCTTTTTCCTTAAAATACTAAGGCTATGTTATAACATTCCTTAATGTTATTTTTTGGGGCCTCAACAATCTGATAACTCAGTTTCCAAATCAAGAAAAGGAAGTAGAAATCATCAACCAGCTTTCTCTTTATGAAACATTCTGTTTTTTGAAGTAGAAAACCTTTTCCTTTGGTAGAAAATGCCAGTTGGTTCTGACACACTTGTGAAACTTCTGTCTTCTTGAAAATAGCAAATATCTAAAAATTCATAAAATTTTTCACAGATTATAAGAAATTAGTTGGAATAGGTGTTCTCTTAAAGACCAAACTTCCTAAGTTCCAGCACTGCTTTTCCAGATGTCTCTACGATATCATCATGTAGAAGTCCTGCCAAAACCTCAAACTCAACTTATTCAAAACTGAAATCTTCACCTTATTCCCCAAACTTCCTCTCACAGAAAAGGCAGCCCCAAGTTGTTTTGAAAATGTTTTCAGATTCTCCCTCCTATTTATCAGTTCATCACCAAGAGTGGAGCTATTCACATCAATAACTTTCATTTCTGTCTCTTCCATTCCATTCTTACTGCTTGTCCCTTGCCATCCTGCAAATGGATTATTGTAGGAAATCATCAATGGTCTCCTTGTCTTCTACAAAACTCTTCTCATGGTCAACAATGTTATCTTTCAAAACTACAGAAGAGTTTCTAGCTGCCTATAGAAAGTAGTCAAGACACAATCTATTACCCAGCTTCCTTTCTGGTCTCATCTCATTGCATCATCCATATCACCTTGAAAGTTCCAGCCACACTGGAAAACTCATTGTTGCTTTGACATGCTTTTCACTTCCATAACACTCTTCCTTTTGTAATGGTGTTCCTTTTTCCTGAAATACCTAACCTGCTCATCTTCATTGGTCAAAGTACTCCCTCCTTCTCAATGCTTTCTTTGACTTCTTAAAAATAAAATTTCTCTCTTTGTCCCTTGAGCCCCACGGAACATGATATTTCTTCCCTGAAATTTATTTTTAAAAACAAATCAAATAACATCATTCTTCTGCTTAAATCTTTAGAAGCTTCCACTAAATTCAGAATAACAAATTACACACTTCATGCAAAATCTGTACAGTGAAAAAAGAAGACAGAAGAAGAATCAGTGTATTTGAATTTTGATGTTGGAAAAAATATAGAATATACTTTGAACTGCAAGAAGAATGAACAAATCAGGCTAAGCAGAAATACAACTAGAATGTGCCTTAGAAGTGAGGATGGCTAGACTTCATCTTACCTATTTTGGACACATCTTCAGGACATATCAATTTCTAGAAAAAGACATCATGCTTGGTAAAGTAGAAAATCACTGAAAAGAAGGGAAACCCTCAATGAGATGAACTGACACAAAAAACAAAACAATAGACTCAAACATATCAATCAATGATCATGAAGTTGGTGCAGAAGCTTTGCTGGCATAGTGCCTAAGGCATTTGACTGCTAACCAGAAGGCTGACAGTTCAAACCCACCAGCCACTCCTGGGAAGGAAGATGAGTCAATCTACTTCCGTAGAGATACTGTCTTGGAAACTCAAGAAGGGGTTGCTATGAGTCAAAAACAACTCAACAGCAGTGAGTTATGAAGTTGGTGCAGGACCAGGCAATGTTTCATTGTATTTTCTATAAGGTTACCATAAGTAGGAGGCACCTTAATGGCAAGTAACAAAAACAACCATTATGTACAAGGTTCGGTATTTTTTGGTTCTTTCTTATGTCTCCATGTCTTATTGTACCACCCTTATCCTTTACTCTCCATGTTCCTGCAAGGCAGGCCTCTTCAAACCTTATCACTACTTCATAGTCTTTGCATTTGCCATTCCTCCTGCCTGAAACACTCTTCCCATATATCTTAACATGACTGCCTTCTTCATGTCTCAGTTTCAATATCACCTCCTCAGAAGGGCCCTCCCACCTAAATTAGCCAACACCCCTCAATAACACATAACTCGGGGTATGTTCTTTTTAGTACTCATCACTATCAACATCAAAAATTATCTTATATGTATATTTGTTTCATGTTTCTTGCCTCTCTCCAACAAAATATAAGCTTCCAAAAAAATTTCTCAGGCTTCTTTTTGTTTTGTTCAGCAGTGAATCCACAGGGCCTGATACATTTGATAAATTTTAATAAAAGAGGATATAACTTCAAAATATTGTTACAAAATTATTCAAAGGAGAAAGTACCATCTTAAAATAGCAATTTGAGCAAATATGCTTCCATGTTAAGAATAAACATGAATTGTTGTTGGTAAAATATAAAACCAAAAAAAGAACTAAATGAAAACCATAATCAAAAATAATAAGAAATGGGAAATATGTGGTCATTTATCATGTATTTCAGTAAAATGTGTGCATTTCCATCTTTACCTCAAGACTATAATCTTCGTGGAAATATATATTAATTATATTTATATTCCCCACACAGGACCTAGTATATCAGATTGCCATAGGTATTCAATAATTTTTTCTAATTGGAATTTGAATGGAGTTGAGTAATTCTGTCCTTCACTGAACTATACTTATTTCCCCAAATGTAAAAAGTATTGGATCTGGGAAAACTTGGCCCTAACCTCAGCTCTGCTTAACTTCTCTGAATCTCTGATTGGTCATCTGAAAAATACCCAAAAGAACAAAACCCAATGCTATTGAGTAGATTGCAACTCATAATGGCCCAATGGCCCTATTGGACAGAATAGAACTGCCCCATAGGTTTACCAAGGCTATAGTCTTTGCAGAAGTGGACTGCCATATCTTTCTCCTGCAAGGCAGCTAGTTGGTTCAAACTGCTGACCTTTTAGCTAGCAGCCAAGTATTTAACCACTGTGCCATCAAGGTTCCTGAAAAACAGGGTTGATAAATATGCTTCTCCCTACCTCATAGGAAAGTTTTAAGGGTTAAATTGAATCACATGTGTACTTTCCTCACTAGTTAAACTGTAAACTGCTTAAGGGCAGAGATGATCATTACTATTTCTATGTCTCGTCTATATAAAATATCGTAATACTGTGCTCAAGCAAACAGTTAAGCACTCAGCTGCTAACTGCAAAGGTTGGCAGTCTGAACCATTCAGCAGTTCTGCCAGAGAAAGACCTATTGACCTACTTTCATAGATCACAGCCAAGAAAATCCATACTTTGTCACATATGGTCACTGTGAGTCAAAAATTACTTTAGGACACCTAACAACAATAACAGTACTGTGTGCACATGAATCAATCAATAATAACCATAATTTATTGAATACCGACTATGCGCCAGACACCCCAATGGGCACCTTTCAAAAGAAATCTTTTTTAATCCAACCCTTAAAACAGCCATGTAATCTATCTACTGATCTCCATTTTATAGAGAAGAAAATTGATATTTACAAGGATTAAGAAATTTGCTTAAGGTCAAGGAGTTAATCACTGTCAGTTCTGGAATTTGATAGCAAATCTATATCAATAAATAAGTATTAAGTAGTAGTACTTATTTATTATATTTTAAGTTACTCAAGAGCCATTCCCCTTTCTCTGGGTTCTCCAATTGCCTTGATAAATCCTGAAGGCTACTACGAAATATCAAGAATCTCTGGAGACTTTTTCCATTAGTGCCTCCCACTTGTGATTGATTCCAGTGCAGCAAAGAAGCAAGCTCATGGACTGAATTTTGTCATATTCTCCCAGAGCAATGAGTTTCGAGTGGGGTGAGAGTGGATGGAAGAAAAAAGGAGAGTTCATTCTTGCTATAAATGCTCTCTGCTCAACATTGTCCTGCCACTCATGGAGCTACCTCTTTTCTGTTCAAAGCCTGACTCTCTAGCCCTCTCTTCAACCCAGTGAGTTCCAATGTAGCATGACAGTCTTCAAATAAATTGTGGTTGTCCTTAAATTGTTCAGTCTCTGTTGCTACGAAATACAAAACTATTGTTGTTATTGTGCGTCATGGAGTCAATTCCTACTCATAGAAAACCCATGTGACAGAGTAGAACTGCCGCATAGAGTTTTCTTGGCTGTAATCTTTACAGAAGCAGATTGCCTGCTCTTTCTCTGCCAGAGTCACTTGGTTGGTTTGAATCACCAATTTTTTAGTTAGCAGCTGAGTGCTTAACTGTTGCACCACCAGGGCTTCTCACACAAACCCTACCTGATATAATATGCAAAAGGAGACTTATATGGATTTACAATGAATTACCAACAAACATATCTAATGAATGAATAACCAACATACTGAAGAATAATCCCCATTCATAAAAAATATTAAATATTAAATAATAGGCCAAATGCAACATAAAAATACATCATTAAAAAGAAATGTCACAAGATAGTACATGTTTAATTGTCAGATTAATAGCTCAGGCTGTAAATGATAGAGGAGATCAGAGGAGGAAAAGAATAGAGCAAGCTTAAATGATCCAGGGAGGCTTTGTAGCTCAACAAATACTCATTGAATAAAGTCCTCATAACAGCACCACAGGCAAACCTGAGGAAATTAATTAATGTGATTCTCTCTCTCTCTCTCTCTCTCTCTCTCTCTCTGTCTCTCTCTCTCTCTCAGAATGGAAATGTTGGAGTGCTGGAATGATTCAGCACATAGTCATTTGAACTACCCTTCTTCAGGCCTGTGCTATTTAACAAAGCCATGTTACAAATAGGCAAGGTTCTCCCACAGTGGTCTTAAGCACTTTGAGCCAACAACCCTATATCAAGCAACTACAGGATCCCCAGCATTGGGATGATGTTGTTGTTGGGTGCCATCAAGTTGAATTTCAGTCATCGCAACCCCATGTGACAGAGTAGAACTGCCCTATAGGGTTTTCTGGGTGTAACCTTTACAGAAGCAATTTGCCAGATCTTTCTCCATTAGAGCTTCTGGATGGGTTCAAACAGCCAATCTTTAAGTTAGCAGCTGAATGCTTAACCACTGTGCCACCAGAACTCCTTAGGAACACATAGGTGAGTGAAATTCAGACATGTAGGACCACACCATCTAATGGAGATGAAAGACACAGATGAAAAAATATTTAAAGAATGCATAATAGCAAATATGGATTGCCCAGAGACTGAGGACACTCTCAGAAGGGCTATCTTACCTAGCTTGGGAGAACACGGAGTAGGTGGTCGGAAAGTCTGCTGGAGACACTAGCTATCTAGATCTTAAAGGATGGTGAGCACTGACAAAGGAAAGCGGTAGAAGAAAGGGATTCTAAGAAGAAAGACCAGTGGAAGCAAAAACACTGCAATGAGAATCAGCATGGTACGCAGAGGTGTAGTATGTGGTAGGCAGTGACAAGAGATTATGTACAATAGGGAAGCAGGACAAGGTACATGGAAGCTCTGGTACATGACAATACTGTAGACCCAAAATTATACACTGCTAATTGATGAGATGTGAATCTCATGCCCAGCTCTGGAGACTGGAGGGACCACATGAACGGAAATTGAGATGGGGTCACACTCTACCAAATTATAAGAGTAGTATTACCAGAAGAATGAATACATGTGAAATGGCAAATGTATGATTCTTATTATCTTGAATCCAAAAGGGAAGACTAAAGTGGCTTTATAGAAGTCAATTAGGCCTAAGTAAGAACTCAGTAATAATAATTTATATTTCTTATTCTTGAAAGTGAGAATGGCAGACTTTGTCTCACCTACTTTGGTCATGTTGTCAGAAGGAACCATTCCCTGGAGAATAACGTGCTTGGTAAAGTGGAGGGTCAGTGAAAAAGGGAAAGGCTCTCAAGAAGATGGATTGACACAGTGGGTGCAACGATGGGTTCAGGTACAGCAATGATCGTGAAGCTGACACAGGACTGAGCAGTGTTTTGCTCTGTTGTACATACGGTTTCTATGAGTTGGAGCCAACTGCCAGTTCTTTTAGCAGTTAACGTTCTTGAATAGTAACTTAAACTTCAAAATGGGTATAAATCTGGAGAAATCTGGTAGATAATAATCATCATAAAGGGAAAGACATTGTCTGTCTTGTTACCACCATGTCTGATTAATAGCAGAATTTAATTTGAAATGAATTTGTTTAATAAATAATGGAAGAATGAATATAATACTTTGCTTCATGCTCACCATCAATTGTGTAAAGGCAAGTGTTTTTATTTCCATTTCATAAGTAGATAAACTAAGTAATTAATAAAATACATGGTGAAGGATTATAAAATCAGATGATTTGTTAATTAAGATAACTTTTAAGAATATGAGTAAATGACTCAAAATCCAGAAGATGGTATTTTAATTGGATTTGCAAAAGGACTTCCAATTTTAAGATTTATAAAACTTAGAACTATGTTCCCAGAAAAGCCATAAAGGTCCTACTTCAAAGATGTTTTAGGCCAAGAAAGATGTTGATTTAAATGAAGCCTGTTTCCTCAAAGCAGAAAGATGGACACATTGAGCTTCAACAAGATTAGTCTATAATTTCTCTTGCAGTACTTCCTAGATGAAAATGAAAGATGGCCTTCTGGATGTCGGGTTTCTTTTGCTACAGCGACATCTACTGTTATTGTTGATACCTTGCTTTTTTAAGAGAGAAACAGAAAACAACATGTTTGACTCGATGGCATGTAACAACAACAAAGCTCTACAGACTAATTATATGAATTCTTTGTTTTAGTGTTTTGAGTTATGAATTAAAAAATGGTTGTTGTTATGTGCCGTCGAGTCAAACCCGACTCATAGCGACCCCTCCTTGGGTTTCCGAGGCAGTATCACTACGGAAGTAGGATTGCCCAACCTTCCTTCCAAGGAGTGGCTGGTGGGTTTGAACCGCCAGCCGTCTGGTTAGCAGGCAAGTGTCTTAGCCACTATGCTACCAGAGCTCCCCCTAAAAAAAAAAAAAAAAGGTTAGGAAGGCTAAAAGAAAATGAGTATAATTTATATAATTTTAAAATATGTACTGATGAGGAAGCTCTGATGGCATAGTGGCATTTGACTGCTGAGCAGAAAGCTGGCAGTTCAAACCCATGAGCAACTCCTCAGAAGGAAGATTGGGTGATCTATTTCCATAGTGATTGTTGTTGTTGTTGTTGTTGTTGTTGTTGTCAGGTGCCTTTGAGTCGTCTCCAAATCAAAATGACCCTACACACAGCAGAACGAAACACCACCTGATCCCATTCCAGCTCCATGACCTTTGCTATACTTAAGCCCATAACTGCAGCAATTGTGTCAATTCATCTCGTTGTGGGCTTTCCCCTCTTCTCTTGACCCTCCACTTTACCAAGCATGACATCCTTCTCCAGGGAATGATCCCTTCTGATAACATGACCAAAGTAGGTGAGACGAAGTCTGGCCATTCTTGCTTCCAAGGAACATTCTGGCTACACTTTCTCCAGGACAGATTTGTTAGTTCTTTTAGCAGTCCATGATACTTTCAACATTCTTTGCCAGCACCACAACTCAAAAGCATCAATCCTTCTTCAGTTTTCCTTATTCATTGTCCAGCTCTCACATGCTTATGAGGCAATTGAAAATGTCATGGCCTGTGTCAGGTGCTCTTAGTCCTCAAGGAGACATCTTTGCTCTTCAGCACTTGAAAGAGGTCCTTTGCAGCTGACTTGCCCAGTGCTATACGTCATCTGATGTCCTGACTGCTGCTTCCATTGGCGTCTATTGTGGAAACAAGCAATGTGAAGTCTTTGACAACTTCAATCTTTTCTTCACATACCATGATGCTGCTTATGGGTACAGTTGTGAGGATTTTTGTTTTCTTTATGTTGAGATGTAATCCATATTGCAGACTGTATTCTTCAATCTTCATCAGTAAGCACTTCAAGTCATCCTCACTTTCAGCAAGCAAGTTGTGTCATCAGCTTTTCACAGGTTGTTAATGATTCTCCCTCTAATCTTGATGCCATGTTCTTCTTCATATAGCCCAGTTTCTTGGATTATTTTGTTCAGAAAATAGATTGAATAAGTATGATGAAAGGATGCAACCCTGACGCACTCCCTTCTTGATTTTAAGCCATGAAGTGTTCCTGTGTTCTGTTCAAACAACAGCCTCCTGGTCTATGTACAAGTTCCTCATGAGTTCAATTAAGTGTTTTGGAATTCCCATTCTTCTCAATGTTACCCACAGTTTTCTATGATCCACAAAATTGAATGCTTTTTCATAGTCAATAAAACACAGGTAAACATCTTTCTGCTATTCATTGCTTTGAGCCAAGATTCAACTGACATCAGCAATGATATCCCTTGTTCCACATCCTCTTCTGAATCCAGCTTGCACCTCTGGAAGTTCTCTCTCAATATGCTGCTGCAACCATTTCTGAATTATCTTCAGTAATATTTTACTTGTGTGCAATATTAATGACATTGTTTGATAATTTCCACATTCTGTGAGATCACCTTTCTTTGGAATGGTACAAATATGGATCTCTTCCAGTCAGATGCCAGGTAGCTGTGTTCCAAATCTCTTAGCATAACTGAGTGAGTGCCTCCAGTGGGGCATCCATTTGTTGAAGCATCTCAATGTGTTTCAACAATGGATATTCCATCAATTTCTGGAGCCTTGTTCTTTGCCAATTACTTCAGTGCAGCTTGGACTTCTTCCTTCAATACCATTGGTTCTTGATCATATGCCACCTCCTGAAATGGATGAACATCGACTGGTCCTTTTTGGTACAGTAACTCTGTGTTTTCTTTCCATCTTCTTTTGATGCTTCCTGCATCATTCAATATTTTGCTCAGAGAATCTTTCAACATTGCAACTCAAGGCTTACATTTTTTCCTCAGTTCTTTCAGCTTGAGAAATGCTGAGCATCTTCTTCCCTTTTGGTTTTCTAACTCAAGGTCTTTGAACATTTCATTGTAGTAATTGGCTTTATCTGCTCGAGCTGCTCTTTGAAATCTTCTGTTCAACCCTTTTATCTCGTCATTTCTTCCATTTGCTTTGGCTACTCTCCACTCAAGGGCAAGTTTCAGAGTCTCTTCTGACATCCATTTTCATCTTTTCTTCTCTTTTTAATGACCTCTTGTTTTCTTCATGGATGATGTTCATGTTGTTATCCCACAATTCTTCTGGTTTTTGGTTATTGGTGTTCAATGCATCAAATCTATTCTTTAGATAGTCTCTAAACTCAGGAGAGACATATTCAAGATCATATTTTGGCTCTTGTGGACTTGTTTTAATTGTGTTCAACTTCACATTGAACTTGTATATGAGCAGTTGATGGTCTGTTCCACAATCAGCTCCTGGCCTAGTTTTGGCTGAAGATATTGAGGTTTTCCATCACCTCTTGCCACAGATGTAGTCAATCTGATTCCTGTGTACTCCATCTGGTGAAATCCATGTGTATAGCTGCCACTTGTGTTGTTGAAAAAAGATATTTGCAATGAATAAGTCATTGGTCTTGCAAAATTCTATCGTGTGATCTCCAGCATTATTTCTGTCACCAAGGCCAAATTTTCCAGCTACTGGTGATAGTTCTTTATTTTCAACTTTTGCATTCCAGTCACCAGTGATAATTAAGACATCTTGATTGCATGTTTGGGCAATTTCAGACTGCAGAAGTTGACAAAAATCTTCAATTTCCTCATCTTTGGCTTTGGAGGTTGGTGCATAAATTTGCATACTAGTAGTATTAATTGGTCTTCCTTGTAGGCGTATTATCCTATCACTGACAGCATTGTACTTCAGGACAGATTTTGAAACATCCTTTGTGTTGATGAATGCCATGTCATTCCTCTTCAATTTGTCATTCCTGGCATAGTAGATCACATGGTTGTCTGATTAAAAATGGCCAAAACCGGTCCATTTCAGTTCATTAATGCCTAGGATATCAATCTTTATGTGTTCCATTTCATTTTTTACAACTTCCAGTTTTCCTGGATTCATACTTCATACATTCCATGTTCCAATTATTAATGGATATTTGCAGCTATTTCTCCTCAATTTGAGTCAGAAAGCTTTTAAAGTAAAGCTTTCCATAGTGATACCACATCAGAACCCAAGGAGGGGTCACTATGAGCTGGGATCGACTTGACAGCAATGAGATTTTTTTTTTTTTTTGGATGTATATATATAAAACCAAACCAAACTCACTCCTGTCAAGTCAGACCCAACTCATAGCGACCCCTCCTTGGGTTTACAAGGCGATATCACCACCAAAGTAGATTGTCCAGCCTTCCTTCCAAGAAGTGGCTGGTGGATTTGAACCGCCACCCTTCAAGTTAGCAGTCAAGTGCCTTAGGCACTATGCTACCAGAGCTCCTCTCTCTCTCTATAAATATATATATGTTGGGCA
>NW_006921809.1:930890-961413 GCF_000298275.1 Orycteropus afer afer
CATATATGTATACATATATGTATATATACAAATATGAGACTTTTAAAGAACAATTTAAAGAATTTTAATACTAAGCCTAGAAAACTTTAGACAATCAGCTTAGTAAACTTTGTATATTTCAAATGCATTATTAACATTATTAACATAGTAAAGTATAAACTCTAAGGTGTTTAAAATAATTCTAAAATGCTCATTTTGAATAGTACTAAAGATAGTGTGTATACTCATCTATGTTTACTCCACTTGGTAATTTCTTATTTTAAACATTTTCTGTCTCTCTCTTTTTTTTTTCCAGGACAAGAAAAGATCTTGAGAGGACACTTCACCCATTTTAAGGAGTTTAAGATGTTTATTTTACATCTACCTCAAGGATGGATATAGCTTCTCTATTGTCATAACTCTCTAGAAATGGAAAGTGTAAGATCCCCACATTGAAAACAACAGTATATTTAAAATATGTTGTTTGCATTCTTGTTTTAATGCTATAATTACAATAATCCATCTGGAATTTTCTAAGTTAGGTTAACATTACTAGCCAAAATGTATTGATCACTTACTATGTGCTTACTAAATGCTTAGAAGCATTTTCTTGCTTAATGTTCACAATTGTCCTTTGTGGTAGTTCAGTTTGTGTGTCAACTTGGCTGGGCCTGGTTGAATGGCTGTGCAGCTGGTGGTAGTTACTCCCCATGATGAGACTGGCAATCAACCCATGGTGGGATCTACCACAAGCAGCTGAGTAGCTGCCTTAAGGATGTGTTCTGCTTCCTGTATATAAGAAGCAGCTTTGGGAATGGTCTCTAGTCTGCTGCATGCTTGGACTCTGCATGTAGCCGTGTCATTTTTCAGCAGCCTGCCATGCTCTCCTGACTTTGGGACTTACAATGGACTTGAATTAATGGCCCACCATGTGGCTTGGAACATCAGGACTGTGCCATTTTATTTGTTGACCTTGGGCTTGTTAGCCTCAGCAGCCGGCAGCTATCTGAGTGAAGAGATGCCTCTAGCTTCAGTGGGTCAGGGCAAGAGGCAGAACTGTAGGCCAAGACCGAGGGGTTTTCACACAGCCCTAGAGCCTGGCACTTTGAACTCAGACTTAAAGCCTCCAAACTGTGAGAGAATAAACTCCTATTTGTTAAGGCCATTTCATTTGTGGTATATTCTTGTCAGAGCAGCACTAGGTAACCAGAATACCATTAGAGTACTACATCTTTGAGTGTAAACAAGGAAATATTAAGCAATTTTCTCAATGTATAAAACCTAGTAAGTAGTAAAAGGAAATATTAAACCCAGGGCAGTCATATTCCAGAGGCCAGAGCCCAACTGAGGATCATCTAAATATATTTTGGCATATGAAAAATAGAATACAATTTAAAGGTGAAAACGGTAAATTTGAGGAAAGGCAAAGTCACATGTAAAGAAAAAGGTCTTTCCCAATGATAACATTAGGAAAAGGGAGGACACTGAATTGTGTACATAGGAGATAGATAACAGATGCTAATACCAACCAGTATAGCCACAACACACCAAACACTAGGCTACAGATAAGCATATAAACACCTGAGAAGATCAGATGGGGGTCAGTGGACAGGTGTAGTCTTGCACAGATACCAGTAATATAAAACACCTGCTCCTTACAGAAAAAACAGAAGACAGACATAGAGTAATTCCTCACAGACAGACACTGTGGGAGAGATATTCATCAGATCTACCATCTCAGGACCATAGTACTGGGGAACACCAGACTCAATTGGCACAACAAAATACATAAAAGCCTTGTTCCTCATCTTACATTGGTGAGTAGTGACTGGGGTCTTAAAAGCTTTCAAGCGGCCATCTAAGATGCAGCTAATGGTCTCCTGGCATCAGAAGTGAAAAAGAGTGCAAGAAAACAAGAACATTTGGATGCAATCAGCCCTAGGACACGATGGCCCTAGAGACCAAAGGAACTAGATGTTGCCCAGTTACCAATGCCATTCACTCAGGAAAGATCAAATCTGGAGATCCTGGACAAAGCGGGAGGAAAAATGTAGAACAGAATCCAAAACCTTAATAATGACCAGAATTACTGGTCTGATAGAGTCTGGTGAGACCCTCCTATACTATGGTCCTGGGATACATTCTGGGCCTGGAATAAAGCTCACTTCCAAGGGCTGGCTCTCAGCCCAATAGTAAACAAGATTTACATACAGATCACTCAACCCAGGGTGATCCACCCACATACTGTATGGAAATGCATACCTTGGAGCAATCAACCACGGGGCACCAGAGGGGCAACATTTACACAGAGGAAATGCAGGACAAACAGGAGTGCATAACTATGAGGGGCATAGGGGGAGGGTTACTCGTAGAGAGGGGAGGAGACTGGGTTAGGATTGGGCATGGTAAATGGGGAGTGAAACTAAATGTACACGAAATGTCAAATGTAAAACAAACTCTTAAAATAAAAAAAAGGAAAAGATAAAGAAAAAGGCCTCTCAAGGCACCTAGTTCTCAACACATATGGAACAAGGAATATTATTGTGGATGTCAGGTGGATCTTGGCTCAAAGCAGAGAATACCAGAAAGATGTTTATTTGTATTTTATTGACTATGCAAAAGTATTTGATCGTGTGGATCATAACAAATTGTGGATAACATTGAGAAGAATGGGACCAGAACACTTAATTGTACTCATGAGAAACCTGTACATAGGCCAGGTGGCTGTCGTTCAAACAGAACAAGGGGACATTGCATGGTTTAAAAGCAAGAAGGGAGTGTGTCGGGGTTGTGTCATTTCACCATACTTATTCAATCTATTTTTTGAGCAAATAATTTGAGAAACTGGACTATATGAAGAAGTACGTGGCATCAAGATTGGAGGCAGAATCATTAACAACCTGCGATACGCTGATGACACAACTTGTCTTGTCGAAAGTGAGGATGACTTGAAGCACTTACTTATGAAGATTGAAGAATACAGTCTGCAGTATGGATTACACCTCAATGTAAAGAAAACAAAAATCCTCACAACTGGACCTGTAAGCAGCATCATGATAAATGGAGAAAAGTTGTTAAAGACTTCACATTGTTTGGTTCTGCAATCAGTGCCAATGGAAGCAGCAGTCAGGCCATCAGACAACATATAGCACTGGGCAAGTCAACTGCCAAAGACCTCTTTCAAGTGCTGAAGAGCAAAGATGTCTCCTTGAGGACTAGGTTGCACCTGACACAAGCCATGATAATTTCAATCATTTCATATGCATGTGAGAGCAGGACAATGAGTAAGGTAAACTGAAGAATTGAGAGTTTTGAGTTGTGGTGCTGGTGAAGAATGCTGAGAGTACCATGGGCTGCTAAAAGATCTAACGAATCTGTCCTGGAGGAAGTGCAGCCAGAATGCTCCTTGGAAGCAAGAATGGCCAGACTTCGTTGTACCTACTTTGGTCATGTTATCAGAAAGAACCATTCCCTGGAGAAGGATGTCCTGCTTGGTAAGGTGGAGAGTTGACAAAAGAGGGGAAGGCCCTCAATGAAATGGATTGACACAGTGTCTGTGGTGATGGGATCATGTATAGCAGGGATCATGAAGCTGGTATGGGACCGGGCAGTGTTTCATTCTGCTGTGCATAGGGTCACTATGAATTGAAGACAACTCAACGGCACCTAACAACAGCACACCTATGTGCTCCTATGCTCCCCACCGCAAGCATCTTTCCATTGCTCCCAGCAGAATATGAATGACCAAGTGAAAAAAATCTAAACATAATGAGATCTACACCATATTTCTGATCAACCTCATATGAAAATTTTCAATTGAACAAACACATGCTGTGGTAGTTAATGCTGTATTGTCAACTTGTCTGGGTCTGGTTTTGAGTGGCTGGGTAGCTGGTTGTAGTTATTGTCCATGATGAGATTGGCAATGAGCTCTACGATGGAATCTGCCACAAGCAGCTGAGTACCTACTTTAGGGATGTGGTCTGATTCCAGTATATAAGGAGAAGCTTTGGGAATGGTCTGTAGCTTTTGACATGCTTGAATCCTGTATGTGGTCAAGTCATTCAGCAGCCTGTCATGTTGTCTGACAATCTGGGGATTCTTAATGGACTTGAAACCGTAGCCTACCATGGAGTTTGGTAATATTGGGACTATGCCTTTGTACTTGTAGACCTTGGGTTTGTTACCCTCAGCAGCCAACAGCTGCCTGAGTGAAGAAAGCCTCTAGCTTCAGTGGGCCAGGAGCAAGAGGCAGTGCTGAAGCCCAAGGTCAAGGGGCTTTCACCCACCCCCTAGAGACTGGCACTTTGAACTCTGACTTCTAACCTCCAAAACTGTAAGAGAATAAACTCCTGTTTGTTAAAGTCACCCATTTGTGGTATTTTCTGTTAGAGCAGCACAAAGTAACCAAAACACATGCTGTTTAGAAAAAGTACAGAGATGAAATAATCAACCAATTCAGAAATAAAACACCAAATAGAGACCATGAAACAAAAAATGACTAATCTTGATGATCTTCTGATCATCTTGTGACTCAACTATAAATATCTTAAGTTGGTAATTGAGAGTGGGACATAAAGATCAACAAATTCAAGTATTATCAGAACTACAATGGAAGAGAACCTCAGCATTAGGGATCTTTCTTAGCATCTCAGTAATGAAATATTAAGTGTAAAAATTCAAAGAAACTACCTGAAAGGATAGACTTTGTAGCTATTGGCATTCTTAATAATTTGAAGGAATTTCCTTGCTATATAACCTTCTTCATATAGTCCAGCTTCTTGAGTTATTTACTCAACATATAGATTGAATAAGTATGATAAAAGGATGCAATCCTGACACACACTTTTCCTGATTTTAAGCCATTCAGTAGCCTCTTGTTCTGTTCCAATGACTGTCTCTTGGTATATGTACAGGTTCCTTATGAGTACAGTTAAGTGTTCTGTAATTCCCATTCTACACAATTTTATCCACAGTTTATTATGATCCACACAGCCATATAATGAAAGGATGCAATCCTGACACTTTCACACAGTAAAAAAAAAAAAACAGGTAAACATCTTTCTCATATTCTTTGCTTTCAGCCAAGATCCATCTGACATCAGCAATGATATCCCTCATCCCAGCTTGAATTTCTGGAAGCAACTTGTCAATATTCTGCTGCAATCATTTTAAAATTTTCTTCAGCAAAATTTAACTTGCGTGTGATATTAATGATATTGTTCCATAAATTCCACATTCTGTTGGATCATTTTTCTTTTGAATGAACGTTAAGTATGGCTCTCCTCCAGTCTGTTGGTCTGGTAGCTGTCTTCCAAGTTTCTTGGTGTAAATGAGTGGGCACCTCCAGTGCTGCATCCATTTGTTGAAATATCTTTATGGGTATTCTGTCAATTCCTGGAGCCTAGTTTTTTGTCAGTTCCTTCAGTGCAGCTTGGATTTCTTTCTACAATAACATTCAGTTCTTCATCATAAGTAAGCTACCTCCTAAAATGGTTGAACATTGACCAATTCTTCTTGGTACAGTGACTCTGTGTATTCCTTCCTTCTTCTTTTGATTCTTCCCACGTCTTTCAATATTTTGCCCTTAGAATCCTTCAATACAGCAACTTAAGGCTTGAATTTTTTCTTCAGTTCTTTCAGCTTGAGTTTGATCTTTTGGTTTTGTAATGTTTTTGCACGTTTCATGATAATACTTTACTTTGTCTTCCTGAGCCACCCTTTGAAATCTTCTGTTCTGCTCTTTTATTTCATCATTTCTTCCATTTGATTTAGCTATTCTCCTTTCAGGGGTAGGTTCAGACTCTCTTCTGTCTTCCCTTTTGGTCTTCATTTTCTGTCCTCTTAATTACCTTTTACTTTCTTCATGAATAATGGTCTTAATGTCACCCCACAACTCATTTGGTCTCCAGTCATTGATGTATGATGTGTCAAATCTATTCTTCAGATGATCTGTAAATTCAAATGAAATATATTCAAGGTCATATTTTGGCTCTTGGGGATTTGCTTTAATTTTCTTTAGCATCAACTTGAACATGCAGAGGAAAAACTGATGATCTGTTCCATAGTCAGGCCCTGGCTTTGTTCTGACTGATGAAATTGAGTTTCTCCATCACTTCTTTCCACGAATGTAGTCAACTTAATCCCTGTGTATTCCATCTGGTGAGGTCCATGTGCATAGTCACTGTTAGAAAAAGATATTTGTAATGAGGAAGTGTTGCAAATTTCTATCATGCTATCTCT
Organism: Orycteropus afer afer; assembly: GCF_000298275.1. Lineage (NCBI taxonomy): Eukaryota > Metazoa > Chordata > Mammalia > Tubulidentata > Orycteropodidae > Orycteropus > Orycteropus afer. The sequence goes on from NW_006921809.1 coordinate 937,113, forward strand.
GGCATCATTTCTATCACCAAGGTGATATTTTCCAACTACCAATGCTTCTTCTTTGTTTCTTTCACATTCCAATCACCAGAAATTATCAATACATCTTGATCGCATGTTTGGTCAGTTTCAGACTGCAAAAGTTGGTAAAAATCTTCAAATTCTTCATCTTTGGCTTCAGTGGTTGGTGCATAAATTTGAATAACAGCAGTATTGACTGGTCTTCCTTGTAACAAAACAAACCACAACACACTGCCATCAAGTTGGCTCCAACTCATAGTGGCCCCTCCTTGGGTTTCTGAGGTGGTATCACTATGGAAGTAGATTGCCCAACCTTCCTTCCGAGGAGTGGCTGGAGGGTTTGAACCGCCAGTCTTCTTGTTAGCAGAAAAATGCCCTAGGCATTATGTCACAAGAGCTCCTGGTCTTCCTTGTAGATATATGGATATTATCCTATCACTGACAACATTGTATTTCAGGATAGATCTTCACACTTTTTTGTTTTGTTTTGTTTTGCTTTGCTTTGCTTTTGAATGATGAATACAACACCATTCTTCCAAATTTATCATTTCCAGCTTAGTAGATCATATGACTGTCAGATTCAAAATGGTCAATACCAGTTCATTTTACCTCACTAATGCCAATTTTTTTGTGTTCTATTTCATTTTTGACAACTTCCAATTTCCCTATAATCATATTTAGTATATTCCATGTTCCAGTAAATGGATTTTGCAGCTGTTTCTTTCAATTTGAGTTATACCACATCAACAAATGAAGATCCAGAAACCTTTACTCCATCCACATCCTGAAGGTCAACTCTATGATGAGGAGACAGCTCTTCCCCAGTCATATTTTGAGTGCCTTCCAACCTGAGGGGCTCATTTCCAGCACTATATCAGACAGTGTTTCAATGCTATTCATAAGGTTTTCAGTGGGCAATTTTTCAGAAGTGGGTGGCCCTGTTCTTCTTCCCAGTCTGTCTTAGTCTGGTAGCTCCACTGAAACCTGGTCACCATGGGTGATTCTGCAGCTACTTGAAATACCAGTGACATAGTTTTCAGTATCACAGCAACACATAAGCCACCATGGTATGACAAACTGACAGAAGAGTGGTGGGTGATTTACTATAGATTACGCTTAAGGAAAGCTAAAGAGTTGGTACTTCATTGTATTTGGCCATGGGATTTTGAAGGATTTAGTGAGTATCAACCAGAAATCCTATGGAGCAGTTCTACTCTGTCATAAAGGGGGCCCTACGATCAGAACTGACTCAACAGCACTGGGTATCAGATCATGAGAATGACACTGTGAAAGCAGTATTTTAGGAATAATATTGGTGGAAATGTAAAAATTAGGCCAAGAAAGACAAAGACAAATATAGCCAGCTAAAGCTTGCTGTATTGGTTCAGTTATGCCATTGAAAGGGTCTGCCTGCATGAGGTTGGTTGTGTTGAGAGTAGGGGGGAAAAAAAAACATGGATATGAGAGATGTTGCCAAGATTGAATTGGAAGGACTTGGCAAATAGCAAGCATCCACATGCTTTGCTTTCATGTAGGTACAGCCTACAACGAGCAATAAGAAATAATTGAGTAATACCTCTGATAGATCACCCATCCTGCAACCTCAAACTTTCCAAATAACCCTTAATCTGATGAGGGGCAAGTACCTCTAGAAGAGGAAAGAGGGTAATGGCAAAATTGTTAAGGCTATAAAAGCTGAAAATTACACAGAACGTGCGATGTTTGGTTGATTTGTTCCATAGAATGAAAGGTTACTCTCTAAATAGTTAGTAATGACTTTAAGAGCTGAGCCAATTTGTGCAAAATCCAAGCTGTCTGGATCAAGCTACAGGGAAAAATAAAGGAGAAGAAATAAAAAGAGTAGAAAAATAATCAAATAGCAAGATGACAAGCAACAGAAATGTCAAGGGAGAATAGAAGCTTGGAAGTGACAAGCAGCTGTCATGTTGACAAAAGATAACAGAGTTAGTGATGGAGTGAGGTGCTAGCACAACTCCCAGCTTACCATGACTACAAAATTAAATATCCATCGTTTAGTCATCATCACAGTAACTGTTTCCAAGGACACTATTAAGAACTCTTGTGGCCACATGTCCAGATTTAAGTTTAAGGGATGTTGTTGTTGTTGTTGTTGTTGTTGTTGTTGTTCTGTGCTGGTAAGTCAATTCTGACTCACAATGACCCTATTGCCCAGAATGAAACTGCCTCATAGGGTTTTCAAGGTGGTAAACTTTGCAGAAGCAGACTGACACATCCACCTACAGTGCGGCTGGTGGGTTCAAACCATCAACATTTTGGTTAGCAGCCCAGCACTTAATCACTACAACTTCAGGGCTCCTAATTATAAGGGCAACAGGAAATAAAATCAAGATATAGAATGGATATTTGACATCTAGGAAGGAGGGAACAGGATGAATTTAGTGAAAAGAGAAACCAAGGCATTTTAAGTCATCTCCCAAAGCCCTTTATGTCCATGTTATGAAAATATTCTTACCAGGAATCTTCCATAGGTCACTTCTTCATTCAGTCTCTGCACAAATGTCACCTGCCTTAACTCACTAACTAAATTAACCACTCATCCATCCCAGTCTATCTTTAACTCCATAATGTGCTTTATTTTCTGTACAGAACATACCACTACCTGAAATGATAGTATGCCTTTTCTTTTTAGTATTTTACCTCCTACCTTGTATTAGAATGTAAGCTCCATAAAGGCAGACAAATTGACTCTGCTGATTATTCATCCCACAGCCTAGAAAAGTGCCTGAATATTTGTTGGATGAATGAATGAATCACCATAATTACACACTGATGTTCTAAAATCACACAGAACTGGGCTGAAATTATGACTCAACCATTTACAACTTTGTAGTGGACTTTCTCCCTAGCATATTTTGGAGAACTTCTCATCCCTTTCCCTCATCTCGGTCCAAGTAGCTCATGGAATTGACCCCACCTTCCATCTCCAAGTATGGCACCTAATACAGGATGGGTTACTTAGGGAATCCAACAACACTGACCACAATGGCTGGTTCATAGATTGGCATGAAATCCAAATCAGGTCAATGTAGACCCATCTTCAGAGCTTTTTTGGAAGCTATCCAATCAATATGCTTTCTGTAATCTCTATAAGTAGGCGTAAACTTAGAGGTACAAGTAACCACATGTGCTGCTACATGGGAAGCAATGTCAGAAAATGAATCCAACATAGAGAGGCAGCTGAGAGATGCGGTAAAATAGACAAATTCCCAATGGCATGGCTTGAATTCCTGACTCCAAAGTGAGCTAAACATTAACCTTTTGAATTTTCCAGGGACATAAATCAATCAATACTCTCTTTTATTTAAATTGTGTGAGTCAGATTTCTCTCTTACAATAAGAACAGTCCTGACTAGTGAAATTTTGAGTGCATAGACAAGTCTCGCTTATTTACTTGCAAACTAGTAGTAATAATCCCTATTGAGTATGGATAAAATTAAGATAGTTTGCCTTATGAAAATAAATAACAATAATAGCCTAGTGTCTCACACACAGTAGATATTCAATAAATGATCATAGATGATATGTATTGATGAAATAGTAGCAAGTGCAGCAATGACAATAAGCCTCACACCTTGTAGTTCTTAATAATTCGCATTCAAAATGGAAAAACACTTTAATGTCAGGCCTGTCCATAAAAGAGAAGTCTGGCCCAAGCTAAATTTGATCATGGCAATCAGCACATGAGAAATCTGAAATAAGCACCACATCAGAATATAGGAGACAAGTCATAGACAGATATGCACAGGAGGAAAGAAGCAACAAGTTTAAGTCTTTCCAAGCAGTTAGCAAACCAGAGACAATGAACCAAAAGCAAAGAAGTTGGAAAGAAGTCAGGTTTGAAACATTTGATGCAGGAAGAAAATACGAAGATATGGGTGAATGAGAAACAACTGGTGAAATAGTATTGAATCATATACACTAATCTTCTCATGGAGAGTCTGGCCAGATTCACTGAACCAACCATATGTCTTTAAAATGCCATGTACTTTGTCAAATACATTGTATCCTGAATTAATATACCCAGTTAATAAACCAAAGCTAGGTACGGCTGCCATTGTAAAATGTAAACTCATTTCTATCTCAAGCTGAGAGCAAAGTTTTAAAATGTTATATTTACTCTTCAAGAGAAAAGGAATCAAGAAAAGCTAGTCCTAGAAGTGGCTCAAGGATCAATGAGCACATTATTTAACATCAAAATGGTCACAAAATTAGTCACTTTTGTTAGTCAACTAAATATTATCGAGCAATTATTTGAGCAGCTCTCAAGAAAGATTAATGTATTTCTCTATCATGTGTTCATAGTTAATTGAAAATAAATATGTATACAAGAAAATGCAATTAATTTATTGACAACGATTTTCTGATGAGTAATTTGCTATTTTGAAATAAGACACATCACAGAAGACTAACAACAGCATCTTGAAAAAGAGTCAGAACACTGAAAAGTTAAAGAAATACATGGAGTTTTCAACCTATTTGAAGTCAAATTCTCACTCATCCTCTAAAGTCCAGTCCAAATTTCCTTCCTCCAGGAGACCTTCTCAGTGCCATCCCCCAGAAGAGTTGATCATTCTCTCTTTCTACCTTTGTCCATATGTCTAGTACAGCATTCTCCACTTTGCTTACTTTTGGGTTCCCACCCACCTCCCTTCCTCCCAACCTAAATTGTGACCTTCTTAAAAGCACAGGTTGGTCTTACTCATCCCTAGAAACCTGGAGCCAAATACAGAGCTTCACACCTGGAGTGAGCAATGAGAGAATGATAACTGAATGAATAAGCACAGTCTATTTCAAGTGTTTTATATTCCTGTTCAAAGAAGTCTATTTTGGCAATGCTTACCATTTTCCTGACAACTGCCAATGAATCAAGTTCATCCAGATTTTTAAAAAGTGAAGGTGAATTGATTTTACTAGAATTTTCTAATCTTTTGAATCTCTCATAACTGAAAATACTATCATTTTGGAGCTTCCAAAGATATCTTTGCCTTGTTACATACAGAGTGAAAAAAAAAAAGGATGAATAGAATTGTGTTTTATCATCTTTTCTGTGTTTTCATCATCTTTTCATATGTTTAGTGAAAGTTAATTTCAGAGCTGTATGCTTAGGGGAAGACAGCAAAGCTATTCTACTGTTATAATATTGAAGAACTCACCCCGAGGAAGCAGAGTTACTGTCTACTAATATTTTTAGCATCATCCGGCTTCCATTGTTACCTCATTGATTCAACTAATGGACTGGAGTGTTTTTCAAAATACGAAATGTTTTAATCAGAGTTCTGAAGAAAGTTGATTTATATGAAAGGAATTATATAAGAGTTACAATCTCATTACAATATTAAAGATGTAATTTCTGTGATGTTGCTTATCCCTAAAATTCTATTCAAAGTCAAATATCATGGAAAACTTGGGAGAAAGTGTGATCTGAGTTCATACTTACAGTGCTGTTGACATAGAATAATGAGTTGTGAAAAGCACACGTTTTAGAGTTTGTATGTCTGAACTTGAATCCCCCACTTGTTAGGCATGTAACATGAACAAAATTTCTTTACCTCTTTAAAACAGTTTCCTTATTTGTAAATGAGAATACTAATAATAATCTCTACCTCAAGTTTAAGTTACATAGTCCATCCATGTTAAATAGAATCTTCAGTACAGTTTAGCTAATACTGTTATTATTACTCTGTGAGTATAAAGAATTTTGAGGGTTGAGGCTTAATTGAGTCTTCTTAAAGCACCAGGACATATATGTGGAAATGGTGAGGGTCATCCCATCTTCTAAGCCACTAACAAACACCAAATAAGTGAAGTAGACATGGTTTCTTGAGTCAGAAAAAATAATACATAGTTGAATACTTCCAGCAGGTTAAGAGACACTGGCATCTATATTGGGTGGGGGAGGTGGAGGGATGCTTTAAAAAAAAAAAAAGTGGGATAGCCACTTGCACTTGATTAAAGATTCTTCAACACAGAAATTCACAACACAACATCAAGTGAGTACTACCTCCAAAAGTTGCCTTGGAATTTGCTTTCTTGAAAGATGAACAAATGTGACCGTGTGTGTGTGTGTGTGTGTGAGTGTGTGTGTGTATAATTTCCTCTTTTTTTCCTAAATGAAATATGTAAAATGAACATACAGGACTCCAGGTACGGTTGCCAGATCTGTCAAATAAAAATACAGGACTCTCAGCTAAACATGAATTTTAGATAAGCCATGAATATATGGATATATTTTTACCACAAGTATGTCTCAGGCATACCGCTAGGGTTGGTATCCAGGAAGGTCTGAGTACTTGACATCAAATTAATATGCTTAGTTATGTCTCAACTAGTGGTGGGAGGGAGGATAAACTTTGTGAAAGCATACGATTAAATGAAACTTCCCAAGAAGAGGTCAAGAATAGGTAGGTGGTAACCACCGTTGCATCCTAACCTGAAAAGGGGTTGCATAGGTGTTTTTTAACATAATATCTACCTTTGTGAGACCACAATACACCATAGAATTTCAATATTAAAATTCCTGGCACATAGTAGGTCTCAGTAAATGCATTTTTATTCAATGACTACAAATAAAAGGGTCATCAGATTTTAAGGTTTCATTTTTGTTAGGGTAAATGTTAATTTACCCTTGTGTTCAGTTGGTATTGAAAACTTGGCAGCTATTAAAGACAGTTAAATGTGCTGCCTGCTTTCAAAACTTTGTGTTAAGCTTTTCAAAATAATTCTTATGTCTATATCTCAGCTTCTTTGTGCCCCTGATATTGGATGTCTAGAATCTTTGGAAACCATTTTCCCCAATCCTTTAATATTGTAAGTGTCTGTGCAGAAGTCAAACTTATGCATTTGGAACTGAGATTAAATTCTCTGAATGCTTTTGGCATTGATGAGTGATGTCATTCTCATCACTGTTCAGCACCGATGCCATTGGATAAAGTAGTAAAAAAATATGTGAAATATTGCAGCAACTGAATGATATGTAGGATGCAGAGCTGTAATAGTGACAGAGCTTGAAGCACCATCTTACTCAATATGACAGAGCATGTAATGCACCTGAAATTGGGCCCCGTGTAGTAACCAAGAGTTTCAATTTTCTGAGTTTTATAGAATTCTGTATTATGTTTGACAGCTCTGTTTCACACCAATGGCTGGTTCCGTAATGCTAACGAAGTACCAAGATGAGAAAATGTCACTAAGAAAAAAAGGAATGCAAAAAAAGTGTATGTGAGCTTCAAGCCCATAAAACCTAATTTCCTATGGGAAATTGCCATTTTTTCATATTGTTATGACATTTCTGAAGTAGTGCAACTGCAAGATTTCGTTCTTCCCTATGCAGGTATTGAAAAGCTTATTCAAGGGTATAGATTGGGGTGGGCAAAGAGTGAGGCCAGGTGGAACTGGACCTTTCTATGATCTTCCCCTAATTCATTTTTCTACCCATTGCCCTCACACACACACACACACACACACACACACACACATCTGTTCAGTAAAACTCAGGATTGCCACATCCATGGGAGAAAAATTTTCCCTAATCAGGTTGACATATAAGATAATGTTCTAGAAAGACTGAGACTGGTGACCAATCTCATTGGTCATCCCCTTGTTCTATTCCCTGTAAACATCCATAGAGTGAGGAAGACGTTTGTATTATTTTGAATAAAAATGAAATCAGACTCACTTTCTGTCTGAGTTACCTAGTGTCTTAGGCTAGGTTCTCTAGAGAAGTAAAACCAGTAAAGCATAGAGAGAAAGAGAGAGATTTATCTCTGGAAAATGGTTTACACAGTTACAGAGGCTGACAGGTCCCCAGTTCCTGGATCACATGTCAAGCTTGAGGCTTTTCCTGACTCATGCAGCTGCAGAGGCTGACCAGCCCAAGATCAGCAGGCAGCATGACAGGATCCAGATCCAATAGAAGGTTCCTTAATTTTCCCAGGATGTCTATATATATATATATATATATATATATATATATATATATGTATGTATGTATGTATTGGAAGCAGGCCACATCCCTAAGGAAACTTCCTTTCAACTGATTGGCTGCTCAAAGCATATAAATCACACCTCATCATGGGAATGACCACACCACAACTGCTTAAACCACTCAGAATCATGGCCCAGCCAAGTTGATACACAATCTTAACTATCATACCTAGTGTTGCCGTAACAAAAAAATACCACAAGTGGATGTTTTTTAAAACAGAATGGTTCACAGTTTTGGAGCTAGAAGTCCAAACAAGAGCACTGCATTTGGTGGAGGTTCCTTCCTTTTTGATAGCCCTGGGTGTTCCTTGGTGCTCCTTAGTGGCTTGCAGATTCATCTTCACTGGGCATTTGTCTTCCCAAATACAGACACATGCACAGGTACAGGGGTTAGGGCTTCAGTGCATCTTTTCAGGGAGGCATATTCAATCCATGACATTTTCTAATGGCTTTCCTCTCTTGGGTATGGCTCCTGCTGCCCATAGGTAAGTTTTTCATGGTGATCTCCTGCCTTCCTCCACTGTAGTGAAGTGAGGTCCAGAACCCTTGGCACCTTGCTGTCCTCCTAGCAAGGAGGACATACAAGGACATGTAAAAAAAGGTAATGGGATCAGAATCTTTTACCTTATTTCACTCTGTCTCTGCCTTCTTTCCCTTTACAACTTTCTTCCTGCTTCAGATAACTCCTGCATTGGCAGCATAACCCCCCCCCCAACACACACACACACTCTTCTGACTTCCCTTTTCATGTGCAGCCATTTGTCAGGCTGATTTACCTCCTTCCTGGAAGTGTGTGGGGGTAGGTTGAAAGTGCCTACTGTCTATCCACTCATCCTTGTGCTGCTATTTTATATTTAGATGGACATTTTTGGCAAGAATGTTAAAGTACCCAATACAACTCAACAGGAAAATTCACTATATTATGTATCATTGCCCCGATGGGAATATTTGTGTTTATGAAATTCATTGCTCTCCTGAGTTTTCTGTTTCCATATTATTATTAAATGGAATTGAAATCTACCCACAAATGAAAAGTTATTCATTATTAAAAGGCAAATATATTTTATTTAAAAATAGGAGGACTGGACCCTGCTTATGAGTTGGTTTACATGATCTTTACTATATTCAGATGGATTATGACAATTCGCTCTCTCATACCACTATTTGTATCCCCATCTGTGCCACTGAATGAGGCATTTGGTAAGTCACGCATCCATAGAAAGCCAAGCCAAAAAGTACATCAACCATTTCATGTAACAATGACACAGTGAATGGTTACACTGTTAAGTGATAAAAAAAAAAAAAAAAAAAATTACTCCCCTTTAGTCCTATAAAATGTTACAAGAATCTCTTGTCTGGATCCTGGGCATTCATCACCTAACCATGGCCAGAAACATGGACCACAGTACTTGCTGAGAAGTCATTACCAGAAATACTTCTTACAAGATGGGCTTATGAAAATGGAAGCAATCGAAAATATATTGTCATGACTAGAGAAGGTGATACAAGAGGCAAGCTGATGATTGAGGACTTCTGGTAAGATGGAGGAATAGGCAGACAAGTGACACAGACCCTCTTCAACAAAGAAAAGAAAAACCAATTGACAGACATACAAAAGATAATCCTGGAACCCTGAGCTTTGAAAGGAACTATACAGAAGTGGATTAGGCACCAACTAGTACAAAAACCTGAACAAAAACACTGAGTACAGAGATGGTTGGAGCTGCGGACTGTCAGCTATTCTGACGGGACCAACAGCCTGAATATTTCCAAGTGGTGCTGGGACCTGAGAATTGACCTAAAGATCAGTCCTGGTCACCAAGTGCTGCAGGGACAACTGCTCTGGTGGCCTATGACTAGGAAGGGAAACAGCAAGGAGGGAGACAACCTGAGCTGTGGACTGTCTGGAGGGCGTAGCCATTTTGATTGTTTACATGTGGAAGCCATTTTGGATATTTAAAGTGACCTAGGGCACAGCCATTTTGAATCTTTACAAGTAGCAACCATTTTGGATTTTAAAGTGATAACATTCTCATTCAGATCCCAGAGACCTAAGAATAGGCTCTGTCTGCCAGGGTCGGCAAGGACATACAAGAGCCTGACAAAGGAAAGGAAACAGGTGGTGAGTGTATAAGTGCTGTCAACTACTGAATAGAGGAGCACAGCACAGCACCCTGCCTGCATAGATAACATACAAACAAAACAAAGAAAATGAAAATTGTGGGCAAGTCACTCCAACATATAATCACCAATTAAATATAAACACAAAAAGTCACAATGCCTCAGAGACAACAGAGCATCACAGTCCACACAAAGAAGCAAGATAAAGCAGGAGAAACAAGGGACCAGGATACAGACCCAAAACAGATCCCTGAGGAAGTTTCAGCATTGGAACTCCCTGATAAGGAATTCAAAAGAATTATATTTAGATATCTTCAACAGTTGGAGAGACAGAACGAGGAAAACACAGAGAAAACCCTAGAAGAATTCTGGAAGAAAATATAAGAACAAAATGACAAAATAAATGAAAAATTAGAAATGAGTCTAAATCTACAGATAGGAATCCAGAAGATTAATACTAAATTGTCAGAAATAGATAACACATTGAAAGGGCAAAGGAGTGGAATTGATGCAAAGGAAGACAGAATTAATGAAATTGAAGACAAATACCTGAATACTTCTTTGGAAAGGGATCAATCAGAAAAAAGATCAAAACAAACTGAAGAAAGCCTAAGGTTCATGTGGGATACCATCAAAAGGAATAACCTATGTGTCTCTGGAATTCCAGAACAGAAAGAGAAATATGAAATCACTGAGAAAATTGTCCAAGATTTGTTGGAGAACTTCCCTGATATGATGAAAGATGGGAACATATCCATTCAGGAAGTCCAACGAACCCCAAACAGGATAGATCCCAAAAGAAAAACACCAAGACATATCATCATCAAACTCACCAGAACCAAAGACAAAGAAAGAATCATGAGAGCAGCACAGGAAAAATGAAAAGTTACGTACAAGGAGCAACCAATAAGACTAAGCTCGGATTTCTCGACAGAAACCATGCAGGTGAGAGGGATGGTATGTATAAAATACTGAAAGAGAAAAATTTCCAACCAAGAATTATGTACCCAGCAAAATTGTCCCTCAAATATGATGGTGAAACTAGGACATTTCTAGATAATCAGAAATTAAGGGAATTTGTTAAAACCAGACCAACCTTACAAGAGATGCTAAAGGGAGCCCTTTGGACAGAGAAGCAACAACAGCCAACAACAACTTACCATTAACACACATGATGATATAGCCCAGAAAACAACCGAGCTATGGAAGTTTCCAAAGTAAAGAGCCTACAATTGTAAACAGGGAACCAGAGACACCAACCAACAAATGAGGACAACTACAAACCAAAAAGAGGGAAAAAAAATCTGTGTCATTACAGAACTTCTAGGTGGTAGGGAAGTCAAGACAACTACAAGATAGAACGGACTGTTCTAAACTTGGGAAGAAAACTATAAATCACAGGGTAACCTTGAAGAAAAATGAAAAACCTTCACATCAAAATAAAAAAGAGGACCAACATAAATATTCAGCAAATACTGAAACAATAGCAATAAAGAAAGTGATAACATGATTCATAAACAAAACGAGCTCAGCAAAATATATTATCATTGTTACTTATTGATGTTAACAATAGGGGAAACCATATACATTATTTCAAAAGCTTATTTTTAAAAAAGGTACTTCCATTACCTTTTTACCCCAACCATGGGTATTTGAAAGTTTATTTGCTAAAGCTGCAAAAATTAGGGCAGCTATAATAATAACTTCCATCACTGACATTATTATATGCCAGACATCTTTTCATTTAGTCCTTACAACAATCCCAGTGGTAGGCGTTATTACTTCTGTCTTACAAATAGCAAAATTGAAACTTATAGAGAACAAGTAACTACACCTACTCTTCACTTATTGACTATCTCATTATCCCACATTTTGCATTTATGACAATAGTAAAAACTCTACTATCCAACTATTTTGCACATTAACAATGTATGTCTGGTGGTAATGCATACTAGGGTGTGAGGTAACAGCAATGCTGGCTGTGACTAGGATATGAGTATCATGTTGGGTTATTTAGGCAGCCAGTTCATCCAAAGCAATGGTCAAATCTGAAATGCCTTCAGGAGTCAAGTAGGTATATAAATGAGTGAAGATGTGCTGCCAAAATGAAAGGAATTGGTAGGGCCTGTGGCAAACTGGAAAGCATAGCTCCCTTCTAATGACATTTAATTTCAAAAATTTTATGCCATTGTACTAAGCAAACTAAACACATCTAGTAGCCAGATTCAATCTATAGATAATGTGCTTGATACTCTGAATCTCTGGATTGATGTATAGGAAACAACAGCATAGAGAATTCTCAGAACATTCTTTACTGTGTATAAATACTGACTTTATGACCAGTGGGAATAAAACAGATATGAATATTGAAGAGAACAAAACTTAGCTTTTGGGGAAGAAAAGATCAGAATGGAGTAACTGTAAAATTAGAAATGGCTGTGATGGTTTAGTTAGTAAAAAAAATCAATAATAACCAAGGACAGTGAAGATGTTATTCACTAGTTGACTAAGAGAAGAAAGTTGACTAAAAAAAGAAAAAAGAAGAAAAAGAAAAAGAAACCCAATACATTCTTATAACACAATTACAATGGTAGAGCAGCTCAGAATATTCCCCACCATGAGGAAAGGACTGAGTTTGGGGAGAGGGTAAAGATTGTTGAGGATGCAACTCACATGTATGAAGTGCTTGCTATGTGCCATGCATTGTACTAAGTATTTTATTCATTTTAAAGATACTAATAAAAAAATGAAAGAATCCTAGCAAGAATTTACAAAATCCCACAGGGTCAGAAAAATTATCAAAAATTAAGAATGCATATGATTCCTTGCCACCTGCTCTAATATCAGAGCATGTACCTAAAGCCATCAGGAAAAGTTGCTGCAGAATTTGGGGTATAAAGTATTTACATCAATCTATGCTGCTAACCAGAAGGCTGGCGGTTCAAACCCATCAGCCACTCCTTGGAAGGAAGATTGGGCAGTCTACTTCCATAGTGACACTGCTTCAGAAACCCAAGGAGGTGTCACTATGAATTGGATCCAACTCAATGGCAGTGGGTTTCATTTTTTTTTTTTTTTTGATGCTGCTATTGTGAGGTATTTTAAAAAAGAACTCTTTAAACCTGCAGTAACACCCAGTTTATGAAATTTATTAATAGCTACACTTTTAACAGCTGCCATTTAATCCAAAATGTGTAATATCACACATTTTATAAAGTATTAGCTAAGAGTAGTCCTGACCAACATCTTCATCTTACATTATCTTTGCATAAATGACACCTTTTTCTTTTCATTTCATAATAATAGAAGTCAACAGAGGTCCTGATGTGTTTCCTAAAGTTAATGGCTGTTGGCATCAGGATGGTGAAAAGCAACTAGATTTGGGAATTTGCCAAACTAAAAAAAAAAGAAAATGGGAAGCCTCTTGAATACTCACCACGGCAGAGTCAAAAAAAAAAAAACACTGGGAAGGTCCCCAGGTCACCTGTTAAAAGGTTAACTTTTCTCATGAAGTATAAAGTAGAATATTACTACAGAAAAACAGATCTGTGAGAAATAACCTTCAAAAGAGATCACCTGCTTAAAATACTAAATACTTTAAAATACTTAAAATACTACTGGACAAGAATTCAGATTTTAACCCTTACCAACACGGGCAGGGAACTGAACCAGATTTTTCAAAACAATAGAAAAATTGCCAGTATCTTCTTTGATTTTATCTTTCAAAATAATGCAATACACTTGATAATTTAATTAGCAACTTGAGTCTAGAAGCCAATGGCCAAAATGCAAATTTTCAAAAACAAATACCCTTATAGAAAGTAAAACCTTCCTTCTTTTTCCTGAACAGAATATATTCCATTTTAAACTAGTTTTTAATTTTAATAACATACATTTTAGAGCAGTTTTAAGTTTATAGAAAAAGTGAGCAGAAAGTACTGTTTGCATATACCATCTCTCCCTCACCCTACACACTGTTTCCTCTATTATTATAATGTATTACAATACATTAGTGTGATATTTTTGTTACAATTGATACACCAATATTGATTAATTCCTATTAATTAAAGTTCATAATTTACATTAAGTTTCATTTTTGGGGTTGTGCAATTCTATGGATTTTGACAAATGCATAATGTCATGTCTAAAACCCAAAAAACAAACCAGTGCCGTTGAGTCAATTCCAACCTTGTAGCAACCGCAACTGACTGCTAACCAGAAGGCTGGCAGTTCAAACCCACCAGCCACTCCTCAGAAGGAAGGTTGGACAATCTACTTCCTTAGTGATATCGCCTCAGAAACCCAAGAAGGGGTCGCTATGAGTTGGGGCCTACTTGAAGGCACACAACAACACAGTAAATCTTTACAGAAGTAGATTGTCCCATCTTCCTTCTAAGGAGCAGCTGGTATGTTTGAAGTGCTAACCTTCGGGTTCACAGTCAAATGCCTTAGGCACTGTGCCACAAGAGCTCCTTTTAATGGCTTATATCCACCATTGAAGTATCATATAGAATCATTTCACTGCCCTAAAAATCACCTATGCTCCATCTATTCAGCCTTCCCCCTCTTCACTCCAACCTCCCATCCCCATCACCCCCACTCTCCCAACTCTATTCCTAGCTTCCCACCCTCTGCCCCCCACACACACACACACACAAAGCCAGACTCTGGAAACACCCAATCTTTTTACTCTCTATAACTTCACCTTCTCTAGAATGTTATCTCATTAGAATCATACAGGATATACCCTTTTCAGACTGATTTGCTTAACTTAGCAATGTGCACTTAAGGTCTCTCCATATCTTTCTGTGGCTTGATATTTCTTTTTATTGGTGAACAATATTTTGTTGTGTGGATGTATCACAGTTTGTTTATCTGGTCATCTATTTAAGAAAATCTCGGTTGCTTTGAGTTTTTGATGATTACAAATAAGGCAGCTACAAACACTCATGTGCAGGTTTTTTGTAGACATAACTTTTCAACACAATTGGGTAAATACCTGAGAGTGTGACTGCTGGATTGTATAGAAAGACTACACTTAGTTTCCAGAAAATGCCACACTCTCTTCCAAAGTGTTTGTACCATTGTGCATTACCACCAGCAATAATGAGAGTTCCTGTTATTCCACATTCTTGCCACCATTTGGAGGTGTTGATGTTTTAGATTTTAACCATTCTACTAAGTATGTAAAGTTATCTCACTGTTGTTTTAATTTGCCATTCCCTGATGACATGTGATGTTTAACATCTTCATATGTTTCTTTGCTATCTGTAGATCTTTTCTGGTGAAGTGTCTGTTTTGATGGTTCTTCTACTTTTTGATTGGGTTGTTTGTTTTCTTATTGTGTTTTAAGAGTTTTTTTGTATGTGTCACAAGTTTTTTATCAAATATGTGTTCTGCAAATGTATTTTGTTTTCTCCCAGTCTGTGGCTTGTCTTTCCATTCTTTTAACGGTATCTTTCACTGAGTAAAAGTTTTTAACTTTAATGAAGTCTACCATCAATTTTTTTTCTTTCACGGATCACATATTTAACGTCCTATCTAAGAAATCATCACTAACTCCAAGGTCACCTAGATTTTCTCTTACGTAAACTTCTAGAAATTTTATATTTTTGTGTTTTACATTTCATTAGCTATATTTTCCATGAGTACCACACTGTTTGATTACCATTGCTTCATAACAAGATTGAAGTTAGTTTGTGTCAGTCCTCTGAATTTTTCACATGTATTTTATTTTAAATTAGACAAATCAAAGGACATAAAACCAAATAGGTTATGAATCCCAGCTCTACCACATGCTAGCTGTATGACTCTGATTCCCAATTTCTTCTCTAATAAATTGGAAATAGTGACAGCGATAGTGTACAATCATGAGGACTAAAAGAGCAAACAAAATTGCCTACACCATGCCTGGCTCAGATCAGTCACTCTACAAATTCATGTTTGTGTTCATTTGCGCCATAAATATTTCTCAGAACTCTACTATGGGCCAGACACCTTTCTAGGTTCTGGAGATAAAGCTGTGACCAATTTAGAAAAAAAAAAAAAAAAAGTCTCTATATTCATGGAACTTATATTCTAGTGGGGAAGACAATAAATAAGTAAGCAATACATAATAAAATTTCAGATATTAATAAGTGATTTGAAAAATATAAAGCAAGGCAAGATGATCGAGAACAAAATTAGGGGAATGGTGGAAAGCCAGATTCCTTAAATGGGGCAGTGAGGAAAGGCCTCTCTGAGGAGGTAATATTTAAATGGAGAACTGAGTTACGTAAAGCAGAAAACACTCCAGAGATCTGGGGGAAAGAATTCTACACAGCAAAAAGAGCAAATGCTAAGTTTCATTCTGGAATGAATTTGTTGAGAATAAAAAAGGAAGAACTTCTGTAGGAGAAGCATGGTGAATGAGGGAGGAAGCAACAAGAAATGAGGCTGTCTCTTATGGTCGCCACTGACCATGTTATATAGGTCCGTGTTAAAAGATGTGGATCATAACCAAGAATGATATCAAGCTCATTAGAGGCGTTTTTAAGCAGCAGAGTGACATGACTGAATTTATGGATGGAAATGTCCCTGAATTACAATGTTATCTATCATTAGCCACAACTACCTTGGACATGTTTCTAAAAAGCGGGAGGTGTGGCCAAAGTTTGGAAGTGGCAACCACTTATTACCATGGTTCATTAGATCAGGCACTGGTATGCATTTTATACCATTGCCATTGTTCATTAGAATGCACTGGTATGCATTCTGTACTTACATATATGGCCTATTTTGCATACTTCATTAAATCAGACACTTATAATAATGTATAACTTTTATATACTGCCTATGCTGTTTGTGAACAGTATTTGCCATAAAGTGAAAACTATAAGCACAAAACACTTAAAGAAGACAAATTTTTTAAATATGTAACTAAATAACCATGGTCCCTCATCACCTTTTTCAAAGTGCTACTGTTACTCTTTTACATGCTGAGAATCCATTAAATGACTCACATGAAAGTTTCAGAGGAAATCTGCAGCAACACTAACAAACACATGTACAATAGACTTCCTTGGCTTAAAAAAAAATGTGTATTTGTTCCTTCAGAAATGTATCTTTACTACCTGAGGAGAATAA
This sequence comes from Orycteropus afer afer, assembly GCF_000298275.1. Lineage (NCBI taxonomy): Eukaryota > Metazoa > Chordata > Mammalia > Tubulidentata > Orycteropodidae > Orycteropus > Orycteropus afer. The sequence continues at coordinate 954,393 of NW_006921809.1, forward strand.
AAATGAAAGGCAAATGAAATAAAGGTGTCCAGCTGCACAATTTTGCTTTCCTAAGTGTTTAGAATAAATTTATTAATCTTGATACATTTTATTTATTTAACTAAGGATATAAAACCATAAGACCTTAATAACATGTGTCAATGAATAAGAAACTAACTGCAAATTACCTAATTTTGTGGATTTGAAAGTATGGAAATAAAGGCAGTTTTTAAATCAAAGCTGTTACATTAACAACACATCATCACACATCAAAATGTTAAAAGGCTAATCTTATTCCTACTCCAGAATGCACCAGAGCAGTTGTCCAAAGCAACACATAGTTTGAAATATTTCTGCAATGTGCTTCCACTGTTGCATACTAGCAGGGAGCTCTTGGATGTCTGTTTGGAAATGAACACCACTGTTGGGAGCCAGGAATGTCCATAGCAGCTGGGTAACAGGTAACCACTTAGTAACAGTATTATCTACAGATCACAGAGGAAGCCTCTTTCCCACACATGGCTTTCTGTGTCTCTACTCTCCCAACCAAAGCAGAGGAAAAGTGAATTAAAGTAACTGGTCCTGGCATTTATCTAGCTGCAGACACAGTTTTTGATAACTGTATTCTTGAAAACTGATGGCAAGCTGTGCAAATAACTATATTCTAATAATTTTGGCAAATTAAGGATAAAGATGCTTTCAAAGAAGGAACTAACGATCTGGTGTAGCGTTCTCAGGTATATAAGGAAATTGACTCTCTACATGGTTATTAGGTAACAAACTTGAGGCAGCTGTTATGCCAAAAAAAAAAAAAAACAGCACAATGATAATAATGGCTAACATTTTGTGAACATCAAATTAGTCCCAGCCTCTACATGCATTCTCATTGAATTATCACAGTTCCTCTTTGGAATAGCATTTCACAAAGCATATGATAGGGGGAATATATATTAGCAAAAGTGCATCATATAGATATTATGTCCAATTCCTAGGAAAATACTAAAAATTATTTGCATATATCTCAACATTCCTTGTAATCATCTATAATACTGGTTTATGACCACCCCTAGAAGGAGCTCTTCAGAAGGAAGGTTGGGCAATCTACTTTCGTAGTGATACTGCCTTGGCAACCCAAGCAGGGGTCACTATGAGTCAGGTGCAACTCGAGGGCACATAACAACAACAACAGAAGGAGCTCTGGTAGCGTAGTACCTAAGGCATTTGACTGCTAACCAGAAGGCTGATGGTTCAAACCCACCAGCCACTCCTCAGAAGGAAGGTTAGGCAGTCTACTTCCACAGTAATACAGCCTCAAAAACCCAAGAACGGGTTGCTATGAGTCGGGTCTGACTCAACAGCACGTAACAACAACAATTGGAGTTTAGTTTAAAAAAAAAAAAAATCACATTAATGTCATTGAAAAAAAACTTCATGCATGGTCCATTCATACACAATTGCATATGTGGCAATTAGTCCATTAATCTCAATGAGCTCAGAGCAGAAAAAAAAAGGCAAAGATGCTGACTCCAATCATGTTTTTTGTTCATTCATTCACTCATTCATTCAGGAAGTATTACCAGAACAGTACTATTAAAAACAAGAGGAGCATATCTGACTTTGTTGTTATTATAAGCTTAGAAGAGAAATGTAATTACCTACTGATCAAGCATAACACTTTGAATTACCTTGAAAGTGCTTGGGGAAAAACTAATTCCTCTATTAGACAATAAAGCAGTATCATAAATTGCCAAACAGAACGTTGATTTGTTACTTTGTGTTTGGTACAATAGCATTTTCCCTGGCCAGCTGTGAGTTTGTGGTTTATGCAGGATAGATCAGTAAGGTTCCTCTGCATTTTGTACTTAAAAATGCATGATCTACACTGAGACATTAATGAATACTTTTTCAAGGGTACCTTTCAACTCATTTAAAGATAGCAACTCTAATAATGAATGATATAATATTAGAGCCAACTACAAATATTAATTCAGTCCCAAGTCCTGTCTCTAGCAGTAAGAGCAAGGGATGTTTTATGGGTGAACGTAGTAGTTACCTTACATGATATCAGCCTCAAAAGGGCCATTTATTGTCTCAGCCTGAATTATTCTTATAACTATTTATTATGTCAGGAAATATTTATTATTATTTGTCTTAAAGTGACCTCTTTCAAGTTTTAATGGTAAACATGAATATTGTAAAACATTGTTGTGCTTGTTTATACACAAGTGACATGTGTTTGGTGTACCCATTTGTATCCAATTTGGAGTCTAGCCAGCGAGTATATAAAAAGCAATCATATTTCCTCCAAGCCATCACTTTTTTATCTGTCCACATGTGGAAATCACTCTAACTGTGATAGATTTGGTTCTTTTTATTTTGGTTTTTTTACCAATATGTCTTCTTAAAGTGGCAGTTACCTTACACAAAAACCAAAAACGAAACTCACTAATCAATTTTGATTAGATCAAAGTGAGTTGGATTTCCAAGGGTGTAAATCTTTACAGAAGCAGATCACCTCATGTTTCTTCCACAGAGCAGCTAGTGGGTTTGAACTACCAACTTCTTGATTAGCAGCCAAATGCCTTAACCACTATACCTCCAGAGCTCCTTACTTTACACAAGACCTTGCAAATACTCATAGTTCTGCTTTTAGTTTAAGCTAGAGTAATGTTCAAAGGACTTTAGAAAGCTGCAGACAGGGGTCTAAATAAATAATAAAGATTATTTACTAACACAGTATGTTGCCTTCCTGTGATGCTAAAATATTCAATACACAAAAAGACCTTTGTAAGAAGCTAACTCCCCAATATTTTGTAAACCTCTGAGAGAAGCTATGTATTTTTTACCTCCGGTGCATAGCATGGACCCTCAATATGTATATAAATTTGTATAAACTGCACGATTTACAGGAAGAATCTAAAAGCTTTAACCTAAAATCTCAACTGAATAAGTAGCAAACATAACTATTTGACATTTTACTTTATCACCAAGACCCCATGCTTTTTCAAATGAAGAATGGGAAATGAGTAAAATGTCTAGTAGTAAAGGAACAGAGAAAAGATCAATGCAGTAGATGCTATACGAGCTACATAGTCACGACCTACCCCCTACATCTCAGTTCTTAGCTGGCTATGAAAGTCCCATAAAAAAATCAATGTAACTGAAAATACGTCAAAGAGGCTGACCTTAAAAAATGGAAAACAGAACTTGTTTGATGAAATAATTAAGGAAAAACTAATGGAATTTTGGATTTAAATGAAAGCCAAGAGATTCTAAAAGTAACACTAGATTAATGAAAACTACTGTGACCTTCACTCAAAATAAGTCCACACTTCAGAGAAGCAATTAAAAGAGCTCACAAAATGTAGACTACATAGCTAATGCCACAGAATGCAAGTCTCAGAAATTTACAGGGTAATAATAAAAATCTCTAATAAGTTGTTGCACTTGAAAAGGCGAAAAGACAATCAATGGGGTTAATCACTGGACTGAAAAGTATAAAGTATTTGCTAAAGCAAAAACTAATTGAATCCATAAAGCTTTGATAAAAAGCAATCCTATTAAGGATTACCAAAGGATAGACCTCAGTACAAGCTAATTTCTGTCCACCTTGCTTTTCTTCCTTTGGAAATTAGAGCATGTAATATGACAGATGCCAGGACAGTAAGGAAAGCATGGGCTTTCTCAAGCAGCCCTTCCATTAGTGACCCTCTCTAGATGAAACTATACTCATGTGCCTTTGTTCCCTTTTCCAACAGTGCAATATGAGGAGCAGAAAATCATAGGTTGGTTTATTCACTGGGTGATGAGAGATGTGATCCCCCAAGCTTTATTAACTACCAAGTTTTAGTAGCACATATATGAGTTATGAAAATGGATTTCAGCTTGCAATCCAACAGTCTATTTAATGAGAGAATTTGTCACAGGGGCTCAATTTTGGTCCTGGCTGTTGCACCCAGATACATTTGCAGAAAATAGCTTCCTACCATATTTTTCTAGGGATAATGAAGGTTATTTGTCCTTGGTTGTGGATTCCCATAAAGAATATCTTCATAGTACTTCCCAATTCCTTTAAGGGCCATGGTCTGAACAGAATGAAGTTATGGCAAAAACTACCAGGTGTGGAGACTCTAATTCCTACTTGAAATCATTCTGAGAGTATAGCAATTTCCCTCACATATACAATACCTAGTTCTCTGCTGAAAATAGGGAGAAAATGGTACAACCACTGTGAAAAACAGTATGGCACTTTCTTAAAAAGTTGGAAATAGAAATACCATTTCATCAGCAATCCCACTACTAGAAATATATCCTAAAGAGGTGATATCCAACACACAAACAGATATGTGCACACCCATGTTCATGACAGCACTATTTACAATAGAAAAAAGATGGGGAAAAAAACTAAATGCCCATCAACAGATGAGTGGATAACCTAACTATCATGCATACATACAATGGAATACTATGCAACTTTAAAGAATAATGAAGAATCTGTGAATCACCTCATAATGAAGATGAACTTGGAGGACATTGTGCTGAGTGAAATAAGTCAATCTCAGGCACATAGGGTATGAGTCTGTTACTATAAAAAGTCAAGCAAAGGTTTACACCTGGAAGGAACTTTTCTCTATTCATTACCAAGGATGGGAGGGAAAGAAAGGGGAGAGAAAATTTATGGATAGTTGAGGCAGTGATTTGGATGAAGGGAAAGGCAATATAACAAAAGCATGTGACCAGTAGAATATTGCTAAGGAAAAGAAAGACAGAGACCACAAAGAAAAGTGCATGAGCATGGATAGATGCACAAGAGGTACAGCCAATAAAAGTACATACTACTGCATACACAATACTGCATTATCAGTAATAGCAAACACTAATCTATAGGAGGATACCTAGGTAGATGAGCAAGAAGATCAGGTATGAGTAGGCTAATGGGAACATACCTACAGCCCCACATAAGTTTGGCAGACAATATTCCTACATATATATTTTAAGTGTTATAAAAATGTCCATATGCAGAATAAAGCTAAAAGGGGGCAAAGTTAGAAAAATCTCTTAGCCATAACTAAGCACCTTGAGAGAGTGAGTCACTGAGTCTGCAGACTTAGGACCATGGTTGTGGTGATATCATGCTCAACTGGCAAAACACAATACTCAAAAACATTGCTCTACATCCTACTTTGTTAAGTAGCAACTAGGGTCTTAAAAGCTTACAAGTGGCCACGTAAGATGCAACAATTGGCCTCTCCTCATCCAGAGCAATGAAGAGTGAAGAAAATCAAAGATGCATGGAAACAGTTGGTCCAAAGAACTAATGGACCATAAGAATCTCAACCTACATGACTCTGAAATCAGAAGAACTACATGGTGCCTGGCTACCAACATCAACCACTCAAAAAAGGACCAAAACTGGAGATAGTGGATAGACTGGGAGAAAAATTGTGGAACAAAACTAAAAAACATGAAAAAAAGAACAGGTTAACTGGTTGGATAGAGACTGATGAAACCTCTAAGACTATGGCCCCTAGTCACATTTTGGGTCTGGAATTGAACTCACTCTCATAGCTTAACTGTCATAGCTTAACTCTCAGCCAAACAGCAGGCAAGCCCATCAGCTGAACAACTACACCAGGGAGAGGCACTTCTTAGAAAAATCAACCACATGAGATTAGAAGGGCAGCATTCACACAGAGAAAGGTAAGGAGGCAGGAATGCATAGGTAAGAAGGACGCAGGGAAAGGGTAACCACAGGGAGGAAGTGGGAGGAGAGCTGTTACATTGCAGGAATTATAATCAGTGTCATGAGAGGGAAAAAAAGTGTATAAACTGTTGAGTGTAAGACAAATCTGCTTTGTTGAATTTCACCCCCAAATCACAATAAAAAGTTTAAAAAATAAAAATAGGAGGAATTGGGTAGATCAACTAGCATTGATGGGCAGAGACCACAAAAAAAAGTGTATGGGCATGGATAGAGAAGGTTACTCCTTATCTCCAGGATCACATATCTCTCACTATTGACCAAAATTTGGAGAATCAAAACCAAACTCAATGTTGCTGAGTCAGTTTAGAGTCATAGTGATCCCTCCTTGGGTTTCCAAGGTGATATCTCTATGGAAGTAGATTGCCCAATCTTCTTTCTAAGGAGTGGCTAGTGGGTTTGAACCACCAGCCTTCTGGTTAACAGTTAAATGCCTTAGGCACTATGCCACCAGAGCTCCTAAAATGTGAAGAAGGAATAATTTAGTTAATATTAAAAAAATAAAATGGATATTCAGCTGTTGCAATGAAATTAATCATTCTTTTGAACATTTTAATATTACTTCACTATCCAAGTAATAAAAACTCACTGTAGAAAATATTTCAAAATACAGCTTAGCAAAGAAAAAACAATAGATCCATATATTCATCATCCAGGTACAATCACTATTACCACGTTAAGACAATTGAGAAATAGGGCACCAGGAACTTGGTGTCACAGGATGAATGGGAAGTCATATATGGTTTGTCTTAGTTATTAGTGTTGCCATAACAAAAAAATATCACAAGTGGGTGGCTTAAAGAACAAGAATTTATTCTCTCACAGTTTTTGAGGCTAATAGTGCAAAATCAGGATATCAGCAGAGCCAGGTGCTCTCTCTATCTCTCTCTGGGTTCTAGGGGAGGATCCTTGTCTCTTTCTACTTTGGAAGCCCCAGGCATTTCTTGGCATTCTTTAGCTGCTTGTAGGTGTATCTTCACCTAATGCTTGTCTCTTCATAAAATACCATTTGAAAGGATTAGGGTTAGGACCCACTCTACTTTTCTAGTATGTCCTCAACAACATAACAAAAAGAACCCCTATTTTCAGATACAAGATCAACATCCAAAACTCAGTTAGATTCTTCTACACCAGCAAAGAGATCACTGAAAAAGAAACAAGGAAATAAATAGCATTTACAATAGCCACTCCTCGGAAGGAAGGTTGGGCAATCCTACTTCCGTAGTGATACTGCCTCGGAAACCCAAGGAGGGGTCGCTATGAGTTGGGGCCGACTCGACG
>NW_006921809.1:966623-968877 GCF_000298275.1 Orycteropus afer afer
AAACTCACTGTAGAAAATATTTCAAAATACAGCTTAGCAAAGAAAAAACAATAGATCCATATATTCATCATCCAGGTACAATCACTATTACCACGCTGATATATTCATATTGATATACTGAAAAATATTTATGCATAGAAAAACTTTTTTACAAAATGGGATCAAACTATAAATGGTATTTTATAACCATTTTTTCTTCTACAATGAACACATTTTCGTAACTTTTTAAAGGCTGTACATACAAGTAATGCTCAACTTATGATGGGGTTCCATCCCCATGATGATTCAATCATAAATCAGTTCTAACATAAGTCAAATATTTCATTGTTTTTCTTTATTTTCATTATTATTGCCTTTTTCTATCTGTATCTTTATAAATGAATCATTATTTGTGTTTGGGTATTGGAAAGATTACATCTGAAAATAACATCAGCAAATTACATGCTGCAACAGTGTATATATTACATATTTCTAACAAAATGTACCAAAAGAAAAAGGAGGAAGTGCAGTTCATCCCAACCAGAATATGCTGTAAATTAAGCATTGCCTGTATATTAATTTATAAATGTATCTTAATTTCTTTACTTCCTTTCTAAAAGTATCTAATGTGAAACAATAGCTCCACAGGATATAGTTTAAGTGTATTAAGAGGACGACAGCATACTGTGTCTCCTAAACATGTTATCATGAGACCATTTTTCAAGGGTCTCTCAGGATTAGTGCTCCTCAGAACACATTTTGTGAAACCGTCTCTAGGATAAAATTTAAGCACTGATTTGACTCAACACTAAAAACACTGGACCCTGTTGTTAGGGAAGGGATTTAGGAGTAGAAGGAGTGATGAAAAGTTCTTGCCTTGGTGTGGATTACAATTTGAGGAGACCACTTTCATACTTGGCTCACTTCTCTTTGCATTCCTAGGTTTTGTTGTTGTTCTTGTTGTTGTTTTATTTTTATTTATTTTCTTTTTTCACTAGGACCTAGTTTGACAACAGGAGTCCAAACCTTCCTCCCTCTAGAAAGGTCCTCCCAGTATTAGGGGAACAAGGAAAAGTCAAAGTAGTGCCCAGAATAAAGAAGGCAAGTAGAGGCCATGACTTATCTCCAGCCTGGCAAAAGGAGTCACTGAGGCTTGTGTTTCTCTGTGTAAGATAATAGGTAAGAATTTGAGATCCAAGATTTTACAAGGAAGAAAAAGCAATTTTGCCTAGCCTTCCCTGTATTTGAACAATTCTCAGAAATTCAGTGCAGATGGCTTCAGCCATAGAAGGTTGCCATGTCAGGAAAGTAAAGTCTTGGCAACTTCTCTCTGGAGAAACAGCCAACTAGCCTCTTCCATAGGGCCCGTGCTGCAGAAGGCAGCAGGACAAGAGTCATGATTCAAGAGATTGAGGATCCCAACTATTCTCTCACTTTTTGGAGACATAAGTACCATCTGATGTACATCAGAAGAAGATGGTGAGAATGTGTGTAAGGATGTGTATAGGATCCTCAAACAAAATCCACCTTCTTTGTGAGGAAAATTCCATGTGGAGAGCAAGATTTCTCCTAAATTGGAGAAGACTTTTATCTCAGCCTATAGTAGTTATCTGGAATTAAAAGGAAAGAGGATCCATTCTGAAAACCAGTGCAGGCTCATTGAGAATCCTAAAGCTAATAAGGACGCTCCAAATCTTGTTGGAAACATTTCATGTGGAGCAAGGGCAAACTAATCTTGGTAATAATTCACTCCTGAGGCCAGGAAAGGCTGCCCTCTGAGTAGAAGTACTTTGGGTATAAAGGTTTTTGGTTTGGTTTATTTCAAGTATTTGTGATATGTAGAGGTTTTTTTACTCCAGCCTTATAATTAATTAATTAATTTTCCTATTTCCTTTCTGCTGAAGCCAACCCAGAGAGACTGGCATATGAATTTTAGTGGAAATGGAATATTAGTGTTGGAATAAAACAATTATTTCAAAAAAATATAAATTACCTAAGACCCATGTAAAGCAAAAGTTTTGGGATGGCAAGGTTTCAGAGGAAAGCCCATGACAAAATAGATTTCTCTGACCACCAGAACAACTGTCACAGAAAGGAATAAGTTCTAAGAAAAATTTAAGGCCTGTTGTAACTGTAAGGTGGTGTGCTCATTCAAACAAAAGCTGAAAACTTGGAAAGGCTTAAGACAATTGAGAAATAGGGCACCAGGAACTTGGTGTCACAGGATGAATGGGAAGTCATATATGGTTTGTCTTAGTTATTAGTGTTGCCATAA
>NW_006921809.1:969841-970597 GCF_000298275.1 Orycteropus afer afer
ATACAACCGTGACGCACTCCCTTCCTGATTTTAAACCATGCAGTGTCCCCTTGTTCTGTTTGAACAACATTTTCCTGGTCTATGTACAGGTTACTTATGAGTACAACTAAGTGTTCTGGAATTCCCATTCTTCTCAATATTACGCATAATTTGTTATGATCCACACAATCAAATGCTTCTGCATAGTGAATAAAACATGAGTAAACAGCTTTCTGGTATCCTTTGCTTTGAGCCAAGATCCATCTGACATCAGCAATGATATCCCTGTTCCATGTCCTCTTCTGAATCCAGCCTGCACCTCTGGAAGTTCTCTGTCAATATACTGCTGCAACCATTTTTGAATTTTCTTCAATAAGATTTTGCTTACATGTGAGATTAATGATACTGTTCAATAATTTCCACATTCTGTGGGATCACCTTTCTTTGGAATGGGTACAAATAAGGCTCTCTCTTCCAGTCAGTTGGCTAGGTAGCTGTCTTCCAAATCTTCTGGCATAACCAAGTGAGTGCCTCCCATGTGGTATCGATCTATTGAAACATCTAAATAGGTACTTGGTCAGTTCCTCATACCTTGTTTTTCACCACTTCCTTCAATGCAGCTTCAACTTCTTTCTTCAATACCATTGGTTCTTGATCATATGGCACCTCCTGAAATGGAACATTGACCAATTCTTTTTAGTACAGTCACTCTGTGTATTCCCTCCATCTTCTTTTGATGTTTCCTGCATCATTCAATATTTTGCCCATAGAATCTTT
>NW_006921809.1:971392-981832 GCF_000298275.1 Orycteropus afer afer
AATTAACACATCTTGATTGCATGTTTGGTCAATTTCAGACTGCAGAAGTTGATAAAAATCTTCAATTTCCTCATCTTTGGCTTTGGTGGTTGGTGTGAAATTTGAATAATAGTCGTATTAACTAGTCTTCCTTGTAGGTGTATGGATATTATCCTATCACTGATAGCATTGTACTTCAGGACAGATCTTGAATCATCCTTTGTGATGATGAATACCATACCATTCCTTTTCAAATTGTCATTCCTGGCATAGTAGATCATATGGTTGTCTGATTCAAAATGGCCAAAACTAGTCCATTCCAGTTCACTAATGCCTAGGATATCAATCTTTATGAATTCCATTTCATTTTTGACAACTTCCAATTTTCCAAGATTCATACTTCATACATTCCATGTTCTGATTATTAATGTATGCTTGCAGCTGTTTCTCCTCAATTTGAGTTGTGCCACCTCAGCAAATGGACGTCCCGAAAGCTTTACTTTATCCATGTCATAAAGGTTCACTCTACTCTGATGAGGCAGCTCTTTTCCAGTCGTATTTTGAGTGCCTTCTGACCTAAGGGGCTCATCTTCTTGCACTGTATCAGACAATGTTTCCAGGCTGTTCATAAAGTTGCCCAGTATTGTATCAGACAGTGTTCCTCTGCTATTCCTAAGCTTTTCCTTGGCCGATTCTTTGATAATAGTGGCCTCTTCCTTCTTTCTAGTCTGTCTCAGTCTGTAAGCTGCATGAAACCTGTGCACCATGTGCAACTCTGCTGGCATTTGAAACACCAGTGGCACAGTCTCAAGCCTCATGGCAACACACAAGCCACCACAGGATGACAAACTGACAGACAAATTCCTCTCCCTTAGCTGTTCAAAACCTCTCCATCCTCCCCTTACCTGGATTGGATCCTGCCACCTTGTTGTTATCACAAGAGGACAGTGAAATGCCCTGAACGTTGTGTTTTTATATTACTTCTTAAGGATGCTGTGGATGTTGTCATATTTAAAAACTTTTAGCATTTTCTTAACATTTCAGATGCTGAATAAATGCTTTTCAGACTTCTAAGAAATTCTGTCTCCACCTTCTTTAAAATCTTTACAGGTAACTCACCAGGACTAATTAGATAACTCATGTGATCACTGAGATTAATTTTAGGTAAATATCATGTACCTATCATTTTATCCTAGCAGGTTTGAAAGGGCCTTTCTGAGATGCTGTGAGATGTAGTAAAGCCAAAACCAAACCAAACTCATTGCCATCGAGCCAATTCCAACTCACAGTGACTTCCATTGGGTTTCCGAGGCTATAAATCTTTACTAAGTAGATTGCCCAGTCTTCCTTCCATAGAGTGGTTAGTGGATTTGAACCACAAACCTTCCAGTTAGCAGTCAAATACCTTAGGCACTATGCCACCAGAGCTCATTGAGATGCAGTAAAGAAGCACCAAAAAAAAAAAAAAAAAAAAATTATTTCCCAAGTAATGATGAAGATGAAGCTTTAGCATGTATTGGTTGACATTCACTTTTCAGCTCTGTTAGTGAAATAATTCTCCTAAATATTCTTCTAATGTGTAGAAATGTAAGATAAAATTGTATCCCATATACTTTGTGCATCCTCCTGACACTTGGCAGGAAATGCTGACTAGTCAGTGTGTCTACTCAGGGTATTAAGTATGCTCTCAGTACTCTTCATTTATATATACTGCCTACTTCAATCACCACTTCTGGTAGCTTATTCTCTCTTCTAATTACTCTGATGGAAAAGAAATGCCTTAATATTAATTTCAAATTTCTTCTCTAGCAAAATCAGAATGCAATAAATAATTTCAAATTTCCTTTTGGAATCTAACCAGACTTTTCCCACTATATCTGCTAACTCTTTCATGTACACTTTTCAGGTGGTAGTCCAATCATTACTTTCTCTGAATTCAGATTTCTAGCCTCCTAAACTATAAAAGGAAGGCTGGGCAATCTATTTCCATAGTGATACCACCTCCGAAACCCAAGGAGGGGTCGCTATGAGTCAGATCCAATTTGATGGCAATGTGTTTGGTTTAAACTACAAAAGGATAAACTCCTATTTGTTAAACCCATCCACTGTGGTATTTCTGTTATAGCAGCACTCGAGAACTAAGACACTGTCCCATAGGGTTCTTGGCTGTAATCCATATGGAAGTAGATTGCCAGGTCTTTTTCCCACAGAGCTGCTGGGTGGGTTCAAACAGTCAACCTTTCTGTTAGAGCTGTTGCACCATGTGTATACACATGCATGCTTCTGTGTTAGACAGTTTGCTGCCAACCCAAAAGATGCCTCCTCCCCCTCCTTCCTTGCTGTCAGAATCGGGATTTTATTCAGGTTGTTGTCGTTATTACGTGCCGTGGAGTCAGACCTGACTCTGACTCATGGCAAACCCTCCTTGGGTTTTTGAGGCAGTATCACTACAGAAGTAGATTGCCCAACCTTCCTTCCGAGAAGTGGCTGGTGGGTTTGAACTGCCAGGCTTCTGGTTAACAGTCAAGTGCCTTAGGCACTAAGCTACCAGAGCTCCGTAGAGATACTGCCTCAGAAACCCAAGGAGGGGTCACTATGAGTCAGGACTAACCTGACGGGATGGCAGTGAGTTTGGTGTGGTGTATATGTATATATAAAACTGATCAAATTCCTCTCCCTGTGAAATAAAATTGTATTGCTTGTGAAATAATTTCTGGTTTCACTAGAAGAGTACTTTGGAAAGCTGGAGACTTACCCTGAAGTCCTGAGGTCATAAAACATACATGATTGTCTTTATGACTTCTAAAGTCATTTAGGTTACTACCTCAACTGCCTGCTTTCAGCATGTATTTTCTGAGTTCAGCTTTTAAACAAGTCAGCATGGCGAGAAACTCTCAGAAAATTGGAAGCTCTGTTAACCAGAAGGCTGGCAGTTCAAACTCACCAGCCACTCCTGGGAAGGAAGATTGGGCAATCTACTTCTGTAGTGATACCGTCTTGGAAACCCAACAAGGGATCGCTATGAGTTGAAATTGACTCAATGGCAGTGAGTTTGGTTGGTTATGGTAACCAAACACAAATATGAAAAAGGGAAAATGATAAACAGAATAAAGTTCTGCAAATAGGGAGCACTGACCACATACCCAAGATCACCGAAGCAATGTACACAATGTGGGGAGAATGATCAGCATTGCCTGAGCTCTTAAATAGCTAATCACATCATCAGCCTCATTGTAAACACAAAGAACTCACCTATTGTTCATTCTAAGATCCATTTACCAAACATGGTGAATGTTTATTGGAGAACTCACTAATAAATTGGCTTCTAAGCCAAGTGAGCTGTAGCTCCTACTGGGGTTATATTCCACTTGCTATTATTTTAAACAAAAAATTTAATGTGGATAAAATATGGCACAGCAAAAGCTATAAGGCTATAATAAATCATTCTGAATGCACAATTCACAAAAATTTGCTTACATGACCATTATGTCAGTAATTTGACTGTGGATCTTCTTGACAGGTGAACACTATTGTGTGCATGACTCTAAACTAAAATAAAGACTTATTCTGATGCTAACCAAGTTGGTGCAGCATTTAACAAACCAGTGAGATGCACCAACACCACAGTTATCACAAGGGAACCAAATACACTGATGCCTATTAATATAAATTATCTGAATCATAAGACATGAGGACAATGGTTCCCATTGAACAGACACTATTATGGCTTAGCTCAAATTAGGCACACACAAAAAACTGCTGGGCATTCAGGGTATAATTAGCAAAATTCTAATATAAAGAAATATAAGTTGGAAAAAGGGATAACTCAAAAACTAATTCTTCTATTTACTATTGTATACCATCATGAGAGTCACTTTAACACTCTATTTCCTCTTCTATTATCCTGCAGTATTTAATCACAATTTGCAATTATTTTATTTGTCCTTTTATCACTCTATCCTAGTAGTATATAAGCTGCATAAATATAAGGATATCTCTATCACCTAGCACAGGATTACTGTAGGGGTTCAAAATAAGGAATAAATTATTTAAACTTTAAAAATGAAACGTGTATTATGATTGTTTTAAGAGCTAAATGAAATAGTGTGGTTCGAGCTGTTTGGTAAACTGTAAAGTACTGTGAATAATTACTATTAACCACTCAAATGTTTAAATCAATTCTTCTTTAATTTACAAACTGTAAAATGCATTCTTACTATGTCTATCACTGTAGATGAGTCACTTACCCTCCTTAAGCCAAAGCTGGACATCCTTAAATCAGGAAGCTTGCCTCATTCTGAGGTCCTGAGAATAGAATAAAATAATGTATGTGTGGTAGGATGAATCATGGACCCCAATGTCCTAATTCTTGGACCTAGGAATGTTACATTAACATGGCAAAAGAAGCTTTGCATATATGCTCATTAACTTACAGTTGAGGATCTTGAGATAGGACATCATCTTGGGCTATCTGGGTCAGCCTGATGTAATCACAGGGGTCCTATTAAGAGGGACAAAAGAGATGTGATGATTGAAGCAGAGATAGAAGTGATGCACTTTGAAGATATGAGAAGGGGCCACAAGACAAAGAATACACTAAAAGCTAAAAGCTAAAAAGGCAACGATATGGATTCTCCCTTCAGAGCCTCCAGAAGGAACCAGCCCTGCCAATACCTTAACTTTAGCACAGTGAAACTGATTTCAGAATTCTGACCTCCATAATTGTAAGAGAATATATTTGTAACGTGTTAAGTCACTAAGTTTGCAGTATTTGTTGCAGCAATAAAAAGCTAATACGCTATATCAAGTTAATTTTAGCTGTGAAGCACTGTACAGAATAATGTATTAGTCTGAGGGAAAAGTACTTAGGGGTCCCTATTTTCAAAGGAAAGGAACTCTGGTGGCATAGTGCCTAAGGCATTTGACTGCTAACCAGATGGTTGGCCATTCAAACCCACCAGCCACTCCACAGAAGGAAGACTGAGCAATCTACTTCCATAAAGATTTACTGCCTTGGGGACACAAGGGGGGTTGCTATGAGTCGAAATTGACTCAATGGCAGTGAGTTTGGTTTTTTTGCTTGTTTGTTTTTTCAAAGGAGTAGATACTGCTTCGGAAACCTAAGGAGGGGTCGCTAGTCGGATCCGACTCAATGGCACTGAGTTTGGTTTCATTTTTTTAGTGCTGCAACTACTGGATTATTTAATATATATTTTTAGAAGACTGAATACTTAGGCTTCTGACAGTTTCAGAAAATTACTACAAGGACAAATTTAAATCTCCACCTCTCTGGCAATGACGTTTTGGAATTATAATTAAGGCCTCCATATGTTATACTACGTGTTTTTTGCACTCTGGCTCACTTAAATCATGCAACATTCCTGGTGGTTGGTATAAGCACCTCCATTTTATATATAAGAAAACTGTAAGCTGGTATAAGTATCCCCATTTTATATATTAGAAAACATGTAGAGGGATCATATAACTTGCTAAAAGTGAAACACACATGTAAGTGGTAGGATCATTGTTGGAGACCTAATGTGTTTGCTTTGGAATCATGATGTTTCTTCAGATCAGACTGAGAGCCATAAGAAAATATGCGTTGTCCTGCTCTCTGTTATATCATTGGTTGCCCAAGAAGTTCACCTGTGCTCTATCTTTAAAGTATCTATAAAGAAAAAAGGAATTGGAGTTCTGCCTAGAGTAATGGAATATCACTCCAAAGTGTCAAAGATTGCAGATTTCTCTATCCTTGTTGACTTGCCAGATATTTAATTATGTAGAGAGCTCCTTATTCTGCTCCATAGTTAATCCTTAAAATAGAAATTAAAAACATGTAACACAACATAGTTTCATTCTTCCTGAATTATGCTAAGTATTGTTGATTTGGACAAACCAAGGTATAATTTCTATTTCTTTTGGTCTTTATTCATTTGTGTATGTGTGAAGATAGCCTTAACTTCCAGCTGGTCTATAGCAGCTCTGTACTTAACTCCAGAGATTCTTGGAACTGTGGTACTGACCCCTGGCCAAGATACATGTAAAATATACTAGCCAGTGATTTGTAATATGCTATTTATACCTGAAAGTCTTCTGGAAGTACCCTGTACCATATTGTCTCCATTGTTTATTGAAAATGTATACATGAATGTTGTACACCTGATTCAGCTGGTTACATGGCATTGTTTTGGCTACATGACTGATAGGATGTAAAAGATCCTTTGGTAAATATATGCTTTGAATTCACATGTCCTTATGGTTCATGATCCAAAGAGAACTTGTGCAACTGAGAGAGAACACTGGAAGCTGCACCTCGTGGTCTCAAACCTCCCTGATGTTTGCCTCTGCTCTGTTTTTCCCTCTGCTGTCTTGTGCCCTTTGTCTTTATTAAAGCCTCATGTAAGTGTACTTTGTGGAGTTTTCTGAAGCCTTTTCTTTTATATAGTCCTATGTAATTCCTGCAGTATATATTCTGGTTCACCATAAAAAAGCCCAGAAAAAGCATGCATATTGGCATTTTTTAAAAAAGTGAGAGTGAAGAGAGTACGCTTCCTGTAGTCCCAGCGATCAGAACTTAACATCAACTCAAAGGAATTCCAAGGCATTTTCCTTTAACTCATTGGTTCCTCTCAAACATTTAGTGAGTACCTACTATGTGCAAATACATACCTACCATTCATAGGTACAATTCCCTGCCTCTTTTCTCTATAAATCTCCCTTCTATCTTAAATACAAATACACGGTATTTGCATTTATGTGCCATTTGATTAAACTCCATAACTTTTGAATCCTACCCCAGAATCAAATGGTAGACTATGTTTGTTTAATCAGTATATTTTGTGCTATTCAAGGAAGTAGGTTCATTAAATTTAGGTATTTTTAAGCTCTCTCCTTTTATTCTGTACCTAAAAAAGAAAAAGATATACATGATTGAGAAGTGAGAACTAAGCCTCCATTATTTCCTACAAATTATGTTCCCTGAAAAGTTGTTTCAACTGGATTGAGCACTATTAGTTCACTAACATCCTAAAATGAGGACCAGATAGTGCCACATATGTACATTAACGCTATATGCCATGTTTCTTTAACCCTTTCATGACCTGGGAGACGTACATTGCCCACCAGCATTTTCAGCCTCTCAGTCTCTATTGAGCCTCCTTAACTCTTGCTCTGTACTAACAAGCTGGAAGCAGTTGGACTTTTTCCTCATGAATGAGATTCATGGCCTTCATCCATAAACTAAGGAGAACGGATCCTGACCTGCCACTCTGCTAATGATGTTCCATGGAATTACTGATAAACACCACCAATATATAAAAGTGAATACAAAAGGTTCAGACAAGAGGAACTACTTGACTGCAGCAAACATGACCACACAGAAGCAAGAAGTCTAAAGTAAGACAATTTGAATTATACCAAGTGATTCTGGCTTAAATCCAAGCAAATAAATGCAACTGTTCTAAGTGAGCACAGGAGAGAAGAGACAAAATGAGATCACTGAAGCTGTAAAATGTGTTTAGGAATGTGACTCTCAAAGGATCCAGTCAAATGACATAGAAAGGCAAAACATTTAATGACTTAGAGGCAAGTGTTTCCAAGTACTAAGCTGTGTCCTAACTTTTCCCCATTCCCTTATGATTTGATACAATGGGAAATTATGAAATATTCTGATTATATACTGTGTCCAAGACTAGCTTAAAGTCATATTCCTTTTGTAGCCAAAGCATAGGCTCTTTTCTTCATTATTGGGTATGAAGGTGAAAGGTGGAATGTAGGATATGAGAGGCAAATCCATCCTGTCAAACTGGAAAGATTTGCCATTCTGAAGAATTAGTTGCACATCTAAATATTTCTTGGTCAAATGATCTAACCTGAAGAGATACACTAGATTGTTTCTTTGAATTTCCCCCTCATCTCTCAAATATCATGCTCTTTTCCCCAGACAGCTGCTGTGTTTTGCCACTCTGTTGGTTTCTAAGCTGCTCTGCCTACGTCTGGCTGTGATCTGAGGAGAGGGAGAACAGATAAAAGATGAAGAGAGCACTAGAGCAGAGCAAAACAGCTGCCAGAGGAAAGACGTGTCACTGGGAGACGTGTAAAAGCAGACAGACACCAGAGACTGAAAGGGACTTCTGCTGGAATGAGGATTGGGAACATGTGCAAGGTGGAAAAGCAGGGGAATTGGGCACAGGTCTGCAAGTCCCTTGTCACAAATTCTGTCCTCTAATCATCTTTTCAAGAAATGTAATTCCGTTTTGATTTAGTGAGAACAAAGAAGTGATTCCTTAAAGTATCCAAGAGTATCGAACATGTTTTTTTTTTAAGAAACAATTTTCTGTCTTAAAAAGAAAAAGTTTAGTCTTTCATAACGTTAAATCAATAACAAAAAAGTTTGTAAAATAATGTATTTGCCTTTTGTTAAGGGGGCTTTAAAAAAAAAAAAAAAAATTGGTCCCTTCTACTTTCATGGTTGAAAGGAAGGTTGGGCAATCTACTTCCGTAGTGACACTGCCTCAGAAACCCAAGGAGGGGTCGCTATGAGTTGGGTCCAACTCAACGGCACATAACAACAACAACAACAACAACATGGTATCTTTATGCAAGTAAAGTTTCTATCCTTTATGAATAAATTAATATAAAGTCAAATAAATGATTTGAGGTGTTATGAAGTTACTCATACAAAATGTTTTCAGAGAAAATAATCTTTTAATAGTATAGGTAAAACTGAAAAACAAGAGGACGGGTACTTTGGGAAAAAAAACAAAAAAGTAATAATTCTGTAACAGATCCCAAACATGAGTTCCTTATGTTTTTGTGATATATAATGAGGATTGTTGAAGGTCTTCAGATATCACCATTCACAAAACAAATACCAACTTCCTACAGCACATGTGAAAAAAATTTTCAAACAACAGAAAATAAATGTGTATTTTCAATCCCTGTATCATTTTCCCTAACCTCATTTGGCTTTAAAAAAAAAAAATTACCAACCACACCTAGGCACCTAGCATGTAAATCTCTGGGGGACAGCTTTGTTTTCCTACTTCCCTTTAACCTTGAGGCCTAATATTGGCCTTATTCCTCACTTGGCCAAAGATTCGAAGATCACCTGGAATTCTAGCCCATTTGCCTAGCTAGAGTCCTGCAGACCTGGAGCTTGATCTTGCTCCCAACGAATGAGTCGTGAATAGTCATGCCGGACTTTGCACCAGCACCATCATGTAGAACTTCACCTACCTTACCCCACTGCTCAAGGCCTCCTACCAGATGAGTTCCTTGGTTGAAATGGTGATTTGAATGACATTGACTTCTATCTTCTTGGTTTCCACTTTAACAGCTAAGCCAGTTTGCAAAGATCATCCAATCTTAGTTCTATCTCCCACTTTAGCACCTGAATACTTCCTCCTATCCAAGCATAATTTATGCTATTAAATTTATGCTTTATTGCCTCATTGCCTCTCTACTTCTCATCTTTCTCCTGGTTCCATTATTCCAACACGCTCATCTAAAGGAAGTGGGCTCATAAAAACTTACACAAGCCCAACTCCAAGTGGTAGTTATGTAGAAGAGAAGTATGCTGAATCCTGATCCAGATTTTTTCTTAAATAACTGGCACTGTGAATTAACTGGGAAAATTCCAAGGCTACTGGGAGGAGTTATTCCAGCTTCATAGACATAATTGGCCTGTGTCAACAGATACAATGGTTTAGCAAGCTCAGCTCACTGAGGCATCTATTAATTCAATTGGTTCCAGTCTTCTGACAATCAGCTTCTCTCCTCAAACTGTTGGCTGTTCCCAGCCACTTCCTGGTTAAAGCCTTGAGGCAAAATCCAACCTGTGGCTAAACCCATTCTGACCACACCCACCAATGCTCTGACTTTTCCCAGCACTTCAAAGTGGAGATTCAACTTGGGGCACAGGATCTGTATTCTCCAACAGCTGTAATCAGGGGCTGGCTAACATAACCCAGATGCCCTAAGGGATTATCACCCTGGAGGGAAAGTACAACCTTTGAGAGACAGGAGACACCAAGTAGGAAATGTCAGCAAACTCTTTGCCCTTCCTTCTCTCCCATTATCTCAATGGGTTTTTCTAAGACAAATTGAATACAGATGACCTCTCTGGAATATCCTGCATGACTAAGCTGTGCTATCTATAAGGATATAACCAGCTCAGTAGCACACTACCTTGTATTTGCTCTCTTCCTCCCCTGGGACTTCACTTTTCTGTCCCTGGAAATGCAGGCCCCACTTAAGCATTAGCATTTTACTTGGGCTTAGGTTCTTTTTCCTTGGGAACTGGGGCTGAGATATGTATCAATGAATGATCCTGATGCCTGCTTCTCCTTCAGGGAAGAGCTAACGTACATCTGCACACTCTAAAGAAGAGATATTACTCCCTTTGCCTTTTGATTTGTAACCTCTCTTGTTGTTGTTGTTGTTGTTGTTGTTAAGTGCCGT
>NW_006921809.1:985767-989430 GCF_000298275.1 Orycteropus afer afer
GACTTGTTCATTGCAAACACCTTTTTTCAACAACACAAACGGAGGCTGTACACGTGGACTTCACCAGATGGAACCTCTCTTGTAGGGATGGCAATTCATTATTACCACTAACCACTCTGCCCCTCACACATACTTCTGTCTCTCTCACCAACCCAAGAAAACCTCAAGTCAGATAAGGAATGGCAAGGGGAAATATCTTTTTTAAAAAAATTCAACTAATGCACATGAACAGTTAGGGTGAAGAGCTAAATAGCTAAGAAAATGTGATAAAAATGTTTTCTCAGACACAAAATTGAAAAAACAATAGTATTTTAAATTCTAAGTGATTTCCTATGCAATTAATTTCAGTATGCCCATTTGTTTCAAAAGTAAGGAGCACACGACTTGGAGAAAAAAATCTCAAATTGCTCTAATTATGTATGACATCTATCTTAAATTTTGACACTTCATTTTAAAGTACAAAGTGTTCTCTTCAAGAAGATAAAAAAATAGACCATGGCCTTCTTGATAAATGTCATATACATAACTATAGAGTATTCATTTTTCAGAGATTAAAAATCTCCCCAATTCTCTAATTCAGTATTTATCCTGGGCTTGGAAATCCACTAATATAAAGTATAAAGTATAAACTGGGCTTCACCTTCTACTTGGTAAATTTATCCCCTTGGGTTTAAAATAACCAGCAAGCAGCAAATTATAGCAGTGCTATCAATGCAGCAGAAGTAGGCTGATAAATTAGAAATGGAAGAGAATTAATTGGTATTGGACATGAAAGGGGAACTTTAGTTCCTAAACATTTGTGCTGTAATCTCCTCTAAACTTTCATTAAACTCTCTTAAGGTTTATAATCCTAAAATACATTTATTTTAACTTTGCTCTCTTGCCAGAAAGATTTACTCAAACTGTCAGTTTCCCACTCAAGCATTTCATTTTGAAGTGACTGATTTCAATCATTGTCCCTCTGAAGAACTAAAGCCTTCTAAGGCTGACTCTTAGGAAATTACTGCTATTAAATAAATAAATACTCTTTCACTGTTGATGTAAATGTAAATTGGTACAACCATTTGCATAGCAGTTAGGCATTACAGATAGTCCCCAGGTTACAAAGCAGATCCATTACTGTGTCTTTAAGAATTTGTAGGTGAGTCAGAGAGGTTCACAAGGTTCTCTTTAGTTTTATTATAGTGCAAGAAAAGCCCAGAAGGCTTTTCATTGATTTAAAAGCTGCGTATGTAGCAAGTAGACGTGATAGTGATAAAAAATTTGTTGCAAGTAGAGGTTGGTTCATCTTTTCAAAGTGAAGGCAAATTTACATAACATTGAAGAGGAGGTAGGAGTTGTCCTGAAAAAGTCTGATGTTCCTAACCTGGGGACTGCCCATACTGGGTAAAGTTGAGCAGCTACATACTCTCTAACTCAGTAATTGTCCTCTTAACTGGCATACAGATATTTTTGTGCATGTATACCAGAAGACATCTACAAGAAAGCCCACAGCATCACTGCTCATGATAACAAAAAATTGGAAACATCAAAATCCACCCACAATAGAATGGGTGCAGAAATTACAACATAATCAAATAGTTGATACTACCAAGCAAGAAAATTAATTAATTGCAGCCACACATAAATCTGCAAGAATACTAAAGTTGTATTATTGAGTGAATGAAGCAAATCACACACACTATATATATAATTATATGTTATATATAATATATAAAGGAGCTCTGGTTGTGCAGTGCCTAAGGCATTTGACTGCTAATCAGAAGGTTGATGGTTCAAACCTGCCAGCCACCCCATGGAAGAAAGATGAGGCAATCTAATTCTGTAAAGATTCACTGTCTTTGAAACACAGCAGTGGGTTGGTTACACAATGTATAGGAGCTCTGGTGGCGTACTGGGTAAGGCATTTGACTGCTAACCAGAAGAACGTCAGCAGTTCAAACCTACCAGCTGTTCCACAGGACAAAGCTGAGGCAATGTGCTTCCGTAAAGAGTTATAGCCTTGGAGAGCCTTGGACACCCAATGGGGGTTACTCTGAGTCTGAATCGACTCAATGGCAGTGTTTTTTTTGGTTTGGTTATACTATATATATATATATATATAATTGTGCGTGTATGGGTATACACACCTACATACATACATACACATAGTATTTAAAGTTCAAAACAAGGCAAAATAAACAATATTTCATTTGGGGATATAAATCTTCTTAGTAAATCCACAAAAAATTACACAGGAATGACTATAAAAAAATTGAGAAGATGAGTAAGCTCTGAAAGGAGCTGGGGAGAGGAGAAAGTGATCAGAAAGGAGAGCTCAGAAGACTTCTCAGTTCCTACCCCTGCTCTAATTCTTAACCTGGAGGTGGATGAGCAGTTATTTGCTATATTATTGAAACCTAGTTCTATGTCCCCCCCACACACACACACACCTGGATGGGAATAGATAGGTAGACTGGATTACCCCCAACTATTTCCCTCACCCTAGTTAAGACAGATAATTTGATAAAACCGGCAGGGGAATAAGTAAACTGGATTAGAGTGTTCAGTTCCTTAAAGAAATGAATGGAAAACATTCCTTCCTGCAATGATAGACTTGCTAAAAGTAATTTAAAAATAACTTGTAAATTAACTCTGGCTAGCTGGACAATAGAAATGTTTTAGAAACAATTTGTAAATAAACTCTGGCCCTAGGACATAAGGGAACAAAAGTTAATTGCTGACCCTCTCCCCTCTGCCCAAGCCCCTATCAGCTGATAACAAGAAACTAGTGACTCATCAGTCACCCATTTCACGTTCATTCCCCAAATTCCTCAACCTTTTGTGAATATGCACAACCCCCTCTCCTGAAACCTACAAAAAATGTGTTTTTAGATGGCATCTCAGGGAGTTAAGATCTGGGTACTAACTACACCTAACTCCTTGCACTGCTGCTTTGCAATAAATAATTTTCTTTCCTCTCAATTCTCGGTGTCTGAACTATTTTGGCCTGACTGCGCACCGGGCAGGGACCTGCATTTGGTCTGGTAACATTATCATTATTTAAGCTGTGTGCAAATATATGTGTACATTCACACAACTTTGTCTGGATTTTCCAGGTTTTATCTCCATTAAACTTGCCCCAGGGTTACAGGTGAGGAGAGACAACTCAGGGATGCCCAAGGTAGCAGGTGGGAAGAGCAGGAGAAAGGGGATTAAAAGCCAGGAAGCCAGAGAGAAGAGCAATCAGCCGAAGGGATTAGGTGAGGAGAGGAAACTCAGGCCCGCCCAGAGCAGCAGGCCGGAAGAGCAGGAGAAAGGGCATAAAAGCCAGGAACTCAGATAGAGAAGCAGTCAGCCCCAGGGACAACTCAGGGACTCCCAAAGCAGCAGGCCAGAAGAGCAGGAGAAAGGGGATTAAAAGCCAGGAAGCCAGACAGAGGTACAGTCAGCCACAGGGACCCAGGTGGGGGTGATACGAGAGGTCTCCAACAACAAGACAAACTTGTCTGTCAGTTTGTCCTACTGTGGTAACATGTAGATGTGAGTTTGGAGGCTGAGCCTCTGGTGTTTAAAACCCAGCGAGATACACCTGGTGCACAGGTAACAGCCCAGCTTATAGACTGAGACAGACTAGGAAGAAGGAAGAGGCCATCCACTTCTGAAAGAATTGGCCAGGGAAAA
>NW_006921809.1:991809-1005468 GCF_000298275.1 Orycteropus afer afer
ATGATGGGCTCAAGTATAGCAGGGATTGTGGGGCTGGCGCAGGATTGGGCAGTGTTTCGTTCTGCTGTGCATGGGGTCGCTATGAGTCGGAAACGACTCGACGGCACTTAACAACACCAACAAACTTGCTACTCTTCCAATTTCGTCTTGGCATCTGATTCCTAGGGGACCCAAACTAATTCACTAGCTAAGTCAAAAGCCAGAACTCTTAGTAAATAAATGTACTATCTGCCAATAGCATCTTTAATTTTAGGGCTCATTCCCCGACTTTTAGCCCACACATATAAACCTACAAAGAAAACAAGTCCTTTCAATGACTGTCTACACAAAAACCAGCCCATTATCTCCTCTGACTCCTTCACTGCACACCAACTACCTGAACTTTCACTTTTTTTTTCAATAAATCCACAATTTTCTTTATCTTCTTTTCAATAAGTTTAAATCCTTGAAGGATACAGCATCACACAGATCCTGTGTCCAGTAGTCTTGGCAGGAAGGTTTGCTTTGGAATTTGGTACAAACCGCCTTCATTTCCATGGGCATGATTTACCTTTTCCTAGATTACTCTGGTTTTGTTAGTTTTGCCAACAGGAGTGATTGTTACTTTTTGCTTTGTACACATTAGTATATCTCTTGCCTGAATAGAATTCAGTTTCATCTCAGGCATAAACATCTTCAGTTTTAAGAAGAGCTGTGTGCTCCCTCTATTTGCAGAGACTTCGTTTATAGTTGGCAAAAATGGCCTTAGGCCACACCCTTCCAGGCATATTTTCTGGTTTATAAATCATGTTCTCCACAGTCCTCCACAGGCTCCAAGATGGCAGAAAGTGACCTTTCAGTCTAGAGTGAAGATCTGTTCAGGACTTCAAGAAGACCAGAAAAAAAGACTCTTCCTTCATTCCTTTTTTCATTCAATCAATATTTACTGATAACCTGCTATGTGTAAAGCACTGTCTTAGGTACTGAGTATGCAATGAAGTACAAAATAGGCAAGATTTCTGCTCTAATGTAGCTTATAATATGGCAGGAAAAGATACATTAAACAAATAAATACACAAACAAACATATGATTACAAATTGCAAAAAGCCCAATGGAAGGAAGAATGGAGGGCCATGAGAATGTATAAGAGGAAGTAATTTTAAGATAAGATGTTGAAAGGCCTTCAAAGAAGGTGACATTCAACTAAAGGAAAAGAATGATCCAGTCACGTGAAGATTTGAGAAAGAACAGCTCAGGCAGAGAGATGACATGGGAACGCCCTGAGAGCTTTGGGATGGTGGCATCCTGAGTGAGAGGCCTGAAGAGTTAACTCTGGTTGGAGAGAAATATCAAGGACAGATCATTCAGGATCTTGGTAGCCATGTTTAGGAGTTAAGATGTTATGCAGCCACTGAAAAGTTTTAGACCATAAGAGTGGAAGACAATAGGAAACATGATGTTGCTGTTGTTACGTGCCGTCGAGTCAGACTTGACTCATAGCAACCCCTCCTTGGGTTTCCGAGGCAGTATCACAACGGAAGTAGATTGCCCAACCTTCCTTCCAAGTGGCTGGTGGGTTTGAACTGCCAGCCTTCTGGTTAGCAGTCAAGTGCCTTAGGCACTGTGCTACCAAAGCTCCTATAGGAAAAATATAATACAATTTAAGCTCTTAGAAGGTCACTCTGGCAATCTTGTGGAGCCTGGCTTAGAGGGGCACAGAGCAACAAGAGACTAGGGTGAGCCACCAATGTTAGGGACAAAAGTGAAGGGGGAAAGGACTAAATCAGAGCAGAATCTAATGTGTCAGATAATTGTGCAGTGAGGAAACACACACTTCCCAGGACCCCTCAAAGAATTCACATCTCAAGAGAGCAAGTATTTGGATGCTGACCACATGAACAGAAGACATTAACAGCTGGTCACCAGAGGGCAGGAACCATTTAAGAGAGGACCACAGTCACAACCAGCTAAGAGAAGTTTATCCTCCTTCACGTTCCTCTCTACTGCAACACACTGTGTGCTAGCACTGTAAACTCACTGCCTTCTAGTCTGATCTGACTCATAGTGATCTCTCCTTGGGTTTCCGAGGCAGTATCTCTAGGGAAGTAGATTGCCCAACCTTCCTTCCAAGGAGTAGCTGATGGCTTTGAACTGCCAGCCTTCTGGTTAGCAGTCAAATGCCATAGGCACTACGCTAGCACAGTACAGCCTAGAAATGGCAGGAGAAAACGTGTAAGCAATGGTTCTCAAACAAGCCACACACACACACACACACATAGCAGCAGCAGCATGAGCTTCACCTGGGAACTTGTTAGTAACATAGATTCTCAGGCCCCTCGGCAGACCTATTTAAACAGAAACTCTAGGGCAAGGTTCCAGTAAATTTTGTTCTTAACAGCCTCCCTGGTCCCCACCCCTACCAAGTGAAAGAAGCTCTTCTGGTGGTGCAATGGTTAAGAATTTGGCTGCTAACTGAAAGATCAGCAATTTGAACCCACCAGCAGTTGACGTGGGAAAAGACTTGGCAATCTGCTCCCATAAAGCTTACACCTGTGGGGTTCCTCTGTCATATTGCGTCACTATGATTTGGAATCTATTCCAGAGCACACAACAACAGGTGATTCTGATACCTGGTAAAATTTGAGATTCATTGGTATATAGCTTTGCTGAATAAGGAAGTTTAAAACTGGACTGGACTGAGTTTTAATAACTTTAAATGACCTGAAAGTTATGGGATCTGACTAAAAAGTCTCCAAAGGATAAGAAAGGGAGGTTAGACAGAAGACAGTTGAAAGTTCAAGAAAAATAAAACTATTTCATATTTGTACCTGAATGATTGGTAAACAAGTTATATATTTCTTCCTTCAGATGACCTGCAAGAATTACACTTAGTATTCTAGATTTGCATAAGACTAGGATAGTCTTTTTGTTTTGTCTCCAATACTAAATCTGATTCAGCTATACAAATGCCTGTCCCTCAAGATCATGTATTCAGAATAACATAGTCTTCCAATAAGAGAAAGTAGAGGTTACCCATACCACCTGATTCAGTACCTCTTAAAAATCTACACAAAGTAACATCATAACAGAGTCTATTGAAATGATATAAGCAATGTACCCTAAAGAGATATGGAATGATTAGGAAGAGTACATGGTAAAGTATTTATAAATGATATATGCTATTTCTTTACTTCAAAATATATTGTTTTAATTGCATCTACTAATATTTATTGCATATTCAGCATGTGCCAGGTGCTGCTGGGCAATACAATACTGTATGCAAATCTGTCTCCAGAACTGTCAAGTGAATGTACTTCCTTTATATTTTTCAAAATGTATAATCTACAGCAGATTATAAAGGCTTACAGTCATATACTATATGTGTTTACCCTTCCAACACCAAGTCTAGTCTAAAAGGAGACTTCTTGATCATAATTAGGAAAATTATTTTAAATATTTACCTTCCCACACTTTCCCCTTCCCCAAAAAAAACTTATTTACAATTATTCCTCATATACCTAGTATATATAGTCTCTGAACATGTTGTTGTTGTTGTTAGATGCCACGGATTCGGCTCCAACTCACAGCAACCCTATGTACAATAGAATGAAGAAATGCCTGGTCATGAGCCATACTCAAAATTCTTGCTATATGTGAGGCCATCATTGTAGCCACTGTGTCAATCCATCTTGTTGAGGGCCTTCCTCTTTTTCACTGACCCTCCACCTTACCAAGCATGATATCCTTCTCCAGGGAATGGTCCCTTCTGACAACATGACCAAAGTAGGTGAGATGAAGTCTGGCCATTCTTGCTTCCAAGGAGAGTTCCGACTGCACTTCTTCCAGGACAGATGTGTCCATTCTTCTGGCAGTCCATGATACTATCAACACCACAACTCAAAAGCATCAACTCTTGTTGTTGTTGTTGTTACATGCCGTTGAGTCGGCCCCGGCTCATAGCGACCCCTCCTTGGGTTTCCGAGGCGGTATCACTACGGAAGTAGGATTGCCCAACCTTCCTTCTGAGGAGTGGCTGGTGGGTTTGAACCTCCAGCCTTCTGGTTAGCAGAAGTGCCTTAGGCACTATGCTACCAGAGCTCCTTCAATTACTCATACGCATGTTCAAATTGAAGTTGAATAATTAAAAAAAAAAGAGAGAGAAACAAAGTATAACCTTGAGTATGGCTCACCTTAAATAGAGACCATCTCTTGTTAAATAACAAGACTTAAAAAACATACCACCAAAGAGAAAAATCAAATCATAGGTGATGTTCAGTAGGTTTAGCAAAGCCATAGAGACACAGACAGGAGAGCATGAAAATATGGTGGAAAAAATAGAGTGGGAAGATTTTTTTTTTTTATTGGAAGCTGGGGTTCACATGCTCCATTAGTCCTTTGGACTAATCATTTCCTGTGTCTTTGATTTCCTTCACTCTTCTTTGTTCTGGAAGGAGAGAGACCAATAGTTGCACTTTAGATGGTCACTTACATGCTTTTAAGACCCCAATCACTACTCACCAAAGTAGGATGTAGGACCCTGTCTTTGTGGACAATGTTATGCTAATTGACCTTAGTGTTCCCCCAAGACTGTGGACCTGAGCCTCTATAATGTGACTCATTCCCTCCAGGTGTTTGGTTATGACTAAGATTTTTTCTTAACTTTGTCCCCTGCATGCTCTATCACATCCGTGGATTTGTACGCAGGACAAACAAATACATAGGGAGAGATATCCTCTGTCAAACCTATACTTATTCATGAGTGTAGTTCCATTTGTTTTCCTACCCCTGTTCTGGTGGAGTGTCTATCTACGTATCTATAGTGAGAAGATTTTTAAAATAAAAATCTTCCTACATGTGCCTTAAGCTACAGAAAAAGAATTGTAATTGGATTTCATTAAGAAGTCTCTTTTATTTGAATTTACTTTTCAAACAATGGATGTGTTGCCACAGACTAGAAGTTGTCATGTCCAACCTTCACTCAGCTCCATCTCCTAATAAGAAGCAAATGTATTTGCTTCCATCTGTGCAACAATGACATCCAGTGGCTAGTTTCTCAAAGTGCATTTTCAGGTGAAAGATTTGTGCAAATTCCCTAGAAACCTCCCTCATCCATTGCTGGTGGAAATATAAAACAGTGCAGCCTCTGCAGAAAATACTCTGGCAGTTTCTCAAAAGCTTAATATAGAACAACCAGATGATCCAGCAACCCAGACCACAGTTATATACCCCCAATTAATTGAAGGCAGAAATGCAACCAGATACATGTACAGCAGTGTTCATTATAACACTATTCCCAATAGCCAAAAGATGGAAACAACTTAGATGTTCAACAGACAAATGGAAAACATAATGAACATAATGTGATATATACATACAATGGACTATTACTCACTATAAAGAGAAATTGAATACTAATGCATGCCACAGCACGAAGGAACCTTGAAAACATTACACTGAATGAAATAAGTCACAAAATGGCAAATATTGTATGATCCTACTTATATGAAATACCTAGAATAGGCAAGTGTATAATTTATTAGTCATTACCAGGGATAGGTACAATGGAGGGGAAAACAGAACTGAATGCTTAAGGAAAACTTAGCTTCTGGTAAGGGTGATGGTAAAATTTGGGAGCAAATAAGGGTGGTGGTTGAAAATGATGGACATAACTAACATCACTGAACAGCACATGTGAAGATTGTTGAACTGTCAAGTATTTTGTTACACATGTATTTACCACAATAAAAAAAAATGAGAAAAGTAATGTAATTGATGCTCTTAATATTTCTACAAGTCAACTCTAATAAATTTGAAGAGCAACCTAAAGATCTCTTCTCTTCAGACAATCCAAATTGCTTTATATTCATGTATGATGAGAACATGTATGAAGCTAGAGAGAACACACAGCCTGAAAGTGCAGCCATATCACCTAGGTCATTACTGAATCCACTTTTTAAGTTGAAAGTTTAGACTTCTCAATAACTGACCTTTATACTACAGTTTCAGTTTATCTATGAAAGCTACAGGAATTATTTGACCAATCATTTCTATTTTGGTTCCTTTTCAACCTGGGAGCTGTGGTGGTGTAGTGCCTAAAGCACGTGACTGCTAACCAGAAGGCAAATTGTTCAAACCAACCAGTTATTCCTCAGAAAGAAGCCTGGGCAATCTACCTAGGGTTTCTGCTATATGTCTATGTGATTCTGAATTTTAGATATACACAGTAGCATTATGGTTTCTTTAAGATAAAGAAACAAAAACACTTAGTGGAGTACTTTAAGATAAAGAATTAATGCAGTTAACTAGGGGTTAATTACATGTAATCCCAGGACACAATTGACACTCTGGAAGAATCTACCCCATTGTTCCTTGAATTACACAGACATTAAATTGGCAGATGTACAAGTTCACTTCAGGAAAAGATTTCAAAACACAATAATTCTTACACTATGAAGAGGCAAATTTCAAACCTGCAGAAAGTAAGCTTATATGTTGGTCCAAGTTCAAAATGTGCATGGGGTTTGTTGTAGAAGGCTGTATCACTGTCCTACCCTGTTTCCGAAGTATCAGTATCAAAGTGGCACTAAATCACATAAGTGTGGTCCCAGTCAAGAGTCTCTCATTTCAGTCACAGGCACATGTAACACAATCATCAGTGGTGGCATCTTTCCAACCTTAATTAAGTCAAGATCTCATAGAATATCTGATACTGTGTCATCTGGTGAGGGGGAAGGGATGATCAAAGA
Organism: Orycteropus afer afer; assembly: GCF_000298275.1. NCBI lineage: Eukaryota > Metazoa > Chordata > Mammalia > Tubulidentata > Orycteropodidae > Orycteropus > Orycteropus afer. Next base: position 998,536 of record NW_006921809.1, read on the forward strand.
GAAAACTACAAAAAAATGGTGGCTGTCTTGGACTGATGTATGTAATCCAACATCAGCTGTTCCCATGCCTCTTACCTTCTAGAATCATCATTTTTGTTCTTATTTTTTTAAAAAAATTAGCTCAAATTCACATAAGGCAGCAATATCACTAGTGTCCCTCCCTCAACCATTACTTCCAAATGATCCTTATCAGAATTAAATTGACCATTTTGCCTTTACTATAATGTCTGCCCCTGCTGAAATCTCTCTGGTTCTCTGAATCTGCAGCTCTTGTTCACTCTCACTCCAGCTGGACTAGAAAATATGCTACTTAAAAACAGGAGCCCTTTTCCTGCTTCTCCCTCAGTTCCCAGTGGCTAGAATACCATTTTGTATGTAGCAGTGACAGAGTCCTCTCATTTTCTCATTCATACCAATTCAGTCACTTCTTTCCTCTTCTCTCCTTCCAGATCATGGCTTGAGCCCCATCTTTTCACACCTGGGTGGCTCTTCAAAGTGATATACTGAAACAAAAGATTTTTCCTATGAGGCATTTGATCATCAGAATTTTTTCTCCACTACTTGTATACTACTGGTATGTGCTTAAAGCCTGTCTAAATATAGTGGGCTGACATATCAGAAAATAAACTTTATTTCTTCAATGGAAGAAGCTGTCAGTCACACTTTGCATAGTAAGAGGAAAAAGTCACCCTGGAGAAGATCTTAAAAGGCCCATTTTAAAAAACAGGCCTCCCCATCTCTACATGGCAATTAGAGCTCTCAGTACAAGGCAGAGCAGAGGCCATCAGAGTCAGGGGCCACCTGGGAGGGAAACAGTGTGTGCTGACACACTGGTTAGTTTTAATACCCAGCTCTCTGAATTCAGGTATACATGTCTTTTCACTTATATATGGATCTTTTCATTTATGTTAATTTATGACTAAGAAAAAAATGAAACAAAGAGATGCACATTAAAACTTTACTTATTTATCAATGATGTGAGTGACTTCTTTGTGCCACCAGAGCTCCTGAATAAGAAAATAGTCTTCAAAAACAAAAAGAGTATTTTCCCAGTTGTGGGTGCTATTCATAATGTAAAAGCTACAGGCACTTTTCGCTTTACTCTGCGTTATTAACACTTTCCCTATCACTTTTTTAAATCTAGGCCAAGAGTCAACAAACTATAGCTCACTGAAGGAATCCATCCTCCTATTTTTGTAAATAAAGTTTTATTAGAATATGTTCTGGTTACCTAGTGCCGCTCTAACAGAAATACCACAAATGGGATGGCTTGAACAAACAGTTTAATATCTTACAGTTCGGGAGGCTAGAAGTCCAAGGTCAAAGTGCCAGGCTCTAGGGGCTGGGTGAAAGCCTCTCAACCTTAGGCTTCAGAGCTCTGCCTCTTGTTCCTGGCCCACTGGAGCTAGAGGCTTTTCTTTACTCAGCTGCTGGCTGCTGAGGCTGACAAGCCCAAAGTTGACAAATAAAAAGCCACAGTCCTGATGTTACCAAACCACATAACAGGCCATTAATTCAAGTCCATTGAAAGTCCCAAGGTCGGCAGAGCATGGCAGGCTGCTGAACAACAACATGGCTACATGCAGGGTCCAAATGTGCCATAAGCTAGAGACTGTTCCTAAAGCTGTTTCTTGTATATGGAAAGCAGACCACATACCCAAAGGCAGCTACTCAGCTGCTCCCAGTAGGTTCCACCATGGAGTTGATTACCAGTCTCATCATGGGGAATACTACATCCAGCTGCCCAGCCACTCAACCAGGCCTAGCTAAGTTGACTTAACCAGCACAGAATATAACCATGCTCATTGTTTCAGTACTGTCTGTGGCTGCTTTTGCACTGCAATGATAGAGTCAAGTAGCTATTGCAGAGAACACATAATCTGCAAAGCCTAAAGTATTTATTATCTGCCCTTTCCAGAAAAAGTTTGCCAATCCACTCTGTGCTCTGTTTCTGATACCCTTGACCCCCAGTACTAACATGCCATCTGGCTGTTAAAAGTCCTTGCTGTTCCCACCATCACCACCAATAACCTTCTCCATTGCTATTTTGTCCCCCTATTTCCCATATATTCACTTTCTTTTTATCTCAAAGTTGAGAAATGGAATTATATAATTATTTTGTGGTAAGTTTTGACTATTATATTCAATCCTCCAACTTTTAAAAGAGAACCTGATTAAAGGAACTGTCTTATTGAAATAATCTCTGAAGAACCTTAACATGTTTATAGCTCCACCTGCCATGTTTTTTGTCTTCTCAGCCTCTACCACAAACTTTCCAGCAAAAAATAATGAAGTGGACAGGCAGCCAGAGCCACCTAAACCTGTTGGGACCCATTACTGAAAGGAAGTTACTTTCCATCAATTGTCTGTGAGAAAGATAAAGGAGTAGGTCTGACTAAACACTATTTTAAATTAAATTTGATTTATCTTCATACTTGCTCTTGTTACCTTCATCAGGTATATTCCTCTAATTCCTGAGTAAAGCTTTTGGTAGGGATATTTACATATTGTGTATTTTATATTTTTATAAAATCTTTTATAAATATGTCCATCTGTCAAATTTCTATAACTTAATGGTTCCATCGAGGAGCTCTGGATATTTAAGTTATGTTACGTGTTTTATAGGAGCTCTGGTAGCGTAGTGCCTAAGGCACTTGACTGGTAACCAGAAGGCTAGCGGTTCAAACCCACCAGCCACTCCTCGGAAGGAAGGTTAGGCAATCTACTTTCGTAGTGATACCACCTCGGAAACCCAAGGAGGGGTCGCTATGCGTTGGGCCGACTCCACAGCACATTACAACAACAACAACATGTGTTTTATATTACTCATAACTGTTTTGTTACATTTTTAAAAAGAACATTATTTATTAAAGGACAATTTTTAAATAAACATAACAAAAAGAAAATTGAAACACTCACAATGCCAAGATAATCACCATGAAAATGTATGCCCATGGTCTTTTCTCCACACAAATAGCTGAATGGATAGAGAGATAGATAGGTAGATTTGTTGTTGTTAGATGCCCTCAAGTCAGCTCCAACTCATAGAGAACCTATGGACACAGAATGAAACACTGCCTCATCCTGTGTCATCCTCACAATCCTTGCTGTGCTTGAGCCCATCATTGCAGCCATGGTGTCAATCCATCTTGTTGATGGTCTTGCCTTTCTTTGCTAACACTTCACTTTACCAAGCGTGATATCCTTCTCCAGGGGATGGTCCCTTCTGAAAACATGACCAAAGTAGGTGAGGACATTTGGCCATTCTCACTTTCAAGGAGCATTCCAGCTGTCCATCTTCCAGATAGATTTGTTTGTTCTTCTGGCACACTATGGTATTTTCAGTATTTTTCACCCACACCACAATTCAAAACATCAGATTTTCTTCGGTCTTCTTTAGTCATTGTCCAGCTTTCACAAGCATATCAGGCAATTGAAAATACCATAGCTTGAGTCAGGTTCACCTTAGTTTTCAAAGTGACATTTTTGCTCTTCAACCTTTAAAGAGATCATCCCAGGACAGTGTTGTCTGTTGTTAGGTGCTGTCAAAAAAAAAAAAAAAAAAAATGCTCACTGCCTGCCGTCGAGTCAATTCCGACCTATAATGATCCCAGCTTGAGTTTCTAAGGCAGTATCTCTACAGAAGTAGATTGCCCAATCTTCCTTCTGAGGAGTAGCTGATGGGTTTGAATGGCCAGCTTTCTGGTTAGCAGTCAAATGCCTTAGGCACTACACCAACAGAGCTCCCTTAGGTGCCATCAAATCGGCTCCAACTCCTACTGACACTATGTACAACAGATGGAAACACTGCCCAGTCCTGCAACAGCCTCACAATCCTCACTACACCTGAGCCGATCTTTGAAACCACTGTGTCAATCCATCTTGTTGAGGGCTTTTTACTTTTTTGCTGACCCTCCACTTTATGTCCTTCTCCAAAGAACAGTCCCTTCTGACAACATGACCAAAGTAGGTGACACAAAGTCTGACCATTCTTGCTTCCAAGGAGCATTCCAGCTGCACTTTGTCCAGGACAGATTTGTTAGTTCTTCTGGCAGTCCATGGTACTTTGAATACTCTTTGCCAAAACTACAACTCAGACACATCAATTCTTAGGTCTTCTTTGTTCATCGTCCAATTTTCACATGCATATGAGGCTATTGAAAATACCATGGATTGCATTAGGCACACCTTAGTCTTAGTCAAAGAGACATCTTTGCTCTTCAGCACTTAAAAAGGTCTTTTGCAGCAGATTTGCCCAGTGCAATATGACATGAGTTCTTGAGTGCTGCTTCTATGGATGTTGATTCTGGATCCAAGTAAAATGAAATTCCCCACAACTTCAAACTTTTCTTCATTTATCATGATCTTGCTTATTGGTCCAGTTGTGAGTATTTGTATTTTATTTATGTTGAGGTGTAATCTGTACTGAACACTGTAATCTTTGATCTTCATCAGTAAATGCTTCAAGTCTTCTTATTTTCAGCAAGTAAGGTTGTGTCATTTGTATATCCAGGTTGTTAATTGTGCTTCCTCCAAATCTGATGCCACATTCTTCTTCATATAGTCCAGTTTCTTGGATTACTTGCTCAGCACACAGATGATTGAGTAAGAATGGTAAAAGGACACAACCCTGACATACACCCTTCCTGATTTTAAACCATGCAGTATACCCTTGTCCTGTTCGAATGACAGCCTCTTTGTCTACGTACAGGTTCTTCATGAACACAATTAAGTGTTCTAGAATTTCCATTGTACACAATATTATCCATACTTTGTTATGATCCACACAGTCCAATGTCTTTGCGTAGTCAATAAAATACAGGTTTTTCAGCAAAGATCCATCTGACATCATAATGACAGTATCACTCATTTCATATTGTCTTCTGAATTCAGCTTGCATTTCTGAAAATTCCCTGTTAATATATTGCTGCAACCATTTTTGAATTATCTTCAGCAAGATTATAGTTGCAGGTGATATTAATGATATTGTTCAATAATTTCCACATTCTGTTGGATCACCTTTCTTTTAAATGAGCACAAATACTGATCTCTTCCAGTCAGTTGACCAGGCAGCTGTCTTCCAAATTTCTTGGCATTATGTGTTTTTCCCTTTTGTTTTCTAACTTCAGGCCTTTGCATATTTCATTATAATACTTTGTTTCTCAATTTGCCCTTTGAAATCTTCTGTTCAGCTCTTTTATTTCAGCACTTCCTCCATTCACTTTAGCTACTCTGCATTCAAGAACAAGTTTCATAGTCTCTTCTGACATGATTTTGGTCTTCTCTTCCCTTCCTGTCTTGTTAATGACCATTTGCTTGCTTCATGTGTAATGTTTAGATGTCATTCCATAACTCACATGGTGTTCAGTCATTGTGTTACATGTGTCAAATCTCTAAATTCAGATGGGATATAATAATCCATGTCATATTTTGCCTCTCATGGACTTGTTTTAATTGTCTTCAGCTTCAGCTTGAACTTGCATATGAGCAATTAATGGTCTGTTCCACTATCAGCTCTTAGTCTTGTTTTGACTAATGATATTGAACTTCTCTATTGCCTCTTTCCACAGATGTAGTCAATCTGATTTCTGTGTATTCCATCTGGTGAGGTCCATGTGTATATCTGCTGTTTATGTTGGAAAAAAAAAAAAAAATATTTACAACGAATAAGTCATTGGTTTTGCAAAATTCTATCATGTTATCACCACTGTCATGTCTATCAGCAAGGCCATATTTTCCATCTACCAATGATTCTTTGTTTCCAGCTTTCACATTCCAATCACCAATAATTATCAATATATCTTGATTGCATGTTTGGTCAATTTTGAGATGCAGAAGTTAGTTATAATCTTCAAGTTCTTCATCTTTGGCTTTAATGGTTGATATGTATGTTTGAATAAAAGTAGTATTAACTGGTCTTCCTTGTAGGCATATAGATATTATCTTTTCACTGACAGCATTGTACTTCAGGATAGATCTTGAAACATTCTTGTAACAATGAATGCCATGCCATTCCTCTTCAATTTGTCATTCCCAAAATAGCAGATCATACAGTTTTCTGATTTAAAATGGCCCAAACCAGTTCATTTTAGCTCACTAAAGCCCAGGATATCAATATTTATGAGTTCCATTTCATTTTTGACCTCTTCCAATTTAACTAGATTCATAATTTGTACATTTCATTTTCCAACTTTTAATGGATGATTGCAGCTTTTTCTTCCCATTTTGAGTCATTCCTCATCAGCAAATGATTTTGGATTTTGTTCCACATTTTTCTCCCACTCTATCCAGGGTCCCTTTCAGAGTGGTTGGCAATGGTAGCCAGGCACCATTTAGCAAAGCAAACCCTGAAAAGAAAATCAAGAAAACAATACTATTTACAAAAACCACACAAAAGATAAAGAACTTAGGAATAAATCTAACCAGAGACACAGAAGACCTATATAAAGAATACTATAAACACTACTATAAGAAACCAAAAGGGACCTACATAAATGGAAGAATATATCATGCTCACAGATAGGAAGACTTAACATTGTGAAACTGCCAATACTACCCAAAGCAATCTACAGATATAATGCAATACCAATCCAGATTCCTTCAGCATTCTTTAAAGACATGGTAAAAGTCATCATCAACTTTACATGGAAAGAAAAGAGACCCCAGATAAGCAGATTGCTACTAAACAAGAACAAAGTAGGAAACCTCACACTTCCTAATCTCAGAGCCTATGACATAGCCATCATAATCAAGACAGCCTGGTATAAGTACAATGAAAGACATATAGACCAGTGGAACAGAATTGAGAATCCAGAAATAGATCCATCCACCTATGGACACCTGATCTTTGACAAAGGGCCAAAATTCATTAAATGGGGAAGAGATAATCGCTTTAACAAATGGTACTGCCAAAACTGGACATTCACTTGCAGA
>NW_006921809.1:1005568-1010137 GCF_000298275.1 Orycteropus afer afer
AAAGACCTAAATGTAACCTAAAACTATAAAGAACTATAAAAGAAAAAATAGGGACAAACTTAGAGGCCCTAATATATGGTTTAAATATACTATCAACATAACCAAAAATTCACAAACAACAGAAGACAAACTAGATGACTGACTGAGACCTCCTAAAACTGATACAAATTTACTTTTGATACTAATTGTCCACTTCCCCTCTCAAAATATGATATTCTGATAATACTCATTGCCATCAAGTCAACTCCCACTCATAGCAAACCTGTAAGACAGAGCACACTTGCTCGGTGGAGATTCCAAGTCTGTAAACCTTTACACGAGCAGACTGGTACCACGTTTCTGATATGTGGATTCAAACTGCCAACCTTTCAGTTAGAAACTGAGTGCTTAACACTGCATCACTGGGATACTACAATATTTTTACTCAGTAATGTTTATGTCATATGTTTTTGTCAACAACACAATCCCCCATCTTGAAGATTATTTTCATAAGCATTTTATTCTGTGCATCTTACACGTGGGCATATTATTTATAAAAACACAGTAATGATCTCTGGGGTGAAATTATGCATGAATATAATTTTCTTTTTATTATTTATGTGTATTTTTGTTTTGTTTTGTTTTCTAATATGACTCAATAAAGATACCCAGGATATTTCTGAAGCATCTCTTCCTCTTTCTCTGTCTGTCTAGATTTGGAGCTAAATAGATAGATATAATACATTTTAGGCTTATGGAACCATACCATTTTATTATATAGTTATATATAATAAAAGTTATATATTATATAGTTATATAACATATATAGTTATAAAACTACTAAAAAATTAACTGAAAGTATTCTCTTTTATGATATTCAGTCATTTAAAAACAAATGGTCTATTCTGTGTATATGTTTAAAAGTATTAGCATCATATTACAAAATCTTCTATCTTTAACTTGTATGTGTCTTTCTGTAAAACAGAAATGAGACCATTTTCCTTTCTACCAATAAATATGATTTTATGAATATACTCTCAAGGGTTTCATGCCTTATTTCATTACCAGCAGTAACAACCTACTTCTGCCACCTTCCAAATGACAATTTTCATTACAGAGATAAGAAAAGACATTGCATTTAGAAACTCAGCATCTCAGGTGTAACTCCTTGGTGATTTCCATCAGTCTCTCTCATTTTTCTGTTCAAAATTAATCAACTATTTCCCTACAAATATGCTATATTTCATTTTGAGATAATGTTTAAAGTTAATCAACTGCCTACATCACTGTTGGGCTTTCAGGAACCACTTAGGTATTCACTAGGGAACACTAATATTAAAACTGTAAAAGTATTTCTTAATGAATTTACAGCAACATTTCATTAATTTAAAGCCCTGTGATACAAAAGAAGTGAAGCAATAGAAAAAACTCCACATTTCATTAAAGCATCTTTTGAAAATAATCACACCCAAAAAGAGGTCTTCTGAGCAGTATGAAGAAGAAGGTAAGGAAGTCTACAAAGCAGTTACTGGAGCTAATAGAAGGATTCTGCAAAGTGGCAGGATATAAGATCAACACACAAATATCAGTTCAATTCCTCTACACTATCAAGGATTCTGGAAAGAAAATCAAGAAATCAATACCACTTACAATAGCTCCCCAAAGGATAAAATACCTAAGAAAAAACCTAATCAGGGACATAAAAGATTTATACAAAGAAAATTATAAAACACTACTTAAAGAAACTGAAAGAGATCTACATGGAAAAACATTCCATGCTCATGGACAAAAATGCTTAACATTTTGAAAATGTCAATAATACCAAAAGTCATCTATAGACATAATGCAATCCCAATAAAAATCCCAACAACATGCTTCCATGAAATGGAAAAACTGATCTCCAACTTTACAGAGAAAGGAAGGAGTCCCAAAATAGCTAAAGCAATACTGAAGAAGGACAAAGTAAGAGATCTCTCATTTTCCAATCTCAAAACTTACTATAGCTTACCTACTCACTGCTGTCAAGTCAGTTCAACTCACAGTGACCCCTCCATGGGGTTCCAAGGCAGTATCTCTATGGAAGTAGATTGCCCAACCATCCTTCCAAGGAGTGGCCGGTGGGTTTTAACCACCAGCCTTCTGGTTAGCAGCAAATGCCTTAGGCACTACGCCACCAGAGCTCCCGGTACTGGTACAATGACAAACATATATGTCAATAGAATTGAGAACCCAGAAACAAATCCACCCAACTAGGGGCAGCTGATTTTTAACAAGGTCAAAGATCATTCAATGGGGAAGAAAAAGTCCCTTTAATAAATAGTAATGGCAGACTGGATATCCATGTGCAGAAAATTGACTCAGGAACCACATCTCACAGCATGCTCAAACTCAATATGGCCCAAAGACTTAAATATTAAAGCTAAAAGTGTAAAATTACTTGGGAAAAAACACAGGGTCATAACTCAAAAAACCAAAGTCACTGCCGTCCAGTTGATTCTGATTCATAGCAACCCCCACTGGGTTTCTGAGGCAGTAAATCTTTAAGGAAGTAGATGGCCCCATTTTCCTTCTGCAGAGTGACTGATGGGTTTGAACCACCAACCTCCTGGTTAACATTCAAATGCTTTAGGCATTGCACCACTAGAGCTTAGGGTCATAACTAGGGGATCTAACTTTCAGCATAAATAGTCTATCAAGCAAAACTAAAAGGACACGAATAACAGAAGACAAATTAGATAATGGGGACTAAAAATTAAATAGCTATGCTCATGAAAGGGAGCTCTGGTAGCATAGTGGCTAAGATACTTGCCTTCTAACCAGACGGCTGGCAGTTCAAACCCACAAGCCACTCCTCAGAAGGAAGGTTGGGCAATCCTACTTCCGTAGTGATACTGCCTAGGAAACCCAAGGAGGGGTCACTATGAGTCGGGGCTGACTCGACGGCACACAACAACAACAACAACATGCTCATGAAAAGATTTTATCAAGAGGATAAGAAGAGGAGCTACAGACTGGGAAAAAATCTTTGGTCAAGACATATCTGATTAAGGTCTAATCTCTAAAATAAATAGAAAGCTTCAAAAATGAAAAGACAAACTATTTTATTTTTAAAAAATGGGCAAAGGACAGGAATGGACATCCACCAAAGGGGACATCAGGTAGCCAACATATACATAAAAAGATGCTAGTAATCATTATCCATTAAAAATAAATAAATATGCACTGCCATTGACTCAATTCTGACTCACGGCAACCCTCATTGGGTTTCCAAGGCTGTAAATCTTTATCGAAGTAGATTGCCTCATCATCCTCCCATGGAGCAGCTGGTGGGTTTGAACCACTGACTTTCTGGTTAGCAGCCAAATGCCTTCCCCACTATGCCACCAGAGCTTCTAATTATTAGTCATTAGAGCAATGTAAATCAAAATTACAATGAGATACCATCTCACCTCTGCAAAAATGGCAATGATGAAAAAACAAACAAACAAAAAATGTTCAAGGTTATAGGGGGATTAGAATTTCTTTACATTGATGATGAGAATTTAAAATTGTACAACCATTATGGAGAAGAGTATGGTGCTTCCTCAAAAAGCTAGAAATAGGAACATCCTATGAGCCAACAATCTCATTCCCAAGTATATATCTTAGAGACATAAGAGCAATGACACACACAAAAAGAACATATGCACACCTATGTTAACTGCAATATTATTCACAATAGCAGAAGGATGGAAGCAACCTAACTGCCCATCAATGAATAGATAAACAAATTATAGCACATGCATGCAATGGAATACTACACAACTACCAAGAATAATAAGGATTCCACAAAATATCTTGTAATATGGATGAATCTGGAGGACATTATGCTGAGTGAAATAAGTCAATCAGAAAAGGACAAATACTGTATGGTCTCACTTTTACAAAAAGTTACAAACAGATATACACACAGAAAGCAATGATCTTTGATGGTTACCAAGGACCAGCAAGGAAGGGAGGAGGAAATCTCTTACTAGATGGTAGACACGTGTCATTTTTGGTAATGGAAAAGGTAACTTCCTCTTGTTACTGGTAGATTCAGATAAAAGGTGACTATCATGAATGGTTTCAGTTCCAAATTCAAAGGTATCTTAAGGAGATATAGTCTCAGGGTTCCTGTCCCTATCAGTTCTGTAAGTCTGGCCTTTTTCAATAATTTAAATATTGTTCTACGTTTTTCTCCCATTCTAAGTGGGACCTTCTATTGTGTCCTGGAAGAATGTTCAGCAGTGGTATTGTAATATAAATGCTCCACAGTGGGTATCAGACAGATTCTTAAAGGAGTTCCTATGGTATGAAAACTGAAATTTACAAGAACTGGATTGTAAAGGATTAGTGTGTTTATGCATTATTCATTCAACAAATATTTACTGAATTGTTACTAAGTACTAGGCACTATGCTCTGTGCAGAGTAATGAAGACACTAAGAAGTACACAAGAATAAAGGACAATTTTGATAAATGTTGTTGTTGTTGTTGTTGTTGTTTGCCGTCGAGTCGGCCCCGACTCATAGCGACCCCTCCTTGGGTTTCCGAGGCAGTATCACTACGG
>NW_006921809.1:1010497-1024301 GCF_000298275.1 Orycteropus afer afer
ACCTAACACCTCACAGGATTGGTTTACTGGGTTTGAAGTCTTAGGACTACAGTCTCATGGGACAACTCAGTCAATTGGCATAACATAGCTTAAAAAGATAATGTTCTACATCCTAGTTGGGGAAATAGCTTGTGGCATTTTAAAAGCTTGAAATCAGCCATTTAAGACACAACTATTAATTTCTTCCCATATGGAGCAAAGGAGATCAGAGAAACCAAAGACTCAAAGAAAAAATTAGTCTACAGAACTAGTAGCCCACAAGAACCACAGCCACTTCTAGCCTGAGACCAGAGGAACTAGATGGTGCCTGGCTACCACTGCTGAACATTCTGCCAGGACACAATAGAAGGTCCCACTTAGAATGGGAGAAAAATGTAGAATAATACTTAAATTATTGAAAAAGGCCAGACTTATAGGACTGATAGAGACTACAGGAACCCTGAAACTATCACCTTAAGATATCTTTGAATTTGGAACTGAAGCCATTCATGATAGTCACCTTTTATCCAAATAACAGATAAGTTTATAAAATAAATAATACCACTTGTAAATACTGTGCTACCTTAATCAACTATATGAGATCAAACAGTAAACATTTACCCTAAAACACAAGTGAGAATATAAGGAGGGCAGGGAAGTTAGATTAATGGAAAGAGAACACAAAGAATGGAAATGAGAATGCTTATACATGGTGAAAACTGTAGCCAATGTCATGGAACAAGATGTATAAAAATTGTTAAATAGGAACCTAAGTTTCTACGTGAACTTTCATCTGAAACACAACATAATTTATAAAAAAAAATAATAAAAATGAGGAGGATGAGGTCATCTTGAACGGCCTTGGGGTATTTGGCTGCAGTTCCCCAAGCTACACAAAGTGGTCCTAATTTCATAATTTTCAGTAAATATCCAGATCTTTTCTACCACAGAAAATTCAAAGCAGCATCATTTATTTTACTACTTGGTGACAGTTTCTTACCTCAATTGGAGTTTAGAATCCATCTCATATTTCCCATTTGAAAGTGTAATATAAATGTTCCACAATGGGTATCAGACAGATTCTTAAAGGAGTTCCTATGGTATGAAAACTGAAATTTACAAGAACTGGATTGTAAAGGATTAGTGTGTTTATGCCTTATTCATTCAACAAATATTTACTGAAGTGTTACTAAGTGCTAGGCACTGTGCTCTGTGCAGAGTAATGCTTCCTCTTGTTCCTGGTAGACTATCCAATACCTAGCTTACTTCATTCTCCCCAACATTATTATTTCTTCAAATCCACCTGAGTAACCCTTTGAATAACTTGGCTTCTAAGTTCCTTGATTTGGTTTTACCTAATGCAGGTCTGAGACAGGTTCGTGAACAGAGTTAGTCTATTTGACAGATGACTCCCAGAAGTAACAGTGATGGAGCAGGAAAAGTGATGTACAGAAGGTGTGATTTTTTTATTAGTTACCACACTAGGCAATAGGGACTCAATCTCACCAGAGACCCTCTGAAACACCATGAAGAATGCACCTCAAAACTTCCTTCCAAAGGAAGGAAAGCTGGGACATTTATCCATTGGCTCCTATTCCCAACTGGTTTAGTTTAGTTTACATAAACTTCTTCATACTTCCAGTCCCTCCACTCCTCTGTGAGTATGTCAGACTGTGGAGGCTTGTGTGTTGCTATGATGCTGGAAACTATGTTACCAGTATTTCAAATACCAGCAGGATCACCCATGGTGGATAGGTTTCAGTACAACTTCCAGATTAAGAAGACTAGGAAGAAGGATGTGACCAGGTCTACTTCTGAAAACCTTATGAATAGCAGTGAAACACTGTCTGACATATTATTGGACAATTTTATGAATAGCAGTGAAATACTGTCTGATATAGTGCTGGAAATGAGCCCCTCAGGGTGGAAGGCACTCAAAATATGATTGGGGAAGAGCTGTCTCCTCAAATTAGAGTTGACTTTAGTTACATGGATGGAATAAAACTTTCTGAACCTTCATTTCCTGATGTGGCATGACTCAAAATGAAAAGAAACAGCTGCAAATATCCATTAATAATCAGAATGTGGAATGCATGATATATGAATCTGGGGAGAAGGGAAGCTGTCAAAAATGAAATTAAACACATAAAGATCACTATCTTAGGCATTAATGGGCTGCTGAAAAGGACTAGTATTGGCCATTTTGAATCAATCATATGGTCTAGTATGTCAGAATGATCAATTGAAGAGGAATGCCATCACATTCATTGTCAAAAAGAACATTTCAAGATTGATCCTGAAGTACAATGCTGTGAGTGATAAGATAATATACAAATCCCTACAAGGGAGACCTGTTAATGCTGCTATTATTCTAATTAAGACACCAATCACTAAAGCCAAAGATGAAGAAATTGAAGATTTTTACCAACTCCTGCAGCCTAAAGTTGACCAAACATGCAATCAAGATGTATTGATAGTTACTGGTGATTGGAAGGCAAAGTGGGATGCAAAGAAGAAGTATCTGTGTTTGGAAAATATGACCATGGTGATAGAAGGGACACTGGAAGCTGCATGAAAGAATTTTGCAAGACCAATGACTTATTCATTGCAAATACCCTTTTTTCTCAACAACATAAATGGTGACTACACATGTGGATCTCACCAGATGAAATACATGGGAATCAAACTAATCCCATCTGTGGAAAGAAATGGTGGAGAAGCTCAATATCACCACTCAGAAAAACATCAGGAGCCAACTGGGGAACATACAATCAATTATTCATCCAAGTTTAAGCTGAAGCTGAAAGAAATTAAAACAGGTTCACAAGAACCAAATATGACCTTGAGTATATCCCACCTGAATTAGATATCATCTGAAGAATAGATTTGGTGCATTGAACACCACTGACTGAAGACCAGAAGAGTTGTAGGATGTCATCAAGAGCATCCTATATGAAAAGAGCAAAAGGTCATTAAAAAGACTGGAAAGGAAGACCAAACTTCATGTCCGAAGAGACTCACTCAGAAACTTGCTCTTGAAAGGAGAGTAGCTAAAGCAAATGGAAGGAATTATGATGCAAAAGAGCTGAATAGAAGATTCCAAAGCTCTAGAAAACAAAGGAAAGTATGATGAAATGTGCAAAGACCTAGAGTTAGAAAATAAAAAGGGAAGAACATGCTTGGCATTTCTCAAGCTATAAGAACTGAAGAAAAAAATCAAGTCTCAAGTTGCAATACTGAAGGATTCTATGAGCAAAATACTGAACGATGCAGGAAGCATCTAAAGAAGATGGAAGGAATACACAGAATCACTGTAACAAAAAGAAGAATTGGTCAGTGTTCAACCATTTCAGAAGGTAGCATATAATCAAGAACCGATGGTATCAGGGGAAGAAATCCAAGATGCACTGAAAGCACTGATGAAAACACAAGGCTTTAGGAATTGATGGAATACCCATTGAGATGTTTCAAAACATGGATGCAGCATTCAAGGCACTCATTAATTTATGCCAAGAAATTTGGAATACAGCTATCTGGCCAACTGACTGGAACAGATCCATATTTATGCTCATTCCAAAGAAAGGTGATCCTACAGAATGCAGAAATTATCAAGAGTATCATTAATATAAAACATAAGTAAAATATTGCTGAAGATAATTCACAATAGTTGCAAGGAACTGTCAGATATTGAACCCAGATTCAGAAGAAGGTGTTGAATGAGGGATATCATTACTGATGTCAGATGGATCTTGGCTGATATAGCAAAGAATACCGCAAAAAAAAAAAAAAGCCTGTGTTTTATTGACTATGCAAAGGTATTTGACTGTGTGGATCATAACAAATTATAGATAACATTGCAAAGAATGGGAATTCCAGAACATTTCATTATGCTCATGTAACCTGTAAATAGACCAAGAGGCAGCTGTTCAAACAGAAAAAGGGGATACTGCATGGTTTAAAATCAGAAAAAGTGTCCTTCAGGGTTGTATCATTTTACCATACTTATTCAATGTGTCTGCTGAGCAATTAATCTGATAAACTGGACTATATGAGGAAGAATGCAGCACAAGGACTCGAGGAAGACTCGTTAACAACCTATGATATGCAGATGACACAATCTTGCTTGCTGAAAGTGAAGAAAACTTGAAGCACATACTAGTGAAGGTCGAAGACTACAGCTTTCAGTATGGATTGCACCTCAACATAAAGAAAACAAAAATCCTCACAACTGGGCCAATAAGCAACATTATGATAAACAGACAAAAGACTGAAGTTGTCAAGGATTTCATTTTACTGGGATTCACATTTTACTGGAATTTCACTTACTGGGATTTCATTTTACTGCAATTAGCAGTCAAGAAATCAAATGGCATGTTGCATTGAACAAATCTGCTACAAAAGACCTTTTTATAGCATTTAAGAGCAAAGACATCACTTTGAAGATTAAGGTGCCTGACCAAGTCAGGGTATTTTCAATGTCTTCATATGCATGTGAGAGCTGAACACTGAGCAAAGAAGACTGCAGAACTGATGCACTTGAGGTGTGGTGTTGGTGAAGAATATTGAATGTACCATGGACTGCTAGAAGAACAAACAAATCTTCCTTGGAGAAGGTACAGTCAGAATGCTTCTTAGTTGGAATAGCCAGACTTAGCCTTCTGTATTTTGATCATGTTGTCCAAAGGGACTAAACCCTGGGGAAGGATTTCATGTTTGGTAAAATGGAAGTTCAGCAAAAAAAAAAAAAAAAAAAGGGGGGGAAGACCCTCAATGAGATGAACTGACACGGTGGCTGCAACAATGGGCTCAAGCATGGCAAGGACTGTGAGGATGGTGCAGGACCAGGTAGTGTGTACAAAGGTCACCATGAGTCAGAACTGGCTCAATACATCTAACAACAACAATATGCCTCCAGTCTGTCTTGCATGGGCAGAGTTTGAGAAAAAACCCTGAGGCAGAAAGGTAGGGACAAGCATGTGCTTGTGGTGGGAGGGTGTCAACATACACAGGCAGTGTTCACCACAGCTGCTGCTGAAATCACAGGTGAGCCACAGGAATGTGAACCAAGGCATAAACACTGTCAGCTACAATCTCCTTTTTGCCAATGATCTTATTCCCTACCTATGTCGGATAGGTATTCACTCTCATTTTCAAACTCTAGCTTTTTCATTGTCTCTTCCCAAGTAGCAATTTTAAGAAATTCTTTGACCAACTGTTGTCTCCATCTTTCCAACTTAATCTCTTAGTACCCCAATTTAACAAACCTTATACCCTATGAGATCCTACAATCCACTGATCCTACCAACTTTCATTTTTCTTCACTTCCTTCATGTCCTCACTTATTTCCTTTCACAGCTTAAATTCCACAGTCAATCATTATAATCATTGCGTTGCATATAACCTCCATCTCCCTCGCCTTGTCTTTTTGTCCTGGAAAAGTCATAATACCAGGTAAGTCCATCTTCCCATTCACTTTGTGCCTGAATTCTTGTAGCTGAATGAATCCGGGAAATAAAATACCATGCTGACTGGTTTTACTTTAAATTGATGATCTACTCAAGTTGGCCCTAATGCCACCCAACAAGCATAATGTGTTTCTCTAGTTCATTCACCCTATATGACTATTTTACATCTTTTACTCTCTCCTCAAACCTCCAAAAACTTCTCCATCCTCATTTTCAGCTGATGATCTAGCTTCCTACATCTCTAGGAAAATAACAGCAAATGGAAAAGAACTCCTACAACCTCCCACGAAAACATGATCCCACCTAATTATATATATTACCCATACACTCAACTTCTCTTGTTAATATGAATGAACTGTACGTATTCCTACCCAAGGCCTAAGCTTAAATTTGTCCACAAAATCTCATCAATTTTTCCTGTTCAAGGACATTTCTCTAGCAAATATCCCCTTTTTTTCCCCTGTGTCATAAATGTTTCTATCTCTGTTGAATCTTTCACACAAAACATGGTAATATTGTTTCCATCTTAAAAAATAATAACAATAAACCCTCTCATTAACTTATTACCACTCCAGCCTATCACTCCATTACACCTCTTCCCTTTACAATAAAATCCTAAATCTGGAGTTATCTATATTCAATGTCTCTAATTTATCTGCACCCATTCAATTCTGAACAAACTCCAGCCAGCTCCAGACAAACTGCTCTTGTCAAGGACATATAGGAATTTATGATTGATAAACCCAACAATAAATATTCATTCCTCATATTTTGTGCTCATCAACAGCATTTGACACAGATTATCACTCAGCTCTTCTTGAAATTCTTTTATCACCTGGCTTCCAGAACAACACACCTACTTTTCCTCAATAACCACTCCTCTCCATTAATCCCTCCAGCTTCTGAACACTGGGGAGCCCCAAGACTCAATCTCAGCACTTCTTTTCTGTGTATTCTAAATTCATTATTTTTCTCAGTGATATCCCATTTTATAATTTTAAATACCAGTTATATGCTTCAGTAACCAACCAGTTGCCATCAAGTCAATTTTGGCTCATGAGAACTCCAAGTGTATGAGAGTGGAACTATGCCCCCCAGGGCTTTCAATTGATGATGCTTTGGTAGCAGATTTTCAAGTTTCTTTTCCAAGGAGGACCCTCACTGTGGACTCAAACCACAACCTTCAGATTAGCAATCAAATATGTTAATTGTTTGTACCATTCCAGGACTCCCAATTATATACTAATCAGTGCAAAATGCATATTTCTCTCCCAAACTTCTCCTCTGAATTTTTTTTAATTAGCTGTATTGAAGTATGATTTATGTTCATTATATAATCATAAACTTTTTTAAAAAATGCAATTTGATAAGTTTTAACAAATGAATGAAGTCATAGAACCAACATAATAATCAAGATATAGAATATTTCCATCACCTGAAAAGTTTTCTCCTGACCCCAACCCTCAGCCCTAGCAACCACCAATATGCTGTGCCATTATAGTTTTGTCTTTTCTGGAACTTCTTACAAACATACATTGTTTAGTATTTTGTGGATAGCTTTTCTTTGCTTAGCATAATGCTTTTTAAATTCACCCACGTTATTGCATGTATCAGTGGTTCTTTCCTTTTTACTGCTGAGTAGAATATTCTATGTATGAATATACAAGAATTTGTTTCCACAGTCCCAGTGGATGAACATTTGACTTCTTTCCAGTTTTAGTCTATCATTAATAAAGTGACTTTAAATATTCATATGCCATTCTTCATGTTGACACCTCATTGTGGTGTTAATGGTGGCACAATACTTAAACACTTAGCTCCTAACCAAAAGGTTGGCAGTTAACCCCCACC
Organism: Orycteropus afer afer; assembly: GCF_000298275.1. Classification (NCBI taxonomy): domain Eukaryota; kingdom Metazoa; phylum Chordata; class Mammalia; order Tubulidentata; family Orycteropodidae; genus Orycteropus; species Orycteropus afer. Next base: position 1,017,793 of record NW_006921809.1, read on the forward strand.
CAGCAGGAGGAAGACCTGCTCCCATAAAGATTACAGCCTAGAAAACCCCTCTGTCACATGGTGCTCCTATGAGTCAAAAGTCAACACAGTGGCACTTAAAACAACAGTAACTAATGATGCTGAGTATCTTCTCATGTGCTTATTTGTCATTTAAATAACTTATTTGGCGATGTGTCTTCAAATTTTTCACCCTTTTTTTTTTTTATCAGATGTTCAGCTCCTTATTGCTGAATTATAAGAGCTATTTTGGGGTTTTGGAGTTTTATTTTTAAATGATGGATACAAACCCTTTATCAGATGTATATTTTGCTAATATTTTCTCCCCACCTGTAGCTTGCTTTCTCATTTTTATAAAAGTGTATTTTGAACACCAAACATTTTTAATTTTGATTAATTCTTTTTACCATTTTTTTTCCTCTCAGTTCATACATTATGTGTCCTGAGAAATATTTGTGTAAACCAAGGAGGAGGGCAATGGATATAGCAGTCCTGGCCTTGGGTTTATAATTCTGCCAAAAATAATTGATTGGGTTACAGCTTGCCCTGTGATCTATTCTATGTACCTTGCAGGGATTGAATAGTTTACTATTAGAATAAGGTGTGCAAAACACTTGAGTGTATTAGTCAATGACTATGAAAATTAGGTAACTGTGGCCTATCAAAGGGATTGGCCAATTCATCACCTTAGTGGGCTGTAGGCTTATGAAAGAGCCAATCCCATAGAGGCCGAGGGGAGCTTCACTGCCATCAAAAAGAAGAGCCTCATACTGAGCACCCTCTTGGCATCCAGGGTCCCTGTGCTGAAAACCTCCTAGACACAGGAAAGAGAGAACTGTAACAATGAAGATGGTCAGAAGTGGCAGCAAGTATGACAGAGACTAGAGGCAGAGAAACACTGGCAACAGTACACGTGGCAGGAGCCAGAAGACTGGAAAAAGGTGACTACAGTTGGCTTCCTGACTCACAAAGCAAGAAAGCTCACTGCCTTCAAGCAGGAGACTTGCTGGTAGAGTAGGGTGCCCTGGGTGCTCACTGACTGAGCTAAAGAGCTATAATATTTGCCCAAGCAGGGCAGAGGCCAAGAGAAGGTCTGCCTGTAGGCACAGCCAAGAGAAGGGCCACCTGCCTATGGGCAGAGCTGAAAGCTGTCTTGATTAGAAGCTGGCATGATTGAAAAACTTTATCCTGTCTCCTGAGTTGTATCCTGTTACTTCCAAGTTGATATTGATCCTGAGATGTAGTCTGTTATTTCCCTAATAAACCTCATAATCATAAGAATGGTCTGTGTGTTCTGTGTGGCCATTGCCATGAATTACTGAACCAGCAGAGAAGTAGAGATTACCAGGGGAAGGAAAGACAGCTGGTGTCAGAAGTGATGGAAAAAATTAGAGGTGTGTCAGATTTCCACCTCATAAGAATCAAGTTTTTGCTGATCTGCATTCTCGTCCCTCCTCCTGAAATTATGCAACTTCTGATAGTAGATTACACAAGGCTACAAAGATATTTGTGTAATTTTTCCCCTAGAACATTTATAATTTTAGCTCTTACATTTAGGCATATGACTCAATTGAAGTTAATTATTGCTTTATGGTATGAGGTAAGAGTCAAGTTTCATGTAGCCATAGGATTGTTCTGGTATCATTATTAAAGAGATCATCCTTTGTTACACTGAATTAATTTGAGAATTTTGTCAAAAATCAATTGGTCATAAACATTTAGATCTATTTTGAGACTTTCTATTTTTTCCATTTTCCTATTCATCTGTCCTTATGGCAATAACATGCTTTTTGATTACTGCAGCTGGAGTCCTCCTGTTTTTTTGTCTTTTTTTTTTTTTTTTTTTCCTTCTTTTTTGAAAAATGTTTGGGCTATGTTAGGACTTTTGGATTAGCACAAAGAATATAGAATCCATCTGTCAATTTTTACAAAAAAAAAAAAAGCAGCTGGGATTTTTATACAGATTATATTGAATCTATAGATCAATTTGGAGAGACTTGACATTTTAACAAGACCCAACTCTATGTATTCTACAAGAAACTCCCATTAAATATAAAAACAAATAGATTAAATTTAAAGGGCAGGAAGGTTTAGAGTCATGGTTTCATGGACATCCCAATTAACTAGTCTAATATCATGTTTAGTGCTTCTGTTCTACTGCCTAGGTCATTGTTTCAGGTAGTGTTTTGGGTCTTAAAAGCTTGCAAGAGATGGTTCAAGGTACAACAACTGATCTTTATTCACTTGGAGCAAAAAGAAGAAAAGAAAAAATGAGAGTCAGGAATAAGAGGAGGAAATGGAATGTGTGGCCAATTGCCTCCATGAACAACTGTCTCTTTTGCAACCAGAAGAAATGAATGGTGCCTGGCTACCTTTATTGAATATTTTGATCAAAGATTCTATAGAAGAATCCTGATCAAAAGGGGAATAACAGTGCTTCAAATTCTCACAGAATTGATACTTTCTGGAGACAGGAAGGCTGGATGAACCCCTGAAACTATTGCTTTGAGATAATCTTTACAAGTTAAACCTTAAACCAAAATTATCTGATGAAGTCTTCTTGAAACCAAAAAATAGTTAATTTAACCAGTAAAGAACATTTGCCTAGTGCACTGTGCTTTTTAAGATATCAATATAGGATCAAATTGACAATAACAACTCAAAAGATTAGATGGTGCAGTAAATTTATGTTAACGGGGGAGGAAAAACTCAAAGAAGGAAGGTGAGAATGGTGGCACATATAGATGAATGTAATCACTGAATTGTCATGAAGAAATTGTCATGAATTGTCACTGAATTGTACATGTAGAAACTGTTGAATTGTAGAAACTGTTGAGTTGGTGTAGGTTCTGCTACACATATTCTCAACAAGAATAACAAAAATAAATTATAAAGAAGAAAATAAAAGTAAGAGGATGGAGAAAGATATATCATGCTTGTTGTTGTTGTGTTGTTATGTGCCCTCAAGTTGGACCCAACTAGTAGTGATCCCTCCTTGGGTTTCCAAGGCAGTATCACTACAGAAGTAGATTGCCCCATCTTCCTTCCGAGGAGTGGCTGGTGGGTTTGAACTGCCAGGCTTCTGGTTAGCAGTCAAGTGCCTTAGGCACTATGCTACCAGAGCTCCTATATCATGCTAATACTAATCAATAGAAAGCTGGATGGAGTGGCTATATTAATTTCAGGCAAAGCAGATGACAAAATAAAAAATTGTGTATCTCAAAGATAAAGAGGGTCATTAAATAAGCACAAAGGGGTCAATTCTGGTAGAAGACATAACAATCCTTAACATGCATGCACCTGTATTACGCTGGGTTCTCTAGAGAAGCAAAACCAGTAAAGCTTATATATGCATATAGAGAAAGAGAAATTTATCTTAGGAAAATGGTTCACACACTTACAGAAGCAGGTAACTCCCAAGTTCTTGGATCAAACGTCAAGCTGGAGGTTTTGCTGACTCACGCAGCTGCAGGGGCTGACGAGCTCAAGGTTGGCAGGCAGTATACCAGCTGTTGATGCAAATGAATGACGAATCCAAGATCTCCAAGCTGAATGGTGGATTGTTCACTCATGGACAGTTGTAGACAGCACAATAGGATCCTGATCCACAGACGAGTGTCTCTTTTCCCAGGATGTCTATAAATATATTGGAAGCAGGCCACGCCCCTAGGGAAAATCTCTTTCAATGGATTGCCTGCTCAAAATATATACATCCAATCCCTTCATGGGAATAACCCACATCACAATTGCTTAAACCACACAGAATTATGACCCAGCCAAGTTGACACACAGCTCCAACTGTCATAGCACCTAACAAAACAATGTCAAAATATGAGGCAAAAATGGGTAGAACTGCAAAGAGCAGTAGAAAAATATTACAGTTGGAGACTTCAACAGCTCTTCAGTAATTGACAGAACCAGCACACAGAAAACCAGTGAGAATATAGTTGACCTGAACAATATTATCAATCAACTGGGTCTAACTGACTTTTGTAGAAAAGTACATCCAACAGCAGTAGAATACACATTCTTCTCAAGCTCACATAGAACATTCACCAAGGTACACCACATTCTAGGCCATAAAAGGCATGTGTAAATGTTTTTAGTACTAGAAATACTGTAAAGTATGCTTTCACAATGAAATTAAATGAGAAATTGATAACAGAAAGATAGCTAAGGAAATTTAAATATTTAAAGATTGAGCAATGCGCTTAGAAATAATACAAGGGCTAAAGAAGCCTCAAAGAAACTTTAAATTATGTTTAACAGAAATCAATAAAATCAAGGGCTGATAAAAAAAAAATCAAGGGCTGATTCTCTGAAAAGAACTATAAAATTGATAAAGCTCTAGCCAGGCTAACCAAGAATAACAGAGAGAAGACACAAATTACTAACATCAGAAACAAAAGAGGGGCCATCACTACTGATCCTGGGGACATTAAAAGGATAATAAAGGAATATTATGAACAACTTTATGCCCACAAATTTGATAATTTAGATGAAATGAACCAATTCCTTAAAAGACATAAACTACCAAAATTCACACAAGGAGAAATAAATCATCTGAATATAACTATGTCTGTAAAAGAAATTAGGAGCTCTGGTGACATAGTGCCTAAGGCATTTGACTGCTAACCAGATGCCTAGCAGTTCAAACCCACTAGCCACTCCTCAGAAGGAAGATTGGGCAATCTACTTCCATAGAGACACCTCCTCCAAAACCCAATGAGGGGTCACTATGAGTCAGAAAAACAACTCGAATGACAGTGAGTTTGGTTTTGTTTTGTTTTTTTAATGAATAATCTTCCCAAAGAGAAAGCATCTGTCCCAGAAGCTTCACTTGTGAATTCTGTCTTCCAAACATTTAAGGAAAAATGGTATCCATTTCTCCATAATCTCTTCTAGAAAACAGAAGCAGAGGGAACACTTTTTAACTTATTCTTGGAGGTCAGCACAAACCTATTATCAAAGTTAAATAAAAACAATAAAGGAAATGAAAAGTACAGATCAATATCTCTCATGAATATAGACACAAAAATCCTGAGAGTATTAGCAAATCAAATTCAACAATATATAAAAATAAGTATGCACCTTATATACCACAATCATTTTAATATCAGGGAAACTGTGTGTGAGTGTGGGGTGTAGGAGTGGGATAGATAAATAAATCTTTATGTACTATATGCTCAACTATTCTGTAAATATAAAACTATACAGAAAATAAAGTCTATTAGCTGTATTTTAAAAATCCATGCAAATCTCAGCAGCTTTCAACTGATTATTTCTTCTAAAGCAAATCGAATGGTCAAACCTAATGCTGGGGAGATTCACCCTTCCTAAGAGAGGGGAAGAGAAGGTTGACTACTGATGGAACAATCTGCCACAGTATCCTAGTTTATCTTCCTATTCCTTATCCTTGCCTTTTTAATCTCTTCTCAACAAAGCATCAGAATGATCTTTTAAAATATATTTTCCTTAAAAAACCTATCACTCAGAGTCCATACATTGGTATATGAAGTCTCAAACAATACACCATCTGGTCACCTCTCTGATTTATTTTCTACCATTTCCCTCTTGTTCTCTTAGACCCAGCACTACAGGCCTGTGTGCTCACCTGGAACAAGCCAAGCAAGTATTTGTATCAGGACCTTTGCACTTTTGGTTCCCTCTATCTGGACACTCTCCTCCCAGACTTTTCTCCCCTATTGCCGCTCCTCGGAAGGAAGATGGGGCAATCTACTTCCATAGTGATACTGCCTTGGAAACCCAAGGAGGAGTCGCTATGAGTCAGATCCGACTTGATGGCACATAACAACAACAACAACAATTGTAAATTTTGCATCAAAAATTACCTTCTCTGTTAGTCTTTCCAGACCATACTACAGTAGTTCCTGACTTAAAGATGTATTCAAGTTACAATAAACTAAACTTACAATCATCTGGAACATTGCACCTTCCTGAGGGGAAGTTACAGGGAAATGCATTCAGGGGATATGAAAAAAACTGCTGAGTTATGGGAACACTCTCCAAGCATTTGATCAGGATAATATGATGGGAGAATTTGGTGGGAAAATCATTCATGAGGTAAAAGCACTGAATTCAGAACATAAAGTGAAGAATACCTGAAACACTTACTGATGCAGATTAAAGACCACAGTCTGCAGTATGAATTGCACCTCAACATAAAACAAAAATCCTCACAACTGGACCAACAAGCAGCATCACAATAAATGAAGAAAAGACTGAAGTTGTCAAAGAATCAACACCAATGGAAGAAGCTGTCAAGAAATCAGATTTCAAGTTCCGGCAAGATGGTGGACTAGGCAGAAGGATTGCACAGACCCTCTTCAGCAAAGAAAAGGGAAACCAATTAACACAGACACCGAAGATAATCATGGACCCCTGAGCCTTGAAGGGAAGGATACAGAATTGGACTAAACCCCAATTAGCAGAAGAATTTGCGTGAAAATACCAAAAAAAGGAGACATGCGGAGCTGCGGTCTGACAGCGAA
>NW_006921809.1:1028697-1029622 GCF_000298275.1 Orycteropus afer afer
GAACAAATCTGTCCTGGAGGAAGTGCAAGATGAAAGCAAGAATGGCCAGACTTCCTTTCACCTACTTTGGTCATATTGTCAGAAAGGACCATTCTCTGGAGAAGGATATCATCTTTGGTGAAGTGAAGAGTCAGCAAAAAAGGGAACGGCCCTCAAAGAGATGGATTGACACAGTGGCTTCAATGACGGGCTCGGGTATAGCAAGGATTGTGTGTGGAGCTGGTGCAGGACTGGGCAGTGTTTTGTTCTGTTGTATGTATGGTCGCTGTGAATTGGAGCCAGCTCAACAGCACCCAATGACAACAGAACAGGATGGAGCACGAGCATCAGCATTATTAAACATTCTCCCAAGTGACTCTGATGTCTAGGGTTGAGACTCACTGCTGTTGAGGTTCACAACTTGTACCTCTTCTATACTGCTTTATTCTGTCTGCCTTGCTTTATTGACTGTTTTTAGTCATCTCCACCTCTCATAGGTTTCTAAGCTTCTTAAAGTCAGGGATAAAATCCTAGTCATCTTTTATTTCCCCATAGTGCTCATAACAGTAGTGTATGCTTACGAGGAAAGCAGTTAAAGTGTGTGGAATAAATGATGAGGATCCCATTGTAGGGGACTCAAATCTCAGCAACTACAAATGAGTTTGGTGAGAGAACATTTCAAAAAACTCGAACCACAGCATAAAATCTGACACCACATAAAACAAAACAAAAAACTCACTGCCATAGAGACAATTCGACAGATAGCGACCCCCCTTGGGTTTCCGAGGAGGTATCTCTACAGAAGTAGATTGCACAATTGTCCTTCACTGCATATAGGGGTGTTTAAATAACAGTAACTAGGAACAAGTCTTAACTTCCAGACTAATACAGACTGAGAAGAAGGACCTTGTGACCTCTTTTTGGGAAAAAAAAAAAAAAAAAAAAA
>NW_006921809.1:1030853-1035386 GCF_000298275.1 Orycteropus afer afer
TGGCATTGGTAGCTGGGCACCATCCAGTTCTTCTGGTCTTGAGGGCTATCATGTCCTAGGGCTGAGTGCTTCTAAAAGCCCTTGGTTTTTTTGTTGTTGTTTGTTTTTGCGTTCTTCTTCACTTCCGACGATTGGTGTTTTTGCAACACCAATCACCTATCTATTGTAAATACTTTTTCCAATAACATAAATGGCAACTAAAAATGTGGACATTGCAAATATACATAGGAATCAAATCAACTATGTATGTGGAAAGAAGTGGTGGAGAAACTCAATATCATCAGACAGAACAAGGCAAGGAACTGACTATGGAACAGACCAGTAATCACTCATATGCAAGTTCAAGTTGAAAATGAAGAAAATTAAAACAAGTCCATGAAAGCCAAAGTACAACTTTGAGAATATCCCACATAAATTTAGAGATCATCTCAAGAATAGATCTGACACACTGAACACCAAAGACCAAATAAGTTGTGGGATGCCTTCAAGGACATCTGAGGGAGGAGTATTTACTAATCTGTAGTGAACATTTCACATATGTGGTGAAAAACATGTGAAACTTTTCACTATAGATTAGTAAGCAAACACAAGTAAGCCCATTTTTACCTTGCTTACTAGATACTCCATCTCTCCCAAACCAAAAACCAAACCAAACTCACTGCAGTAGTGTTGGTTCCAACTCATAGCAACCCCTCCTTGGGTTTCCAAGGTAGTATCTCTACAGAACTAGATTGCCAGTCTTCCTTCCAAGGAGTGGCTGTTGGGTTTGAACCTCCAGCCTTCTGGTTAGCAGTCAAAGGCCTTAGGCACTACACCACCAGAACTCTTCCATCCCTGCTAGGGGTTGTAAATTTGAATAGATGGTTTGATTCTGTAGGACAGTGCTATGGAGTTGGGAGAGAAACAGATATCAGCCATACCTAGAAACAAAACCTGTGGTTTAAAAAAATTTAAAAAAAAACTGCAATTGTTCACTATAGATTAATAAGTAAGTACAAGTAAGCTCATGTTTACCTTGTCTATTGGCTAATCTGACACTGAGGACATCATACATGAAGAAAGCAAAAGATCATTAAGAAGACAAAAAAGGAAGAAAAGACCACAAAGGATATCAGATGAGACTCTGAAACTTGCTCTTGAATGGAGAATAGCTAAAACAAATGGAAGAAATGATGAAAAAAGAGCTGAACAGATTTCAAAAGGCAGCTCCAAGAAGCAAAGATCTGAAATTAGAAAACAAAAGGGAAGAACACACTCAGCATTCTCAAGCTGAAAAAAACTAGAGAAAAATCAAGCCTCAAGTTACCATACTGAAGGATTTTATGGGCAAAATAAGGAGTTCTGGTGGAGCAGTGGTTAAAGCATTTGGCTGCTAACCAAAAGGATAGCAGTTTAAACCCACCAGCTACTCCATGGAAGGAAGATGAGGCACTCTGCTCCCATAAAGATTTACAATCTTAGAAACCCTGTGGGGCAGTTCTACTTTGTCCTATCAAACTGCTGTGAGTCAGAATCAACTAGATGGCAGTGGGTTAATGAGCAAAATATTGAATGGTATCAGACACTGTCATCGAGTCGGACCTGACTCATAGTGACCCTTCCTTGGGTTTCCAAGGCAGTATCTCTATGGAAGTAGATTGTCCAACCTTCCTTCTGAGGAGTGGCTGGTGGGTTTGAATCGCCAGCCGTCTGGTTAGTAGTCAAATGCCTTAGGCACTACGCCACCCGAGCTTCTATTTAATGATATAGGGAGCATCAAAAGAAGATAGAGTCTGTGTATGAAAAAGAATTTGTGAGCCTTCAATCATTTCAGGAGCTCTGGTAGCATAGTGCCTAAGGCACCTGACCACTAATCAGAAGGCTGGCAGTTCAAACCCACCAGCCACTTCTCAGAAGGAAGGTTGGGCAATCTATTTCTGTAGTGATACCACCTTGGAAACCCAAGGAGGGTCGCTAAGAGTCGGGTCCAACTTGATGGCACATAACAACAACATTGATCATTTCAGGAGGTAGCATATGAACAAGAACCAATGAAGAAATAAGTTCAAGCTGTACTGTTGAAAAACAAGGCTCAGGACTTGAAGGAATACCAATTGAGATGTTTCAACAAATGGATTGAACGTTGGAAGTGCTCATTCATCTATGTCAAGAAACATGGTTGGCCTGGCCAACTGACAAGAAGAGATCCACACTTGTGCCCATTACAAAGAATGGTGATCCAACAGAATGCAGAAATGATTGAACAATATCAATATCACACACAAACAAAATTTTGCTGAAGATAATTCAAAAACAGTTGCAGCAATACATCAATAGCGAGCCACCAGAAATTCAAGCCAGATTCAGAAGAATATGTGGAATAAGGGATACTGTTGCTGATGTCAGGTGAATATTGGCTAAAAGAAGAAAATACCAGAAAGATGTTACTCACATTTTATTGGCTATGCAAAAGCATTTGACTGTGTGGTTCATAACAAATTATGGATAAAATTGCAAAGAATGGGAATTCCACCCAGAACACTTAACACTTAATTGGACTCTTGAGGAGCATGTACATAGACCAAGAAGTTATTGTTTAAACAGAATGAAGGGATACTGAATGGTTTAAAATCAGGAAGAGTGTGCATCAAGGCTCTATTCTTTCATTGTATTTATTCAATCTATATGCTGAGTAAATAATCCGAGAAGCTGGACTACATGAAGAAGAATACAGATCAGGACTGGAGGAAAAATATTCAGTTAACACAACCTTGCTTGCTGAAAGTAAAAAGGACTTGAAGCAGTCATTGATGAAGAGGAAAGACAACAGTGTTCAGTATGGATTATATAAAAATATAAAGAAAACAAAAATCCTCACAACTGGACCAATAAACAACATCATGAGAAACACAAAAAAATATTGAAGTTGTCAAGGATTTAATTTTCCTTATATTCATAATCACTGCCCACAGAAGCCATAGTCAAGAAATCAAAGAATGTATTACATTGGTGCTAGAATAATTTATTTTAGAAGGATCAGCACAAGGCTTGTCCTTATGAGATGGAGGTTAAAGATATCCTAAATGTCCAACTTTTCCATACTGCTGTACTACTCCAACATCTCTAATGTCAAATCCTTCTCGTCCGCTCAATACTCACCCTCCCGTCTTACGGTTTTGTATTTCACAGTAATATTTCACAGAAGTTGCAAACTCCCAAGGAAAAGGATCATGCTATAGAGGAGATTGGCAAATTCCAAGTCCGTGGGTCAGGTGTAGGTCAGGAATATTATCCACACTCAATGGTTGCAGGTGCTGATGAACTGAAAATGGCAAGTCAGACAACTGTCTGCTATCTCAAGTCCTAAGAACCAGAGGTGAGATGATGACCAGCCAGATGTAAGATCTGGAGTAAGGGAGCAAACTTTTCCAGAATAGTTTTCAAGAAAATTAAGGGTGGCAACTTGAGTCACACCCTCCAGTAAGGCAGCACTCAAGGTCCTAGATAGGCATAGAGGCTAGGATTTACAATACATCACAAAATGGAGAACTAAGGCTAAAAGAGTCATATGAAGAAATTCATTGTACTGCAACTGGAGAAATCTGTGAAAGACCTCTTAAAAATGTGTTAAAAAGCAAAGATGTCATTTTGAAGAAGAAGGTGTGCTTAGCCCAAATGCATGGTATTTTCTGTCATCTCATATGCATGCAAAAGCTAGATAGTGAACAAGTGAGACCAAAGAAGAACTGATGCATTTGAAATACATATAGTTTTTGTTAAGAAAACTGAATGTGACATGGATCACCAGAAGAATGAACATATGTGTCTTGGAAGAAATACAGCCAGAATTTTCCTTACAAGGGAAGATAGTAAGACTTTGGCTCACATACTTTAAACACATTATCAGACGGGACCAGTCCCTAGAATAGGACATCAAGCTTGGTAAAATAGACAGTCAGTGAAACAGGAAGACCATCAACAAGATGGATTGACACAGGAGCTGCAACAGTGGGCTGACGCATAGAAACAATTGTGAGAACTGTGCAAGATCAGGGAATGTTTCTTTCTGTTGTGCATAGGGTCACTATGAGTTGGAACCAGCTCCATAGCACCTAACAACAACAATGTTACCGTAGTTCTCCTCTCATGTGAGATAAGCCTCTAACGTCAAGACTGTGAAGTAGTGATTGTTCAATCATCAGAGAACTACCTCTCCTAAGTAGGGAGAGCTAAAATAAGACAGAAGGAATACCATAGGAAGATGAAAATGGAGGTTGTTGTTGTTGTTAGGTGCTGTCAAGTCGTTTCCAACTCATAGCGACCCCATGCACAGCAGAATGAAACACTGCCCAATCCCACGCCAGCGCCACGATCCCTGCTATACCTGACCCCATCATCACAGCCACTGTGTCAATCCATCTCATTGAAGGCCTCCCTGTCTTTTGTCAACCTTCCACCCTACCAAGCATGACATCCTTCTCCAGGGAATGGTCCCTTCTGACAACATGACCAAAATAGGTAAGACGAAGTCTGGCCATTCTCTCTTCCAAGGAG
>NW_006921809.1:1037174-1039643 GCF_000298275.1 Orycteropus afer afer
TGAAGAAAAAATTTAAGCCTCAAGTTGCAATATTGAGAGATTCTATGGGAAAGATATTGAATAATGCAGGGAACATCAAGAGAAGATGACAGGAATACACAGAATCACTGTACCAAAAAGAACTGGTTGATCTTCATCCATTTCAGGAAGTGGCATATGATCCACTGGCATAGAACCATTGATACTGAAGGAGGAAGTCAAAGCTGCAATGAAAGCATTGGCAAAGAACAAGGATCCGGGAATTGACGGAGTACCCATTGAGTTATTTCACAAATGGATGCCCCATTGGAGGCACTCACTCGGTTATGCCAAGAGATTTGGAAGACAACTACCTAGCCAACTGCCTTGAAGAGATCCATATTTGTACCCATTCCTAAGAAAGGTGATCCCACGGAATGTGGAAATTACAGAACAATATCATTAATATCGCATGCAAGTAAGATCTTACTGAAAATAATTCAAAAACAGTTGCAGCAGTATATTGACAGAGAACTTCCAGAGGTGCAAGCTGGATTCAGAAGAGGATGTGGAACAAGGGATATCATAGCTGTTGTCAGATGGATCTTGGCTCAAGGCAAAGAATACCAGAAAGATGTCTACTTATGCTTTATTGACTATGCAAAGGCATTTCATTGTGTGAATCATGACAAATTATGGGTAACATTGAGAAGAATGGGAATTCCCAAACACTTGATTGTACTCACAAGGAACCTGTACCTTGACCAGGAGGCTGTTGTTCGAATGGAACAAGGGGACACTACATGGTTTAAAATCAGGAAGGGAGTGTGTCAGGGTTGTATCCTTTCCCCATACTTATTCAATCTATATGCTGAGCAAATAATCCGAGAAGCTGGACTATATGAAGAAAAACATGGCATCAGTATTGGAGGAAGAAAATGGAGGAGCCTTGGCAAATGTCTCTCCTCTTTCCAGTACTTCTGTAAGGTAGGAATGGGTTCTTTGCCTCTGAAGAGCAAGCCATATCTAATAATTTGTTACTTATTACTCATTGCAACAAGTTATTCCTCACCCTGAAACACTCTACATCATATCTCAGCTGAACTGATGGGAATTCAAGAAGTGTTGTGTGCTCATAGCTGGGCCTGAGTGTTAAAGATGGACATACAGACATGTTCCTGGGGCCAGGGTACTGGTGGCAACAGTGACTAGTCAGATCATCCAGACACAGCTCTGAGTGAAAGGTCTAGTTGTCCCTTCCCACAGATTCTCACTCCACTTTCACGTACAGTTTTCCTTATAAAGGGTTCCATGGTTTGGGTTCTGAAAATTTTTTTTAAAGTTTGGCACAAAGTATATGCATTTTTGGTATCTTCTGAGTTTTCCACATAATCCTATTTGTGATCAATCTTCTTCAAAAAGAGCAGAGTATTTCCATAATCATTAAAAACTATAACATTCTGTCAGAGCCAAGAACCCACTGCTGCCAAGTTGATTCTGACTTATCATGACCCTATAGAACAGAGTAGGACTTCCTCAGAAGATTTCCAAGACTGGAAATCTTTACAGAAGCAGACTGCCTCATCTTTCTCCATGAGGTGGCTGGTGGGTTTGAACCACCAATGTTTTTGGTTAGTGGCTCTATGCTTTAACCACTGCCACCAGGGCTTCTTAACATTTAGTCAAGTTACTTGAAAATAAAGCCTGAATCACGAATCATGGCCTGAATTTTTTCCTTTACTCATGAGTGGGGATGTGGCTGGAGAATAACAATAGGGGAATAATAGTAATAATAATTATGACTCCTAATTACAAAGCAGCATATCTAAAGAATCACATTTTATTTTTTATGAATAAGACTCCAAATGTAAGCCAAAAATCCATGATGAAAGACATGTTGTACCAGGGACATAAATGTCCATAAAAGACGGCAACCAAGAACTTAATGGGGTTAGAGTTACTCTAATCTTTTCAGCCTTAAATATTCCTCAATATTAAATAAATAATGTGAAGGTACAGGTTGGATCAGGTAAAGTGATTCACAAAGGCACACAGAGAATGTTGGACTCCTACCAGCTTCCTTAAGTTTATAGCATTACCTAAATCATAGGAAGACTTACACAGAAAAGGAACTAGGCAGAAGTCTACATGTTATTTTCTGAACTTGATTGTTAAGACTAAACTGGTTATACGTCTTTAGCTGCTTCAACTGGTCAGACATTCAAATAAAGATTAAAAATATACTATTTGTTTAGGCACACTTGATGAGGGCTATAAAACAGATATCCTTAATTGAGAACAATATAGAAATATTCATGATTCCTCCCAAAATAACAGTTCCAAATACTTATGTTCTATTTTTCCTTGTGTGTAAGTCACCATCCTCATATTTTATACTATATGACATTAACTCTTTTTTTTTTTTTTTTAATTGTGATTTGGGTGAGGATTTACAGAGCAAATTCACTTTCCATACAGCAGTTCACATACACTTTGTCTCATGTCATTGAC
>NW_006921809.1:1040140-1045752 GCF_000298275.1 Orycteropus afer afer
GATGGTGTACCAGTCACTAGGACTAATTGTTTCCATAAATTTTGGTTTTCTTCATTCTTCTTTGCTCTAGATGAGGAGAGACCCATTGTTGCATCTAGATGGCAGCTTTATATGACATTAACTCTTTGAAGCTGCCAAGATAACCTATGGTCTAAAGTACTAAATTAGAGGTATTTAGTTATGAAACTCAAGATCCGATTTACAACTCTGGAGCAGAAAAGTCACATGTCTCTGGATGTCCTGTAAAATAGTGTTTCTCAAACTTTGTTGTATATATGAATCATTCAGGAATCTTGAATCAATAAATGTGGGTAGGGCTTGAGATCCTGAAGCTCTACCAAGCTCCTCGGTGATGCCAATGTTGCTGGTTTGAGCACATTTTCAATCACACTAAATGGAAGAATTGAAGAGTCTCAGTAGACACATGAAAAAACTGCTCTCACTGGTATTCTTATGAATACCTGATGCATATAGCACTGGACACATTTAACCAAGATAGAAGTAATTAAAGATCCTGTCCTTTTAAAGTTACATACATGTATGTTTTTGTTGTTGTTGTGTGCCATAGGGTGAATTCTGACTCCCAACAGTCCCATGTGACAGAGTAGACCTGCCCAATAGGGTTTTTTTCTGGCCGTAATCTTTACAAAAGCAGATTGCCAGGTCTTGTTCCAGTGGAGCCTCTGGAGGAGTTTGAAGTCATCCTTTCAATAAATAGCTGATTGCTTAACCACTGCCCCACAGATTCCATATGTATATTGTTTCCACCAAATCCAATAATCAAGCGATCAATAAACAAACAAAGACAATATTTGTGTTACTGACTCAAAAATCTTTAAATTTTTTATTAGGAAAAACTGAAAAAAGGAAGTATCAAAATGAAGGAAAATAATGAAAACGATACAAGACAGAAACTTACGTTTCAAAAACGTCAGGCAGTAGAATGAAATGGGGGCAGGAGTAGAAAATTAAGTATCAAAATGAAGGCTGAATCTGCAAAAGAAAGAATCTTTGAGAAGGAATGCAAGTCTTTGGGAAAGGAAGAGAATGTATTCTTAGTGTACATTCCAAAGGAGTCCACGAAAGCAAACCAATCAGGCTGGAAAGTTTCATTTGGCTTCTATTGTTTCCCTGTCTCTGCCTCTCCCCAGTCCAAGAAGCCAAAGAACATATATTAAGTGCTCAGTGTATGATTACAACTGTACCACACTGGCTAGTTCACAATCCATCCTCCAGTGGTAGGTAAAGACCTACCTTCAATCTTCATTGTTGTTGTTTTATGCAGTTGAGTCAGACCCAACTCATAGTGACCCCGCCCCCTTGGGTTTCCAAGGCAGTATCACTACAGAAGTAGATTGCCCAACCTTCCGTCCAAGGAGTGGCTGGTCTGTTTGAACCTCCAGCCTTCTGGTTAGCAGTCAAGTGCCTTAGGCACTATGCTACCAGAGCTCCCAAAGAGATAGCCAGGTCTACCTGGCGGGGAGCAGCTGGTGGGTTTGAACTGCCAGCTTTGCACTTGGCAGGCGACTGCCTTAGGCCTGAGGCCATCCCATAGGGTCTCAATCTTCATTAGTCCTCACTATAGAGAAATCAAGGGAACTCTGGTGGCAAAGTGCCTAAGACATTTGACTGTTAACCAGAAGGTTGATGATTCAAACCCACCAGCTACTCCTTGGAAGAAAGACTGGGCAATCTACTTCCACAGAGATACCACTCCAAGACCAAGCAGGGGTCACTGTGACTCAGAATCAACTCAACATCAGCGAGTTTGATTTTTTTGATTTATAGAGAAATCATTCAATTATTTAATTTGCCACAAGTAAAATTGAGTTTTCCTCTCAATACAAAGCCCATGTTTGATATTATAAAGAAAAGGGTACCAGGTTTGAATGAATCTTATCTCAATCATCTATTATGAAGGAAAGCACTACCTTTGCAAAAGAGATTATGTCAGAAGTTGGAATATTTTGAAACCTAGTTAATTAAAGAGTAATTTTTATTTGTTCTATGCAAAATAACCTTTTGTCTAACATAAAAATGTATTTAAAAAGTGTAACTGGAAGTGGTAAGCTAACACCATAATTCCAATACATAACTCCTTCCTAATCAAAACAGAAAGTGGCATGATCTTTCTAACATTCTTCTGGCTGGGAGATTAAGAAAAGGGAATATGCAATATTAGCATAAGAGACATGGTGTGATGCCTTCTCAGAGAGCTTTAAGGTACTGGTACTTCAAGAGAAGACCAGGTCATTAGTGGCATTGAACCATAGGGATATGAAAATGCCACACCCAGAGAGGACTCTCAGTGCACCTTGCAGGAGAGAATGCTGAAGAGTTCTCAGCAGCCCAGCTGAGAGCAGTTTTCCTGGAAGTACAGACAAGATAGACGTTGAACTTTACAAAGACATTAAAACTCAACCAATCCATTGTTGTTGAGTTCATTCTGACTCATGTGTGTTACAGAGTAGACCTTTGCTCCATAGAGTTTTCTTGGCTGTAATCTTTACAGAACCAGATTGCCAAGTCTGTGTGCTGTGGCATCTCTGGGTAGATTTGAACCATGAACCTTTAGATTAGTAATTGAGTGCAAACCATTTGCATCACTCAGGGACCTATCTGGTAAGTAGTGGGTTTTTAATGTCTGATAAATTAGGTAAAGACTCAAGACTTTTCAAGAAGCACAGTAGATGCAAGAAAATATGTGTTAGTTTTTTTTTTTTCCTGAGCTTAGAAAGAAAAGTTAAGGAAAATAGCAATCTATAGCAGTTGTATTTACTAAGAAAGGACACCTAGAGAATCTGCTCATTTACTTGTTTTATCTTTTTCCACTTTATATTTCCATGTTTATACCTAGCAGATATTTTAAGTGGTTAATTATGTGTACTCTGTAGGTTTTAGGTTCATAGAAAAAGATACAGATAAATAGCAAAATTTTAACAATAGTTATCTGGTGGAGAGTGGAAGGAAGGAGGCTTTTCACTTTTTACATTATTGACATCTGTTTTGTTGTTATGTACCTATATTACTTTTCATTAGACAGAAACCTCCATTCCCCTGGCTCACGCTCCCTTAGATCGATCAATCAGTCAACGAATTGAATGAGCAATTGATTGATAGACATGCCAACTCTGACTCAAGGCGATCTTGTTATGCACAACAGAAGGAGTCGTTGCCCAGTCCTGCATCATCCTCCTGACTGTCAGTGCGCTCAAGTCCCACTGTGCCTCTCCATCTCACTAAGGGTCTCCCTCTCCCTCTCTAGTCCTCTACTTCACCAAACATGATAACTTCCTTCAGAGACTGATCCCTCCTGATGACGTGTCCAAAGCAAGCATGTCAGAAAATGTTCTGTTGTAATCCATAAGGTTTCACTGGCTAATCTGCAAAAGTAGATCACCAGGCCTTTTTTCCTAGCTCATCTTGGTCTGGAAGCTCTACTGAAATGTGTCCTCCATGCCATGTCCAGTTAGTATTTGAAATACCAGTGGCATAGCATCCAGCATCATAGCAACACGCAAGTCACCATAGTACAACAAGCTGACAGAACATGGTTGATGCTTCCTTAAAGGGATTCTACTAATATTCCTGGCATCTGCCCTTCCCTTACCGGTTCCTCCACAGGAATTATCTGATATCCTCATTGAGACAAGGAACTGAGACAGCTCTCAGGTCCTTTCTCAAACTTTTTCCAGCCAGCCTGTCAGTAAGACACATTCATCTCATTATTGTCTTGTTCCCCCCATTCTCCAACCCACAAACACAAAAAAGTAAAACCACAAGAGAAAAAGGATATTTTTCCCTCTTGTTCAGTGCTGAATCTCCAGCACCTAGAACCATGTCTAGTATATTCTGAGTCCTCAAAAAATAGTTTTTGAATACTTTAATAAATTCTGTAACAAGGGGTCTAACCCCTCCAGAGAGGGTAACAGGTAACCAGCTGTGCCAGTGCCTGAGCCAATATTTCTAATTCAGATATGAAGTCCATCTTACACACCCATTGTGACTTCACTTGTGGGCCATGCCCTCCAATCCAGTGCTTATCAGGACTGTAGTTAGCATTTGAGCTCTCTCTCTGTTGATACTGAGTCCATCTCTCAGTTGGCTCCAAGTTCAAGAGGGGAAGAAAGATATTATTGATTTGGTACCCTCAAGTCCCCACATTCTTATAATTAAAACTTCTCATATTAAATGCATATTTATTTTATTAAAGAGCTTTATTACATTTCTAAAGTGTTAAAAATCATACGCTTCCACTACTCTGCAATATTTAGAAGTAAAGAACATTTTTCCAATAAGCTAAATACTCCCTGCTGAATGTGACATGGAAAAGGGAGGCAGGGTGATGAAAAATGAGAGAGCATTGCAGCCTCTCACATATATCTCTAGCCCCTTAACAGGAAAAGTGTCCTCAATGCCATCCAACATGGGCTCTTTTAACACCTTTCCTGTTAGACTATTTGTGGTCCAATAAATGTCCCTATCTTGGAAAATGAATTTGCTCTATAAACTTTCACCCAAATCACCAAATCACCCAAATCACAATAAAAATTTTAAAAATGCTTCTTCCTTAATAGGGTAGGTATAAGGGGATACCCATGTTTGGCAGAAAAGTATACTGAGTTTCCCCTAAGGCCAACATGTTTTGGCTTTTTTTTTTTTTTGCTTTCACAAAGCGAATGACCATGCAGCATATTTCAGAGCATCAGAGATCTCCACATGCATCCTTGTGAGGCTACTGAATCTGCACTGCGATTACTATGCATTTGCCCACCAGAGAGCCACAAGACAAATATCTCTTGGATAGGGTATTAGAAGCCAGGGAAGAGCTGCTGGACCCTAATGTTCCTTACCTAAGAGTAATAACCAGCTCTACAGTGTGCCTTTCCAAGCTACACCTGCTACATGACCACATGTGCATGCATCCTCATTCAGAATACCACTGACCTCAAGGATTGTTTATAAACATAAGAAGAGAGCAAGGGGGTCTCATCAAAGCACATCACTGTCAGGGCATTAGGGACATGATTTTCCCTCCTACTTACGGTGCTAAGTCAGCAAAGAACGATGCCACAAACAACATTCAAACCAAAATGAAAAATGAAAGATTACCATTGTGAGGATGAGGAAATGGATATGTTCAAGTGGGGTAGGGATGCTGAATACACTTCCTTTCTTTCCCTGTTGGTACAAAATAGATTCCAAGACAGAGGTTGGATTTACAAACTTCCCAAATCTTACAACCTAGAAATGTGATTTTCTGCAATAGATTAAGCAGCAACAAAATTCCTCAACAGCTACTCAAGTTGAAAGTAGTAAGGAATTCACTTCAAATAGGATTCTAGCTGAATCCTAAACTCAATGTCTTAAAAGCCTGGAATAATTTTACCAAGACTTATCTGTCACTTCAGAAAGTCATTAGTTTCTTCAATATCCATAGCCTATAAAAGCAATACAACCTGGATCGTGTACAAATTTGGATCAATACTCAAAGCACTTAACATCAAGTTGTTGTTATTGTTATGTGCTGTCGAGTCAGACCCGACTCATAGCGACCCCTCCTTGGGTTTCCAAGGCAGTATCACTACAGAAGTAGATTGCCCCATCTTCCT
>NW_006921809.1:1051512-1057635 GCF_000298275.1 Orycteropus afer afer
TGATTACGTACAGGGAGATAGCTCAGGGTGCAGAAGAGTATGAAGGGATGGACACTGGGAGGAGGTAACTATGGGGAGGAAGTGGGTGGGGAGCTACTGCATTGTAAATTTTGGTCAATGACATGAGACAAAGTATATGTGAACTGCTGTATGAAAAGTGAATTTACTCTGTAAATCTTCACCCATCCTAATAAAAAAAAAAAAAAAATTGACTTTAAGACAAAAACAACCATAAGCAATAAGGAAGAACATTATATGATTAAAGGATTGATTGAACAAGAGGACATAACAATAATAAATATCCATGCACCCAGTGAAAGAGCCCCTACATACATAAACCAGATTCTAACAGAACTGAAAAGACAAAGAGATGACTCTACAGTCATAGTAAAAAAAAAAAAAAAAAAAAAAAAAAATTCACTGCCATTGAGCAGATCCAACTCATAACAACCCCTCCTTGGGTTTCCAAGGCAGTATCACTATGGAAGTGGATTGTCCAACCTTCCTTCTGAGGAGTGACTGGTGAGTTTGAACTGCCAGCCTTCTGGTCAGCAGTCAAGTGCCTTAAGCACTATGCCACGAGAGCTCCCTACAGTAGGAGACTTTAATACACCACTTTCAATCACAGATAGAACAACTGGAAAGAAACTCAAGAAAGACTCAATCAATCCACCAACTTGACCTTATAGATATTGACAGAGCATTTCACTCAACAACAGCACAATATACATTCTCTTCCAGTGCACATGGAACATTCTCTAGGGTAGACCAAATGTTAGACCACAAAGCAAGACTTAATAAATTTAAAAACATTCAAATACCGCAAAGCATCTTCTCAGACCACAATGCTATAAAATTAGAAATCAACGATAGGAAGATCAATGGGAAAAAAGCAAACACATGGAAACTGAATAACACTCTCCTTGACAATGACTGGGCAACAAAAGAAATAAAAATTGAAATTTAAAAATTCCTTGACTCAAATGAGAATGAAAACACAACATACCAATATCTTTGGGACACAGCAAAAATAGTGATCAGAGGTCAATTTATAGCAATAAATGCACACATCAAAAAAGGACGGAAGAGCCAAAATCAACACCTTAACCCAACATCTCCAAAAATTAGAAAAAGAGCAGCAAAAAAAAAAAAAAGCCTGCAGTCACCATATGAAAAGAAATGATAAAGATTCAAGCAGAAATAAATGAAACAGAAAATAGAAAGATGATAGAACAAATCAGCAAGACTTGAAGTTGGTTTCCTTTTAAAGATTACTAAAATTGACAAACCACTGGCAAATTTAACAAAGGAAAAGAGGGAGAGAGAACAAATAACATGAATAAGAAATAAATTCAGCAAAGTCACAACAGAACCAACAGAAATAAAAAGGATAGTATCAGGATAATATGAAAAACTATCTAAACCAGGAAAAAAAAAAAAAAAAAACCTCCTGCCATGGAGTTGGATCCTACTCATAGCGACCCCTCTTTGGGTTGCCAAGGCAGTAACACTACAGAAGTAGATTGCGCAACCTTCCTACCGACAAGTAGCTGCTGGGATTAAACTGCCAGCCCTCTAGTTAGCAGTCTAATGCCTTAGGCACTATGCCACCAGAGCTGCTATGAAGATCTATACTCCAAAAAAATTTGAAAATCTAGAAAAAATGGACAGATTTCTAGAAACATACTACTTACCTAAACTAACACAGATTAGGTGGAAAATTTGAAAAGACCAATAACAAAAGAAGAAATTGAACAGGTCATTAAAAAATATATACTAACTTAAAAAAGCCTCAGCCCAGATTGTTTCACTGGAGAATTCTACCAAATGTTCAGAGAAGAACTGACATCAATCCTACTCAAGCTATTCCAGAGCATAGAAAAGGATAGAATCTTCCCAAATTCATTTCATGAAGCAAGCATAATCTTGATATCAAAACCAGGCAAAGACATCACTCAAAAGGAAAACTACAGACCAATATCCCTCATGAATATAGATGCAAAAATCTTCAACACTAGCCAATAGACTTCTGCAACATATCCAAAAAAATAATACATTATGACCAAGTGGGGTTCATATCAGGTATGCAAGAATGGTTCAACATTAGAAAAACAATCAATGTCATCCATCACATAAATAAAACAAAGGAAAAGAACCACATGATCATATCAATTGATGCAAAAAAGGCATTTCATAAAATCCAACATCCATCCCTGATAAAAATTCTCAGCAAAATATGAATAGAAGTAACATTCTTTACCATAATAAAGAATATATATGCAAAACAAGCAGCCCACATTATTCTTAATGGAGAGAGACTGAAACCATTCCCCTTGTGAAAAGGAACCAGACAAGGATGCCCTCTGTCACCAGTTCCATTCAACACTGAACTGGAAGTCCTAGCCTACGGCATAAGTCAAGAAAGGGAAATCAAAGGTATCCAGATTGGTAAGGAAGAAGTAAAACTATCACTATTTGCAAATGATATGATCCTATATACAGAAAATCCAAGAGACTCAGCAAGAAAACTACTGGAACTTATTGAAAGATTTGGCATAGTGGCAAGATACAAGGTCAACATACAAAAATTAGTTGGATTTTTTTTTTCTGGTTTAGATAGTTCTTCGTAGTATCCTGATACTATCCTTTTTATTTCTGTTGGTTCTGTTGTGACATTGCTGAATTTGTTTCTTATTCATGTTATTTGTGTTCTCTTCCTCTTTTCCTTTGTTAAATTTGCCAGTGGTTTGTCAATTTTATTAATCTTTTAAAAAGATTCAGAGACCAGCAAAGAAGTGTCTGGAAAGGAAATAAGGAAATCAATACCATTTACATAGCTACCAAAAAAAAAAATAAAATACTTGGGAATAAATCTTACCAGGAACACAAAAGACCTATACAAAGAAAACTATAAAACATTATTTCAAGAAACTATAAGAGATCTACATAAACAGAAGAACATACCATACTCATGGAGGAAGATTGAACATTGTAAAATGTCGATACTACCCAAAGCAACCTATACATTCAATGCAATCCTGAGCCAGATTCCATCCACATTCTTTAAAGACATGGAATAACCAATCAGTAATTTTATAGGAAAGAGACCTTGGAGAAGCAAAGCACTATTGAAGAAGGACAAGTAGGAGGTCTCACACTGCCAGATCTCAAAACCTACTATACAGCCACAGTAGTCAAAACAGCCTGGTATTGGCACAATGACAGACACATAGAGCAGTGGAACAGAATTGACGACCCAGAACAGATCCATCCACCTATGGTCAGTTGATTTTTGAGAAAGGGCTAAAATCCATTAAATGGGGGAAGAGATGGTCTCTTTAACAAATGGTGCTGGCAAAACTGGATATCCATATGCAGAAAAATGAAACAAGATCCATACCATACACCATACACAAAAACAAACTCCAGAGGGATCAAAGACTTAAATGTGAAACCTTAAACTGTAAAGTTTCTCGAGGAAAAAATAGGGGCAAATTTAGGGGCCCTAATCCATTGAATTTGTAACATAAATAGACTGTCAAGCTTAACCCAAAATGCACAAACAGCAGAAGATAAATTAGATTAATGGGACTTCTAAAAATTAAATTTTTATATGTTTCCAAAGACTTCTCCAAAAGAGTCAATAGAGAACCTACAGATTGAGAAAAAATATTTGGCAAAAACATATCTGACAAAGGGCTTATATCTATAATTTATAGAAAACTCTAACATCTCAACAATAGAAAGAAAAAGAATCTAATTTAAAAATGGGCAGAAGACATGAATAGACACTTCACCAAAGAGGATAATCAGGCGGTCAACAAACACATGAAAAAATGTTCAGGATCATTAGCTATTAGAGAGATACAAATCAAAACAACAATGAGATACCATTAGTGCTTGCCCCAGCACTAATAGCAAAGTTCAACAGGACAGAAAATAATAAATGCTGGCATGAATGTGGAGAGATTGGGACTTTCCTACACTGCTGGTGGGATTTTCAAATGATACAACTACTGTGGAAAGCAGGATGGTGATTCCTTTAAAACCTGGAATTAGAAATACCATTTGGACCAGCAATCCCATTACTAGGTATATATCCTAAAGAAATGAAAGCCAGGATAAGAACAGATACATGCACACCCATGTTCATCACAGCACTATTTACAATAGCAAAAAGATGGCACCTAGGTGCCCATCAACAGAAGAATAGATAACCAAACTATGGTACATGCACACAATGGAATACTATGCAACCCTAAAGAATAATGTAGAATCTGCAAAACACTGCATAACATGTATGAACTTGGAGGACATTATGCTGAAAGTACACATATTGTATTAGTTCATTACAAAAAGTCAAGGAAAAGTTTATACATGGAAGGAAACTTTCTTTGTTGGTTACCAGGAGTGAGACGGGAGGGAAGGGAACACTACAAAAATAAAATAATAATAATAATAATAAATGTTAAAAGTAAATTAAAAAGAACAAAGAGAAAACAGAGGAGGAAGAAGCAGTAGTAGTTTCAAGAGGGAAATGGGGTGGCTGGGAGACATGGAAAGGGGCAGAGACCAGGTTTTCACTACACCACCTTTTGATTCTTCTAAATTTTATACAAAGTGCATGTATGAGCTAGTAATGTATAAATTTATAAACATTGATAATATAGACAATCATCACCAATCCAAAGTGCCATATAGTAAAATTAGGCATCTATTCTTAGTACTCTTAATAAAACACCCTACTCTTATGCTGCCTCTCCTTCATAAAGTTGCCAATTATTTTCTCACTGGCTTAAAAAAAAAAAAAAGTGTTTCTAGGCCTGTATCAACCTACTTCCTAGACATCAACTCCCAGGTGGCTGGTGTTCAATATGGATGAGACTGCACTTCAGAACTGACTCAGAAATCTAGAGCATGCTGTCATTTGCATGTCTCATAGCAGTTGGCCCCATCTCCACACCCCAGAACCACTTAATCACTAGAAGGTTGGGATCAATATTTGTCTTTTCAAAACAGTATGCAATTCAAAGAATTTTTTTTTTTTTATCTTGCAGATTAACAGGGATCCTACCATTATCTAGTTCTATTTTATTTTTAAGAGTTAATAAAATAGCTCAGTCTTTGTTTCTGTGAGCAGATGTTGAACCTTTGCACTTCCCGAATAATCTGTGCTTCACTACTGCTTCACTATATTTGTAGTACTGGAAAACTGAACAGTCAAATTAAGTATTCCAATACACTTAGACAGCCAACCTGGTCCATTAGTGCTATATGTGAAGAGTTGCATTAGGAAAAGATTCCTCAGTTAGATGGTGATTTAATTGCATTCAAAGCCATAGTGTTAAGCTCCTGGTAGAATATTAGATGTTATACATGAGATTATATAAACAAGTCACAGCAGGCATAGAAAAGATAAATCAAAACTCACTAGCACAGCTAGCTCCTGAAAGCCAGTTAGGCTACTCTTTGAACACTTTGCCAATTTCCATGTATAAGGTCACATGCTACACAGTGTGAATGAAAGTGCTACATCCAACTACTGGATCTGCCTGTCACATGTTAGTCAATGGAGAAATATTTATCCAGATCCTGCAAGTGAGTAATATAATAAACTATGTAAACAGGAAAACATCCAAGGATGGATTAATTTCTAAGTATCTAACAACTCTTGGGACTGCTGAAAGGTAGGAAATATTCAGTGTTTTTTCTCTCTGTAACTAGCATAGTGATAGCCCTGAAATAACACTAAATTCTAATAAAGCAAACCTTCGGTTTTGATCAAAGATTCTACAGAAGAATCTCAATCAAAAGGTGGAAAATGCAGAACAGAATTACAAATTCTCATAGATTCCAGACTTTCCAGACACATGAAAATTGGATGAATTTGTAAAACTATTGTCCTTAGATAATCTCTAAACCTTTAACCAAAAATATCCCCTGAAGTCTTCTTAAAACCAAACAATAATTTAGCTTAACTAGTAAAGAATGTCTGACTCAAGCATTTTGCTCTTTTAAGAACTACCTAGGAGCTCTGGTAGCATAGTGGCTAAAGCACTTGACTGCTAACCAGAAGGCTGGCGGTTCAAACCCACCAGCCACTCCTTGGAAGGAAGGTTGGGC
>NW_006921809.1:1057735-1063568 GCF_000298275.1 Orycteropus afer afer
GACCCCTCCTTGGGTTTCCAAGGCAGTATCACTACAGAAGTAGATTGCCCCATCTTCCTTCTGAGGAGTGGCTGGTGGGTTTGAACCGCCAGCCTTTTGGTCAGCAGTCAAGTGCCTTAGGCACTATGCTACCAGAGCTTCTTAACATCAAGTAGGGTCAAAATATTTTTCAGGAGATAGTAAGATGCCTGAGTTGCCAACTAGAGAATAATGGAGGAAATAGAACGAGGGAAAACAAAATAAAAAGACAAAAACAAACAAAACCAGAAACCCAGTCACCTGGTAAGCTATTTAACAGAAGCTCTCTCTCCCAGTGTGTCACTAAGAGATTGCAGGGGGTGGGTGGCTGCAGATCACACTGAGTGACACCAAAATGGGGGATGTGGGGGTGACACTATAACAAGTGGTTACACCAAAATGACTGTCTATAAAATAGCTATACAGTGTTTCAGCAGTAATTATTTTTTATAAAAATATATCTGTAATTAAAATAACAAACATTTTTCATAAGCCCAGTTTACATGGATCAATATATCTACAAGGCTAAAACTCTATGCTTATTACTGGTCAGAGCTGCTATTACCCAATTAAATGATTCTTTGAATCACGTGGTTTCATCTGCATACACAAGCACACACTGTTGTTTTTATTGCTGCTGGTATTTTTATACTCACTGATTTTGTCAAGTGTTCTGGTGTTTTAGATACACAGTATTATAGTAAGTAGTATTTATGAATCTATAACAATAACTGCTTTGAGAATAAAGTAGTAATTAAAGGAAAAGAAGGAAAAAATTAAAAATGTTTCTGCTCAGTTACTAATAATGTAACTAATGATGTTGTAATTCCATGAAGAAAGGTTTTATAAAACAATTTTGTTGTTAGCATTCATACAATCTAAGAAATATTACATTTAAGCATTATAGCTATATCACATATTATTCTATGATTAAAACTGATAATAAATAATACTAAGGACTATGTATAGTCTGATATGGGAGGAAGTCAATTGCAGAGGGTAACAATATAAATTAACTCACTGGTGGACAGCCACTCTAGTGATGTCACTGCTCCCCCAGATTTTTACTGGATTTATTCCACGACCTGATTCTGTTTAGATGTAGTAATTTGTACAGTACCCGTACTGGCAAGACTTGAGTGATTCATTGGTTTGCTTCATATATCAAACAGTCCAGTGACTTCCATATATTCTCTTGAAATTCAGAGCAGAACAAGTCACAAAGCATATATTCCTTTTAGAGACAAGACTATGTCAGCATAAGCCAACTTCCTAGGATCAGAGTTCCCAGTATTTTAAATTACTGGTAATTTGTTGTAAAAGGAGAAGTATTTTGTTGTTTGTTTATTGTGGGGAGCATCAAAATTAGTAAGAATTTCCCTTAGATTTCAAATTCAGGCTGTGACATATCATAGCTAATAGACTACACAGCAATCTGCTCAGTTTTCCACCTACTAACCATATGACATTGGGAAATTAACATTAACTGAGCATGACTAAGGCACTGTTGAAACTGCTTTATGTGGATTAACTCATTTAATCCCCAAAGCAACCCTATGAGATGGGAGCCTATGAGATAAGTAAACTCATTTAATCCTCAGAGCAATCCTATGAGAGAGAATAACATGCTCAAAATCACAGAGCTAAGAAGAAAAAGAATTGGGATTAAACCTGGGTGACCCTGTTGCCAGCAAGCCCTGGTGGTACAGTTGGTTGAGTGCTTGCCAGTTTGAATCCACCAGCAGCTCCACAGGAGAAAAAGATGGGGCAGTCTGCTTCCATAAAGATTACAGCCCTGAAAACCCATGGAGCAGTTATACCCCATCTTACAGAGTCACTATGAGTTTAAATCAATTTAACAGCAATGGGATTAGGCTGCATTTTGTTTATTCATTTGTTTTTGTTTTGGGAACCCTATTGTGAAAGCCTAAAGAGCTCTGGTGGTGTAGTGCCTAAAGCATTTGAATGCTAACCATAAGGCTGATAGTTCAAACCCACCAGCCACTCCATGGAAGGAAGACTGGGTGATCTACTTCTGTAAAGATTTACCACCTCAGAAACCCAAAGGGGGTTGCTATGAAGCAGAATCGATTCAATGGCAGTGAATTTTATTTTTGTTTTGGTTGCTAAAGCCAGTACTCTTGAGCACTTCATTTGTGCTTTTCAAATGTTTTTACCATAACCTACTTGTCTTAGTTTCTTAGTGCTGCTATAACAGAAATACAAGTGGGAGGCTTTAACAAACAGAAATTTATTTGGTCACAGTTTAGGACACTAGTGGTCCAAGTTTAGGGCACTGGTTCTAGGAGAAGGCTTTCTCCCTCTCTGCTGACTCTGGGGGAAGGTCCTTGTCACTTCAGCTTCTGTTTCTCGGGTCTTTGGCAATCTTCATGTGGCTTGTATCTTCCCATCTGTTTGTTTTCCTTCTCTGTGTATAATCTGCCTTTTTATGTCTCAAAGATGATTGGCTTAAAACATAATTTACACTGGTACAGTCTGGAGGTCAGATGTCCAAAATGGGTTTCACTGAGCTAAAATCAAGATGTCAGCAGGGCTGTGTTCCTTTCTAGAGGCTCCAGAGGAGAATTTCTTTCCTTGTCTTTTCCAACTCCTGAAAGTCATCTACACCCCTAACTCATGGCCCCCTTCCTCTATTTTCAAAGCCAGCAATAGTGGGTTGATTTTTTCTCACATCAAATCACTATGACTCTTATACTGACCCTGTTGACAATCTTCCTTCCAAAGAATGCCTGGTGGGTTTCAGCCACCAGCCTTCTGATTAGCAGTCAAATGCTTTATGCACTACACCACCAGAGCTCTCTCAGACAGACTAAACAAAAGGAGTCCTGGTGGTAGAACAGCTAAGCACTGGACTCTAATCAAAAATGGTTGGTGGCTCAAACTCACCCAGAGGCTCTGAGGGAGAAAGTCTTGGCAATCTGCTTCTGTAAAGATTACAGCCTTCAAAATCCTATGGGGCAGTTCTACTCTGCCACATGGGGTCATTATGACTTGGAATAGACTTAATGATACTTAACCAGAAAAATAGAGCAAAGTAAAGAATATGAATGATGTCTAGGAAGTTGGAAACATGTACATCTAGGGATAAGACACAGAAAGCTTATTAAGGAGAACTGGAAAAGGAAATTACATAGAGTAAAATAAATAAAGCTTTGAAGCTTTGATAAATAGGCAAATGGCATTAAATTTAACCAGGTAAGAAAATACAGTCTGGAAAATTTTTATATTGGGTTTACAGAGGTTAATCAGCAATAGAATGTAGAGAAGGGACTTCCAGTAAGATGTTGGAATAGGCAGACAAGCTACACAGACCCTCTTTCACAAAGAAAGAAGAAACCAATTGATACACATACAGAAGATAATCCTGGAGCCCTGAGTTTTGAAAGGCAGGATACAGAAGTGGATTAAACACCAACTAGTAGAAGAACCTGAATGAAAACTGTGAGTAAGGAGACAAATGAGCTGGGGACTGTCACCTATCCTGACAGCATGGACAACTTGAATGAAGTGTTAGGACCTGAAAATTAACCTAAAAAGCAGGCCTGTTCACCAAGGGCTGCATGAACTACTGCACTGGTGGCTTATGACGAAAAAAGGAAATATCAAAGAAGGAGAAAAGCTGAGCTGTGGACTTTCAGCTGCCCAGATGTTGTTGTTGTTGTTATGTGCCATCAAGTCAGGGGTGCAGCCATTTTGAATGTTTACAAGTGGCAGCCATTTTGGATACTTAAAGCAACAGCATTCTTGTTTACATTCCAGGGACCTAAGAATAGGCTCCACTTGCCAAGGATAGCACAGACATATGGGAGGCTGACGAATGGAAAGGAGACAGGTGGTAAGTGCATAAGTGTTGCGAACTAGTGCACAGAGAAGCAGAGTATTCTGCTTACTCAGATACATCCAAAGAAAATGAAAATCTTGGGCAAATCACTCCACCATACATTCACCAATTACATATAAACACAAAAATGTCATACTGTCTCAGAGACAACAGATCATCACAGTCCACACAAAGAAGCAAAATAAAGCAGTAGAAACAAGGGACCAGGATACAGACCCAGAACACATCACTGAGGAAGAAACACCATTGGAACTCCCAGATAAGGAATTCAAAAGAATTATATTTAGGTACCTTCAACAGATTGAGAGATAGATCAAGGAAAACACTGACAAAATGGAGGAAAACACAAAGAAAACCATATAACAATTTCAGAAAACAATACAAGAACAAAATGACAAAATAAATGAACAATTAGAAATGAAACAAAATCTAAAGATAGAAATACAGAAGATTAATACTAAATTCTCAGAAACAGATAACACATTGAATGGGCAAAGGAGTAAAACTGAATCAATGGAAGACAGAATTAGTGAAACTGAAGACAAATACCTCAATACTTCTTTGGAAAGGGATCCATCCGGAAAAAAAAAAAAAAAAAAAAAATCAAAACAAAATGAAGAATACCTAAGGTTCAAGTGGGATACCATCAAAAGGAATAACCCACACATAATCAGAATTCCAGGACAGGAAGAGACAAAAAAAAAAAAAAAAAATGCAGAGAAAATTATCAAAGATTTACTAGGAGAGAATTTCCCTGATATGATGAAAGACAAGAATATATCCACTAAAGGAGTCCAAAGAACCCGAAACAGGATAGACCCCAAAAGAAAATCACCAAAACATATCATAATCAAACTCACCAAAGCCAAAGACAAAGAAAGAATCCTGAAAGCAGCTCAGGAAAACAAAAAATTACCTACAGAGGACAACCAATAAGGCAGAAACCATGCAGGCAATAAAGCAATGGTATGGTATATATAAACCCTGAAAGAGAAAAATTTCCAACCAGGAATTATAAACTCAGGAAAATTGTCCCTCAAATATTATGGTGAAATTAGGAGATTCCAGATAAGCAGAAATTAAGGGAATTTGTTAAGACCAGACCAACCTTGCAAGAGATACTAAAGGAAGTCCTTTGAACAGAGAATCAATAATAGCAGACAACAATCAACCATTCATATACATGATGACATAACCCAGAAACCAATCCAGTTATGCAAGTGTCCAAAGTAAAATAAGCTTACAAGATTGTAAACAGGGAACCAGAGACATCAATGGCAAATGAGGACAACTACAAACCAAAAGGAGGGAGAAAAAATAGCATAGTTATAGAACTTCTAACTGGTGAGGAAGTAAAGAGAGTTGCAAGATAGAATGGGCTGTCCTAAACTCAGGGAGAAAATTATAAATCACAGGGTAACTTCAAAGAAAAATGATAAACCTTCACATCCAAATTTAATAAAGGACAAGCATAAGTATTTAGAGAATACTAAAACAACAGCAACAAAGGAAATGATAACACAATTCATAAACAAAATGAACTTACCACAGAAAATTATACGCAACAAAGAAACCAGAACTTCACAAAAAAAACATAAAACAAAATGACAGCAACAAATTCATACTTGTCAATAAATACACTGAATGTCAATGGATTAAATGCACCACTCAAGAGACAGAGAGTTGCAGACTGGATAAGAAAACATAACCTATCAATATGTTGTCTGCAAGAGACTCACCTTAGAGACAAAGACAAAAATAGACTAAAAATCAAAGGTTGGAAAAAGGATATCAAGCAAATGGCAATCATAAAAGAGCAGGAGTAGCAATATAAATTTCTGATAAAATTGACTTTACGAAAAAAAAAAAAAAGAAGGTGGGGACCAGGTTTGCTGGTCCAATAGAGCCTGGTGTAACCACTGAGACTATGGCCCCTAGCTGCCCTTCAGGTCT
>NW_006921809.1:1071408-1079585 GCF_000298275.1 Orycteropus afer afer
TATATATATACATATACATATATATATACATACATACATATATATATATATACAGTGTTCCACTCTTAAAACATTTCCTTGACCCAGACAGCAGTAGGGTGTAGACTTCATTCATCATGCCAAGTGCTGTAGCCCTAAAGTCCCCTTGGTGGCACAGAAATATATAGTTCTTATTCTTGGACTTTGTGTTTGTGCTACACACCACCAAGTCGATTTTGCTCTAAAATGTACCATATAGAGTCTGGGGACAACTTCCCTCCTGCCCGTAATAATAGAAATAGTTATCTCCTTTAAATTGCACCTTCAAGTCCCCTCTTTCCATAAGTTTTCCTGATCATCTAACACCCCATAATATATTCCAGTTTTAGTTCTCATTCACTGCCCCCCCCCAGTAAATACCCTCTCATTTTAGCATGAATATTACTGAATCTCATTACAGTATCTCTGTTAAATGTGTGTATGTCTAATGTAAGTTGCTTACAAATTTGACATTTAATTCAGATTAGAATGTTTTGATTCTAATGAGTTCACCACCTCATCACAGAGAAAATATAAAGCAAACAGTAAATTTGTGATATTGGGTTCTGAATTCTATGTGTCTGTTGTTGTTGTTGTTATGTGCCATCTAGTTCTTAGTTTTACTGTGATCCTAGGATATTATATTATGAACTAAATTAACAAGGGCTCTCTGATGCAATGAACCTAAATTAGACAGTCTGGTTTAATTTACTACTTGCACTGCTTTAGGCTAGTCACTCTACTTCTGTTAGGCTCAGTTTTTCCAAATCTTTAAAATGAGAATTGCTAGAGAGAATGCTTTTACCCCTATTCTTGATATTTCCTCTTGTTTTTGTTGTTATGTGCCATCAAGTCATACCTGACTCATAGTGACCCCTCCTTGGGTTTCCAAGGTGGCATCACTACAGAAGTAGATTGTCCAACCTTCATTCTGAGGAGCCACCAGCCATCTGGTTAGCAGTCAAGTGCCTTTCATTGGGTTAACACTTCTGGCCTTTCTAACTCCTCCTCTTCCTCCCACCTAGCTCATTGCTCCCTTAACAGAGAGGAAGTGCATCTTACCTGCTTTGTGAATTTGGGAAGGTAAGTAGGTCATCCCATTCCTCTTCTCATTCTCTTTGAAACTGACTGTTTTCAGAGAGAACATAAGATTTCTTTCCAAATCGTTCTGAACTTTGAGTAGAAGATGTCATTGATTAGCCCCATCAAATCTCAACAGGAATAACAATAGTTAAAATACAAGCTTGTCTTAACAATATTGAGTTTGCTAGAGAGTAAAACACCTTTTTACATATGAGGAGTTAATACATTAATTTTATCACATCTTTCACATAGTATCTATATCATAGTTAATTTCTAAGGAGACGAATTATTTATTTATTTAATCAGATGATTGAGTTTTGACTAAATCTATGAAAAGGAATAAACTTAAATTTAATATCTAATTTACACTTGAAAGAAAATTATCTTCTACCAAAAGTTTTCAGGCATACCTGGTTTATTTTTTTAATATTTTATAAAATTTAATTTTCTAAATAGGGTTGTCTCTTGGTTTCTCTGGGGGATTGGTTCCAGGACTGCAGATGCCAAAATCCACAGATGCTCAAGTCCCTTATATAAAAAGACATAGTATTTGCATATAACCTACTCACATCCCCATCCCCATACATTAAAACATCTCTAAACTTCTAATAGTTAATACAATGTAAATGCTATGTAAACAGCACTTTATAATCCTCTTAGCCTTTGAGGGATTGCTTTGACCAGTTAATTGCTTTTTAGGAGCGGTTTCCTTTCCCTTGTCCCTGAAAGTTTCCCATTTGTGGTTGACCGAATCTAAGTACGCAGAACCACAGATACAGAAAGCCAACCGTAGGTGCAAACTTGAGTTTGGAAAACTACTGTAATATTGACCGCAAAGATGAATAAATAAATCTAATACTTTGTTCAAAAATTTACCTCTGTGAGTTATAACAATTTTTAAACATGAACCTGGTAAATCTGAGAAAACTGAAGGTTGAAAGGAACATATATCAAACAATCCTGCATGCTTTTAATCTAACAGTCAGTGTTTAGAAGGTCATAGTAAATTTTTCCATTGCATAAAATGATAGTAAGTGAATTATGATCACTTTTATTCATTGTGCTAGTCACTGCTGAATAAACCACATATAGCTCTTGTTAATATGGAGCTCGCATTTGAAACAAGAGCATGACTACATAGTTTTCTTATCTCTCTTCATAATTTCATAACCCAGCCTTGACAATCACCTTACAAAATAGATATTTCCCAACAACTAAAATTAGCATGACTTCAAATGTTTTATTTCGGGAAGGGAAACTTACATTGATTTGCTATGACTTTACGCACATTCTGTTGTTGCTGTTGGGTGCCAGGGACTAGGTTTGCCAGGGCTTTTCTCCCATGGAGTCACTGGTGGGTTTGAACCACTGACCTTTCATTTAGCAGCTGAGCACTTACCCACTGAGCCACCAGGGCTCCTTTTTAGGGAGATATTCAAATTTAATTCTCATATTACCCTTAAGAAAAGTATTATTATTATGTCTATTTAATAGATAAAGGAACTGACACTCTGTGAGGGCACATAATACCAACAAGGTAATATGCATCGGTTAATGAAGGAGACTTTTAACCTATGTCCTTCTGATTATAAAATCCATATTTTTCTCCTTGAATGGATCAGTTGATTTCAGTTATATCCCAAGTCAAAGTTACCAATATAATGAGAAATAATTTTAAAGGATAAACTGATGTATATGTCTATTAACAGATAAATGGATAAGCAAAATATGGTACATACACATCATAGAGGATTATTCTGACATGAAGAGAAATGATGTCTGATACACGCTACAACACAGAAGGACCTTTAAAACATTATGCTGAATGAAATAAGTCAGTCACAAAAAGACAAATATTCTGTGACCCCACTTACATGAAATAGGCAAATGTATAAAGACCAAAGTTTATTAGTGGTTGCCAGAGTGGGGAGAGAGAGAAATAGGGGTAATCATTGCTTAGGGTTCACTGAGTTTCTGTTAATGGTGATACAATAATTTGGAGATGGCTGCACAATGATGAATGTAAACAATGCCACTGCATTGTGCATGTAAAAGAATTTTAATGTTTTGTTATATATCTTTTTTTAAGACAATAGATCAATTCTATTATCAAACATATATAAAGTACTATCAAATGTATGGGAGCTCTGGTAGCATAGTGCCTAAGGCACCTGACTGCTAACCAGAAAGCTGGTGGTTCAAACCCACCAGCCACTCCTCAAAAGGAACGTTGGGAAATCTACTTCCATAGTGATACCATCTCGGGAACCCAAGGAGGGGTTGCTATGAGTCAGCATCTGTTCTGGTTACCTAGTGCCACTCTGACAAGAGATATACCACAAATGGGATGGCCTTATCAAACAGGAGTTTATTCTTACAATTTGGAGGCTTTAAGTCCAAGTTCAAAGTGCCAGGCTCTAGGGGCTGGGTGAAAGCCCCTCAACCTTGGGGTCCAGCTCTGCCTCCTGCTCCTGGCCCACTGGAGCTAGAGGCATTTCTTTACTCAGACAGCTGCTAGCTGCTGAGGCTGAGAAGCCCAAGGTTGACAAGTAAAAAGGCACAGTCCTGATGTTACCAAACCACACGGCAAGCCATTAACTTAAGTCCATGTAAGCCCCAAGGTTGGCAGAGCATAGCAGGCTGCTGAGCAATGACACAGCTAAATGCAAGGTCCAAGCATGCCATAGGCTAGAGACCATTTCAAAGCTTCTCCTTATATACAGAAAGCAGACCACATACCCAAAGGCAGCTACTCAGCTGCTCATAGTAGATTCCACCTTGGAGTTGATTACCAGTCTCATCATAGGTAATACTACATCTAGCTGCCCAGCCACTCAACCATTCCTAGCCAGGTTAACATACAAACATAAGCATCACAGTGTCTGACTCTACAGCACACAACAACAACAACATCAAATGTATATCATGACTTTAGGTATTGCTTTTGTAGGCCACAATGTAAAGAGCTTATTCATCATCCTTGTGTGTTCCACATCATACACCACACGCCTTGTACATCATAGACATTCAATAAATGTTTAAATAAATTACTAACATGCAAAAGAGAAAGCAAATTATAGTGAATTGAATTAATTCTATAAACTTTAAGTTATTCCTAAGAGTAAACTTTTACTAAAGAGACACATTAACATTTTAAGACTGCTAGACTACACATCTTGCTCCTATATAAAGTCACTCTTCATGCAATGGTGTGTCCACACTCCATCTCTCAGTAGTCTAATACCATTTTGTGAGAAGAGTTGTACACATTCAGAATACAGCAACATACAATTTTCTTGATTTAAATTTGTGCTCTGTAACTTAATAGCTGCAGGCCTCACGCCAGTTATCACATCTTTGTGCCTTGGTTTCTCATTTGTAAATTGGGAATACTACTGCATAGTATTGTTTTAAATAGTGAATGAATTATTATTTGTAAAGTGCTTAGAAGAATATCTGACACAGTGTCATATGTATGTATGTGTGTTCACTGTAATTATATAGTTATTGCTATGGAAGAAATTCAGTGCCTTGAATTTGTGTCTCCATAATCCCCAAGGACTTGATGAATGAGATTATGGCCAACCAGAGACTAGTCCTCACAAATCCCAGGCCTTGAAAGAGCACCAACAGCAAAGGCATGTCCCTAGAGAAGTCAGAGGAGCCTGCTCTCTGCCCGAGTTCTAGACAGAAGGGCTCCTGGCTGGGTAGAAACTGCATTATGAACTTGCACTGCCCTCAAGCCAAAGACCACTGGGAATATACCTGTAGTTCAACAACACTGGGTTTACTGATTCATTGCAAAGAGATACAACATATGCCATGGGGAACCATGGGCATCTCAGTAAGAAAAATAAAATACCCACTCCAGTCAAGTTCATTCCAACTCATAGTGACCTGCCTTGTAGGGTTTCCAAGGTTATAAATCTTTACAGAAGCCCACTGCTTCATCTTCTTCCCATAGAGCAGCTGGTGGATTCAAACTGCCAATCTTTGGTTAGCAGTAAATGCATTACCCACTGTGCCACCACAGCTGCTATCTCAGTAAGAGGGTATTGGAAAGAACTTACAGGACTTGGGGATGTGTTGCGTAGTTTTAGGAAGCATTCAAGGAAGGAGGTTCTATTCTGGATCGGATGCTGTCCAAAAGCAGGATAATTCTCTGATTGGATATCTTAACTCTTATCTAGAGTGTGGGAGAAATGAAATAGGGCTAATGCTGTAAAAAAATTAAAAAAAAAAAAAATAGCAGTAATTCATTATTAGCCAGGAAAGAAGAAAGTTTGGTTGGTTTGTGGTTTGAACAATATTCTTATTCTTGTCTGCTCAGATATGATCATGAAGTGGTCTTATTCTGTATTGCTCCATTTGCAGTCACAAAGTGACACATTATAGTCACAAAGTCTGAGGTTGGTGTTCTATGAATGTGCTTATATTCAATAAGAAAATTCTGCAGTTTCAATATCAGATCAGTTCAGCACTTACAGGACTGCTTTTCTAACTCTCAAATTAGAAGACAAAGCTTTACCCAAAGGGAGAACTGGCCAAAAAATTAACTATTACTGCATCATTTGCATATGTTGACAGGTTTATATTTTATAAAGAGCGTTCACGTTTAACATTTAAGGAGCCTCTCAGCACAATCCTGTGATGGAAGCAGGCCACAGGGCCCTCAGTCTTCTGTGTGAACGGCACCTCCTCAATGTGAATAGTACCCAGGGAACAGTGAAACAAGGCTGGCCTAGTGAAACAGAGGTTCATATTCATATCCAATTATGAAAACAGAATCAAAGAAGCTTCTTGAAAGTTCTTCATTTCCCAATAAAGGTTACAGTTCTCTCTGACAACTTGCTCAGTTGTTGACATTGGATCCCTGATTCAGTCATAGTTTTCCCCTTCAGACAATTGTACTAGCCTATCCTGTTATGGGGTAGACTACGTCAGCTGCTGCAATAAAAATAGCTCCACCTTCTTCCACAACCACATCTGTGCCTGCCCAAAACAGGATGCTTCAAAGGGCACTGAACTCATAACCCCTTTCACGTAATCACTTACTAAGCCAAAAAAAAAAAAAAAAAAAACAGTATGTGTACATTGCCTAAAAAGTTAACATACCTTATTACACTTTGCATCCAACCTGGGAATAACTAAGGGAGCAAATGATCTTGAGTTCTGAGAAAGTTGTAAAAGCAAATGATCCTGCTAAGTTCAAGGGCAGGATTGTTCAAATTTAGGCTAAACTACTAGTTACGTATTGTTCCACATTCTTGGAAACCTGCCAAATACGATGTTAAAGGGGAAGGGAATTTCCAGTGAAATTCCACTAAT
Source organism: Orycteropus afer afer (assembly GCF_000298275.1). Classification (NCBI taxonomy): domain Eukaryota; kingdom Metazoa; phylum Chordata; class Mammalia; order Tubulidentata; family Orycteropodidae; genus Orycteropus; species Orycteropus afer. Next base: position 1,077,838 of record NW_006921809.1, read on the forward strand.
AATAAATCTTTGTCCAGCACTGTGTTTCTGTAGTTGGGAAATTCCCTCTTGCTACTGAATTTATCTCTTCATATTATAGAAAGTAAAACTGAAAGTGAAATATCCCATTGATAAGACAAATAGTAACTGGTTCCCAAAAGAACTTGGGCTTTGATTTACCACTCTGGGCATCATTTTCATTAAAATTCCATGCGTACCCCCTCTCCTATTATCTGAGAGTACCCTGTACTTCCCCATCAGCACACATATCACACTCTTTTGTAATTGTATGTTGAGGGTCTATCTCTGAACACTGAAAGACATTTGAGAGCAGGGATCATGTGTATTTTGTTATCCCTGCATTTCCAGCACCTGACGAAATGACACATAAAATATTTATTAAATTTATTGATTGTTTTAGGGAAGGTGGACTGCCAATCTAGGGTATCAGGAAAGCTTACTTTTCATTTATGTCTCTTTTTTACACTGTTTGAATGTGTGAATATGCACATGTGGTACATGTATTTCTTTTTCACTGAAAAACATATTTACAGGAAAAGAAGAAAATGTTTCTTGCTCTTAAATGAGCAAGCAAATATTTGGTAATGGAAATACATTTTTAAAAACATGGTACCAAAAGTAAGTGATTATAAGGTAAACTATTTTTTCTATCTATCTATTCTTGTAGGGAGATGTGTAATTTCATCAGGATGTAATTTTTATTTTATGAGGAAAAAGTGCTTCGGGATAGCTAGTCTACCCTGCTCCATCTTAAATCTGCAATATTTCGGTTTGAGGGTGGATGGGAGAGGAGCAGGGAAGGGGAGGGTCCCTTTAGTCTAGTGCATTAACAAGCTAATGAAAGTCTTTAAAAATAAAACAAACAAATTAACAGTGTTTTCTGTCACTGTTCTTTGGGTACATACTTCCATAAGGACACCTCATGGAATGAGTTAGCTGGGGTTTGAGATATGAGGAAGCTAATCTTGAACCTGTTGGCTTAAAACCACCAAATAGCACCAAAATCACTATCATAACCTCTACCCAGTTTCACTTTTGAGCAAGCAAAATCTCTCTATTGTATACTTTCACAGATCCCAACCACCGACCATTTCACCACAATAAACAAGTTCTGTTTCTTTAGCCACTGCACTCAGATTATGCTGACATAGAAACTTTTCATCTGAATTTATATACCAATTGCATGATTTCTACCAACTATTTCTAGGTAATAGAAATTTAACAATACTAAATACCATAGTAAAAAGTTAATTTTAACATAATCTTTACTAATAATTCTTAAAAAATGCTTCCTTTTTTGCCAAGTGACATATGAAAATAATTTTTACAATTAAGTGTGTGTTTAAAAGTATCATGTTATAAATCAGATTAAAAATGACATTAAGTTCAGACACTTCTGGCAAGATATCAAAACAGGCAAAAAGCTACCCAGACCTTCTACAACAAAGAAATGAGAAACCAATTGAAACAGAAAATAATCCTGGAACTCTGAGTTTCAAAGGTAAGGATAAAGAAGTGGATTCAATGCTGACCAATAGAAGAAACCTTATTCTACTGTGTGGTTTAAGATCAGGACAGGTATGTGTAGGGTTGTATCCTTTCAATATACTTATTCAGTCTTTATAATGAGCAAAAAATTTGAGAAGCTCTGGAGAATTCTATAAAACATTCAGAGAAGAAGTGATACCGATTCTACTCAAAGTATTCCAAAACATAGAAAAGGATGGAATCCTCCCTAACTCATTTTA
>NW_006921809.1:1082235-1091278 GCF_000298275.1 Orycteropus afer afer
AAAAAAAAAAAAAAAATTTGAGAAGCTGGATTACTTGAAGAAGAACATGGCATCAGGATTGGGAGAAGACTTATTAACAATCTGTGATATGCAGATGACACAACCTTACTTGCTGAAAGTGAAGATGACCTGAAGCACTTACTGATGAAGATCAAAAACCACAGTATTCAGTATGGCTTATGCCTCAACATAAAGAAAGGAAAATCCTCACAACTGGACCAATAAGCAACATGACGATAAATGGAGAAAAGGGATTATAATTTATTTGGATCCACAATCAACATCCGTGGAAGCAGAAGTCAAGAAATAAGATGTCATATTGCCCTGGGCAAAGCTGCTGCAAAAGACTAAAGTGTTAAAGAGGAAAGATATCACCTTGAAAGCTAAAGTGTGCCTAACTCAGGCCATGGTTATTTTCCATCACCTCTTTTGCATGTGAAAGCTGGACAGTGGATAAGGAAGAACAAAGAATATGCTTTTGAACTGTGATGTTGGTGAAGAATACTGAATGGACTGCCAGTAGAATGAACAAATCTGTCCTGGAAGAAGTGCAGCTGGAATGTTCCTTGGAAGTGAGAACGGCCAGACTTTGTCTCACCTACTTTGGTCATGTTGTCAGAGGGACCAGTCCCTAGAGAACGATATCATGCTTGGTAAAGTGGAGGGTCAGTGAAAAAGGGGAAGACCCACAATAAGATGGATTGACACAGTGGCTGCAATGATGGCCTCAAGTATAGCAAGGATTGTGAGGATGGCACACAAATGGGCAGTGTTTCATTCTGTTGTACATAGGGTCGCTGTGAGTTGGAGATGACTCGACAGCACCTCACAACAACAGCAATAGTATAGCCATATTATGGTTCGGCCTTACCAACAGTAATGAAGCTTTTTATGCACTTATGAAAAGATATCCAAGATATATTTTAAAGGAAAACCAAACAAGGTGAACAGTGTGTACAGTATGATACATGTATGAGGGTATATGGCATGACAGTATACAAGTGGGAGGATATGTGTACACATACATATTTATTTTATATTTAAACCTCTTAACTTTTTATTGAAGCATAATAGACATTCAGAAAAATGTACATGAGTCTAACCCCAAAGAAATTTCATAAACTGAACACACTCACGTAACCAGCACCTAGAATCTAGGTTCCTCATCAAGAAACAGAACATTGCTAGCACCCCAGAAGTCTCCTTGGGTCCCCTTCTAGTCACTACTTCTCCCTACAATGGTAATCAGTCTTAAATTTTTCACAACATAGATTAACTTATTTTATACTTTATATTACTGAACTCATCAGTTTGTTACCTTCTGTGTTTTTTTTATACAACATCATTTCAGATTGTTCAATCTCATTGACTATAGTATTCCACTGGGTAAATAAAATGTAACTTATCATTCTTGTTGTGGAGCTCTGGTGGCGTAGTGCCTAAGGCATTTGACTGCTAACCAGGAGGCTGGTGGTTCAAACTCACCAGCCACTCCTTAGAAAGCAGACTGGACAATCTACTTCCATAGAGATACCGCCTCAGAAACCCAAGGAGGGGTTGCTATGAGTCAGAACAGACTTGACAGCAGTGAGAGTTTATCATTGTTGTTTATATATAATTTGTTGTGTATAATTTGAGACTATTATAAATCACACTGTTATAAGCATTCTAGTATATGTATATATATATCCACATACCTACAAGAGGAATTGCTAGGTCATAGGGGTTACATATGTTCAACTTTTGTCCTATACTTTTCACCTGTTCACCATCACAGAATAGTTTAAAGAAATGCTGTTACCTTTCTTGCATAATTTTTTATTTTTCATGGAATAATAATTTCTCATCTTTTCATTTGCTTATCTTTTTAAGTTCTGTGTCCAGTTTTCTGTACACATTTCATTAGATCTATTAAACACCTACTAATATAATTTCCCAAATACTCAAAATTAAAAACCAAAAAAAATCAAACTCACTGCCATCGAGTCGGATCCGACTCAGTGACTCCTCCTTGGCTTCGAGGCAGTATCTCTATGGAAGTAGATGCCCAACCTTCCTTCCGAGGAGTGGCTGGTGGGTTTGAACCACCAGCTTCTGGTTAGCAGTCATATGCTTTAGGCACTAGGCCACCAGGGATCCCACTCAAAATTAAATAATCTATAAATTCAACTATTTTTCTAGAAACTTTCCTGTCAGAGCCTGGCTACTCCTATTCCAGTGAAAATGGGTTGCTCCCCTTTCTGTCACACATCTCTCATCCTGGGTTTCACTTCTCCATTCTCCCGATTCTGTTTTCAAGATCCATGTCTTTATCTTTTTTTGGTTACATCCATGTTTTGCAGGGACACATTCTCCCGTAGCTTTCTAAAATAAAGTTAATTGAAAGCAAATGTTTGCATGCCTGTATGTGTGCTAATGTTTTTTATTTTATTCTTATACTTGTTGGATAGTTTGGCTGACTATAGAATTCAAGGTTGGAAGTTATTTTCCCTCAGAATTTTGAAGAAACTTTACTTCATTGTTTTTTAGCTTACAAATATTTTCATCCAAGGTCATGCTAGGGTTCTATTCTTTTAATTTTAGTTTCTTTCCTCTAAAAACTTGTAGAATCTTCTCTTTATTCTTAATGCCCTGACTTTTCTTTCATGTAGGTCTTTTTCCAATTCACGGTGGGTATCTGAGTGGGTCCTTTTAATATGGAGACCCTTGTCCTTCAGTCCCAGAAAAACTTCTTTAATCATTATTTTGATGATTTCTTCCCTGCTGATTTTTTATTGTTGTTATTATATTTTTTCTGCAACCCAGTATGTGGGATGGATGAATGGATGGATTAATAAGAAAGATTTCTGAGTATTTTTAGGAGCAAGAGTTTTATTAAACAATAATGTACAGCATATCAGACCATATCTTTAAAGCTAAGCATTTTATTTTAAGCACACTATTTTAAACACACTATTTTGTAACAATTTCCCGTTGTGCACAAATACAGGAAGTATTGGTTCTCTGTAGGCAGAAATCCTTTATTCAAGTCAGGCATTCCTTATTATTGCAATGGAATTCATTAACTACCTAGTATGGACTTGGTCACTGAGTTGGAATCAACTCTATGGCAATGGTTTTGGGTTTTGTTTTGCATAGATTTGGTATTGTATACGATATTTGCACTCACAAAATAATCACCTAAACGGAAAGGTGAGTTTTTTGTTTTTGTTTCTATTATTAAGTGGAAAAAATGGAAAGATGTTTCCAGTCTTTTTTGGTTGGCATTAAACACTGATTTCAAACCTCTTGTATCTATAAAAAATAAATAAATCTATCTATAAAAATAAATCTATTTAAGTAAATTAATCTCGTAGCTATAAAAAAATAAATCTGTGGAGTCAGATGGAGTTTCTCAAGGTCATTTCCAGTCTTGATCTCTAATTATGTATACCGGGAAAGAGGAGGGCGCAATCAGATTCCTAGCTGAGGAGAATGTACCAAGGGCTAAACATAGCCAGTGCACTGCACTCTGAGCAGAGTTATCATTCACCCATCACTCCCAAAGTGGCTGCAAGTGCAGGAAGACTGGAGTGCAGGTAGGCAGGATTTACCCCCTACTTGCCTCACTGAGGGCACTCTGGCCTAAAGCATTTGACTGCTCACCAGAAGGCTGGTGGTTCAAACCCACCAGCCACTCCTTGGAAGGAAGATTGGGCAATCTACTTCCCTGGAGACACCGCCTCGGAAACCCAAGGAGGGGTCGCTATGAGTCGAATGGGATCTACCGCAGTGAGTTCGTTTTTTTTGTCTCACTGAGTTCATTTTGCGTGGAGCCCCTGGACCTTGGCGAGCCCTGCAAAACAACCATCCGCGCAGGCGCAAGGTGGGGACCCTAGGTTCCGCCACCACCACCACCACCAACCACCCAGTCTCCACCCCACTATCTTTAAAGTTTGCCGACTTCCTCTACAACACTCAGCCGGCACCCAGAATTCGCCCAAGTCGGAGGGTCTGCTGACCAATCGGAAACTGGTCAGCCAGCTGCAGAGCGGGACTTTCCCAAAAGGAAAAGTTTTCCGTCCTCGGAGAGCGGAGTAGACAAAAGGATAGCACCGGCCCCCTTATCCCCGCACTCTAGCCTTTCCAGGGTCGGATAGACAGCCGGGATCGCGCTACGCCGACGGTGGAGCGCGCACCTCCGCCTGAGACTGGAACTGCCCCGGAGGCCGCGGGCCGACTGTCCCCTCTGCCAGTCGCTGACGTCCCTGAGAAGTTCGGGGAAGGTGGAGCTCGGCGACCGGGCTGGCCGGCGGTGCGCGCCTGGGCGGGCCCAGTCGGGGAGACGAAGCTCCTCCTCGCTGCGGCGCCGCAGACTTGACTGCACTTTGTAGAAAATAGTCTGCTGCTCCCCGAGAAGCTGCCGGCAGCACACGGTCCAGCGGCGGCTGGCGTGGGCAGAGGGGGAATGGGCGGCCTCATGACCTAGTGTCTGGGGACAGGAAGGGCCTCGCCGCCCCTCTCAGGCGGGGGGCAGACCCGAGCGCGGGCCCAGGAGCCGCGGGAGCGGAGGGCACACCCGAAACGGGCCGCTGGCCTGAGCGCCCGCGCCGCCGGCGACCATGGACGGAGAGGCCATCTGCAGCGCCCTGCCCACCATTCCCTACCAGAAGCTCGCAGACCTGCGCTACCTGAGCCGTGGCGCCTCGGGGACGGTGTCGTCAGCCCGCCACTCTGACTGGCGTGTCCAGGTGGCCGTGAAGCACCTGCATATCCACACCCCGCTGCTCGACAGGTAGGGCCCCGAACCGCTGCACACCCTCCCCGCCAACATGCGCCCGGGTCAGCCGGCTTCTAGAGCCCAGATGGCAATGGTCGGCTGCTGTGGGGCCTACCCCTCATCACTTCTGGGCGAGCCCCTTCAGAGCGTGAGACCGGATGGTGGGAAGAACCAGCTTCCCTGGACCCACACTATCGGAATTGTCTGAGCGCCTCCTCTCCACTGCCTTCTCCTTCCCTCGCGCCCTTCCTCCCTTACTCCCGTAGGCTTGCTCCGTGCACCAAAAACCTGCAGCCCAACTCTAAATACCTTATTTACTGAAATGGATAGGTTTAGACAGGTGTGTTTCGTTTGCTCCCCACTGCTGTTTTTGAAAGCGGTCTCTAAGGATGCGCTGTCCAATAGGTACTTTTTACCCACACATGGCTATTGAACCATCTTGCGCTGTGCCGGTCGAATTAAAATGCGCTCTCAGAGTAAATTACACGGGGGATTTCGGAGGTTTGGTACTAAGAAAAGAATTTTAACCATCTCAGTGATAGGTGTATGTCTATTACATGTTGTAATGTTAGTGTTGATATATTTGGTTAAGTAGAAGATGTTATCAAATTCATCGGGGGTTTTGTGTGGGGGGGTGGTTTTGTTTTTTGTTGTTGTTTCCTTTTTTAATGTGACTCCTAGAAAATTTGAAATTACATGTGGGGCTCGCATAATTGGACAACACTGCTCCAGAGTTTGAGATGTTTTTAGGCTTCTTCTTGTTTGTAGTTCATTGCTTGTTCTTATGAGCCTTTAAGCATCAATCTCAAAATAAGCAGTTTAGTTTCTCTTCCTACTCCCAGGAAGGAGACTGTCTCTTGAGAAAATGTATATTATCTTTGCAGTAGCGATAAACTGAATCAAAAGATGGTAAAATGACCAAAAATTCTGAATGCCTCTTACATCCTGGAACAATTACAGTGTAATATTGCAACCTTACTGTAAACCTGTAACTGTATGTTTTCAGTGGGTCTAGTAACTAGTCCTGTGTTCTGTCCTTTCCAGAGGGATGTAACTAGGCCCTGCACTCAGTTCTGGGTGAGTTAACATTCATGATTACAACATTCTCTTTTCCTCCCCTTATATCTAATGTGAAGATACATCATGCTAGATGCCCAATCATCCAGCAGCTGTTATTATCCATTATCAGATACATTCCTCAACTTCATTGCTGCCAATGTTATCAGACTTTTACCTACTTACGGCTTTTCTTTGCTGTCTCTTCACTACCAGGCTTGCATGGACTAGATCTCACAGCAGAATTGGGACACTTGTGGAGATTGTTTCCACCATTTGTATACCATAGTCCACATCCAGTGATGTACAGGGTATGGTGTCTGTTTACACTAGGCCTTGAATTCTGTGGAGCAAGTACTGGGCAAGTGTGTGTATGTAGTCAATTTAGAAGGGTGGTGGTTGCGCAGAGAGGGTGGATGTATTCTAGAAACAGCTTTGTAAATTTTATACAGAAATCTAGCTCTGATGGACCCATTAAACCTTTTAAAGCAAATCAATCCTTCTTCTATTTTGGAGACTCTTTATCAAGATTCTAGTTCATCTAAGCTTTGTGTCATTTCATTTGAAGGTCCAAGGAGTGAAGAGAGATCCTTTTCCATACTCATTACAAAATTTTCCTAGTCTAACATTTTTTTACAAAATTGGATAAAAAATTAATTCTGTCTTGTCAGAAGCCATAAGGAATCCTGGTAGTGCAATGCTTAAGTGTTTGACTTCCAACTGAAAAGAAGAATTGTTGGTTCAAACCCACCCAGTGGCTCCACAAGAGAAAGACCTGGCAGTCTACTTCTGTAAAGATGACAGCTAAGAAAATCCTATGGGGCACTTCTACTATATCACATGGGCTTGCTGTGAGTCAGAATTCACTCAACAGCACCCAAGAACAGCAAGAAGCCATGAAGAGTAGTGAACGACACTTTTAGCCCACTGTGGTGTTGTTGTTACCTGCCGTCGAGTCAAACCCGACTCATAGCGACCCCTCCTTGGGTTTCTGAGGCAGTATCACTACGGAAGTAGGATTGCCCAACCTTCCTTCCGAGGAGTGGCCCACGTTAGCATTGTAGTATCACTTTCTTTTCTCCTATTTGTTACCTAAGATCTTTACATCAATAGTATTTATGTAGTCTGGGCAAAGGACTGAGCTATGTAATTGACTCACAATGTGTCCATTTCCTCAATTATAAAATAAGACTAATAAACACCCATACTTCTTGGGTGTTAGCATGGATAATGCTTGCATTGTTCTTTGAGATCATCTGAAAAAATGTACATTGATGTTACATATTCTTATTTTCATGATTGGTGACTCATTCTCCATAACCTGCCTTCTACCCAGTGAGTACACCTTCCCAAACAATCTCTCCCACAAACCATGAGTACCAAACCAGTTGCTGTTGAGTCAATTCCAACTCATAGATGTGTCAGGGTCAGGACTTCAAACCTGGTTGAAACAGTTTAGTCATGGCTGACGGAACAAGGGCAGCTTATGCACCACATAGCAACCAGATTTCTTGCATTGCAGATTTTGACCCAAGTAGGAAGCAGGCAGTGGTGCCTAACACAAAAGATGGTGGCCAACCATGCCATTTTAAATGTATCCTAGCCATCATCTTTGAGCGGGTCACCACTGCCTGTTTCCTACTTTGGGTCAAAATCTGCTGTGCAAGAGCTTTGGTTGCTATACAATGCATATGATGCCCTTGTTTCTATTCTCTGTGACAAGGTGCTCTGGTGGCATAGTGCCTAAGGCATTTGACTGCTAACCAGAAGGCTAGTGGTTCAAACCCACCAGTCACTCCTCAGAAAGAACGTTGGGCAATCTACTTCCGTAGTGATACCACATCAGAAACCTAAGGAGGGGTCACTATGAGTTGGATCCAACTTGACTGCAGTGAGTTTGGTTTTGGTTTTTCCAAAGGGTTTTAAACCAATTCAAAGCCTGGTCAGGGTAGAATTTTGCTCCATAGATTTGTCAGTGGCTAATTTTTTTAGAAATAGATCTCAAGACTTTTTTTCAGAAGCAACTCTAGTGGATTCAAACTCTAACTTTTTGTTTAGCAGCCAAGCGTGTTAACCATTTGTACCATCAGGAACTCTGCTCTGTGAGCAGATGAGCCCATTTGGTTGTTCAGTAGCCCGTAGACAATATAACTGGTTTCTGACTGAAATTTTCAGTTGATTAATTTTAATATGTCCATAGAAGCTGTATTTAAAATTTTTAATTATTTCTAGCATCAATAGTAGTGTAAGCCTGTTTTAAAAATATTTGGCTTTCTTAGTTTTTTCGTTTAATCTTCCCCAAATTTTATTTCAAGAACTTTCATTTTTCTGTAACCAAGATGAGTGGAAAGGACATAGTGGAAAGAATACAGACTTTGGAGTCCCATGATTGAAATTCAAATCTTACTCTAATTCTACCACCCACTGTTGATGTGGCCATTAGAAAACTATTAATTTAACAGAGCCTCAGTGCCCTCATATATAAAGTGGGGATAAAGAAAACTATTTTGGAAGGTTTTTATGATGATGGTAGTGCATATGAACTGTCAGACACATTATAGGGCCACAATAAAAAAAAAATAAAAACCTTGCCATGAAGTAGATTCTCACTCATAGTATCCCTGTATGACAGAACAGATCTGACCAAAAGGGTTTCCAAGGTTGTAAATATTTATGGAAGCAGACTACTACATCTTTCTGCAGAGCAGCTGGTACATTCAAACTACCAACCTTTTGGTTAGTAGGTAAGTGCTTAACCACAGTGCCACCAAGTTCTTTAGGGCCACAATAGGTGAACGAATACTTCATATTCTTTATTGGAGGAGCAGAGAGTATGTTTAAGTGTTATGGAGACTGTAACAGCATGCCTTCTCTCTAGTTCATTCTCAGTATCCAGTAATCTAGTCCATTCCGTGTACCTCCCTACAGAAGTGCAATACCCTAAATGTCTTGTTGACCCTTATCTCTTGAGGCAAATACAGAACTGTCTCAATTTAGAGAATATAAGTTTAATTAAAGTGGGTATCAAAAAGTGATGTAATTGGTTCCCTCACAGTTAGGGTAGTAAGTGGCTGATGGACAGAAAACTGAGAGAACTTTTCACTTTATGCCCTCTGACAACTCTTCGGTTTTGAAACATAAATATATTACCTATTCAAAGGTATTATTAAGGCACTCTGGTGGATTAGTGGTATAATGGGAGCTCTGGTGGCATAGTGCCTAAGGCAT
>NW_006921809.1:1091567-1099475 GCF_000298275.1 Orycteropus afer afer
CTATGAGTCAGAATCAACTCACTGGTAATAGGTTGGTATTCAAATATTAAGTGACTGAGATTTTTTGTTTAGTTTTCCTTTCTGTTACTTGTTTTTAAAGCAGGCTTCTTGATCCCATCTGGAATTTCTGTTCCTATTCTTATTTCAATAGCCATTCATCCAGGCCTTTGATCATCATTTACCTAATAGGGTTCTCCTCAAGATGTTTCTGTTTCTGTTGTTGCTGCCTCCATTTCCCTGTAATCCAAGCTAAAAACTACTGATGACATTGCCAATTCCCTTCCTTTTTTTTTTTTTTTTTTGGTTAATTCTTCATTGGTTAAGCAAGGAGCTCTGGTGGTGTAGTGCCTAAGGAGAATTCCTTAATACTTAGTTATAATTATGCAGAACCTGTATGTAGACCATAGAGGCAGTGGTTCAGACAAAATGAGAGGATACTATATGATTTAAAAGCAGGAGGTATGCTTCAGGTTTATATGCTTTCACCATACTCATTCAATCTGTATGCTGAGCAAATAATATGAGAAGCTGGACTATATGAAGAAGAACACAGCATCAGAATTGGAGAAAGTCTCATTAATAACCTGAAATATGCAGATAACACAACCTTACTTGCTGAAAGTAAAGTGGACTGGAATTAAAGACTTTGGCTTTCAGTATGGATTACATATCAGCAGAAAGAATATAAAAATCCTCACAATTGAAACAGTATGCAACATCTTGATAAACAGACAAAAGATTGAAGTAGTCATGGATTTCATTTCACTTGGCTGATTCTATATTCAACACCATGGAAATCAGGTGACATGTCACACTGGACTAATCTGCTGCCAAAGATCTCTTTAAAGTGTTGAAAAGCAAAGATGTCACTTTGAGGACAAAGGTATGCCTGACGCAAGCCATGGTATTTTCAGTTGTCTTGTGCATATGAAAGCTGGGCAATGAATAAAGAAGACCAAAGAAGAATTGATGTATTTGAATTATAGTGTTGGCAAAAAAGTCTTGAATATACCATGGACTGTTAGAAAGTGAACAAATCTGTCTTGAAAATAATACAACCAGAATGCTCCTTAGAAACAAAGATGGCTCAATTCATCTACAATACTTTAGACATGTTCTCAGGCAGGACAAGTCCCTGGAGAAGAACATCATGATTGGAAAAGTACAGGACCAATGAAAAAGAGAAAGAGATGGATTGACATCATCGCTGCAACAGTAGGCTCAAGTATAGCAACAGTTGTGAGGATGACACAAGACTGGGCAGTGTTTCTTTCTGTTGCCTGTGGGGTTGCTGAGTTGGAACCTACTCAACTGCACCTAACAACAACAATAAGCATTACTGACCCTTATGCAGATGTTATCGTTTGATCGTTTAAGTGTATGTTTAAATTTTTTAATGTTCATGACATTTGGGGAAATTTTTTATGCAACAAGATTTTTATTTTTATGCAACAAGATAATGGAATATAATATCCTAATCTAATTTAGGAGCTCTGGTAGCATACTGCCTGAGGCACTTGACTGCTAACCAGAAAGCTGGTGGTTCAAACTCACCAGCCACTCCTCAATAAGAAGGTTGGGCAATCTACTTCCGTAGTGATACCGCCTCAGAAACCCAAGGAGGGGTCGCTATGAGTTGGGGACTAGAAGGCACATAACAACAACTATAATCTAATCTAGTCATTTAATTACAATATGAGCTTGATGGTTTAATTAGTTCAAAAATCAATAACTAGCATAAACACTGCCCTAGAGTTGATTCCGATTCATAACGACCTGATAGGACAGAGCAATACTGCACCATAGGGTTTCCAAAGCTGTAAATCTTTACAGAAGCAGAGCAGCAGGTGGTCTTTTCCCTTTAACCACTGTTTCACCAGAGCTTCTCAGTTCTAGCAAAAATAGGCTTTATAAACTTACTCTAATATTGTGTTTTTCATAAAAACAGTACGATAGTAATGACCTGTGTATAACACTTTTAAGGTGCTCTGGTGGCTCAGTGCCTAAGGCATTTGTCTGCTAATCAGAAGGTTGGTATTTCAAGCCCACCAGCTGATCTGCAGAAGGAAGATGAGGCAGTCTACTTCTGTAAAAGCTTACTGCCTTGGAAACCCAATGGGGGTCACTATGAGTCTGAGTCGATTCTGTGGCAGTTAGGTTTGTTTGTTATTTTTGTTGTTGTTGTCGGGTTGTTTTGTTTTGTTTTGTGTTTTATAGCACTTTTACCTGTCAGTGGATTATAGAAGTTATTTTGGTCTCTAAACAGACCTGTAGAATACACAGGGTAGTTATTATCCCTATTTTAATTATGATGAAACTAAGGTGGAGAGATTGCATAATTTGCTTGAGGTCATATAGTTAATTAATGGTGGAAAAAAATCCAGGCTGCGTTCGTCTTATGAGCATGAAAACTGTGTATTTTTCATTGCTTGAAATAATTACGTGTTTTCTTTCCTTAGTGAAAGAAAGGATGTCTTAAGGGAAGCTGAAATTTTACACAAAGCTAGATTTAGTTATATTCTTCCAATTCTGGGAATTTGCAATGAGCCTGAATTTTTGGGAATAGTTACTGAATACATGCCAAATGGATCATTAAATGAGCTCCTACACAGGGTAAGTATTCTGCATTTTCAGTGGCTGTAATTATCATTTCTATTATTAAAGCTACGTTGTACTTTCGTTTTTCATTGGATCATATTATTTGAGGACATAGAGATAAATCAGAATAATTGAAAATAATCGCTGTTGTAAAAAAGCACCTTTTAGCATCTTTTGTGTTACTGTAATTACTATGGAGTCAGGCCCTATATTCTAAGAGACCTAAGTTCCAGCCCCTGGGGTTAACACTGAATTCTAATATCCAAATACTTACACACACAGGTAGGGGGTAGGAGAGAAAAGACAAAATATACACACTAAACAATCCACTATTAGTTAAGACTGATTTTATTGTATATTAAAGACAATTTATGATTGAAATTAAATGTTATGTATACCAGTTCATAAATTATCAGGCCAAACAAATCTATCTGTACCAAGTATATTCACTTTTCCACTAATAGCCAATGGCATGTGTCATTTATCCATTTTCTCAAGCTCCCAGTTACTATAGGTTTGATCGTACATCCTATCAGTAAACAAATTTAGGGATCCTCATCTACAAAATACGTGTATTCATATATTGTTTTTGCTTGAGCTTACATTATTAACATTATCACCAATCTGCGATTTCTCTCAAGAGATCTTTTTTAAGTCACTTACTGCATTTTGTGAGCATTGGTTTAGTTAAGACTGGGTAGTATAATCTGTAAAAGCCATTATTGGGCACTCCTAAATTATAATACATCACGGTACTCAGCAAGTGAATGAGGTCAGAGTGGGTACACGGTCAGCCTCTCTTGGAGCAACTTCCTCTTTGTTTCTCAATACTTCTCGTTCTATTTATGACAAGTGCCTGTCTGAAACAAGGATGAAATAAAGTAACTAGGTCAGGATATATATGAAATATTAATAAAGCACAATTTCATTTCTTTGAAAAATGGATACAAGTAAAAATTTCATTGTTTTCTACACCTCAGTAGATACTCTAGCACCCCAATTTGGAGCCCACTGGAAATTCTGGAAAGTCCTCCAGGATTCCTAAATCCTGCAGGAATCATGAAGTACAGTGTGAGCTCTATTCTACCCTTGTTTCCAGGGTCAAAAACCATCATACAACACTGTACTGCAGAGAGACCTGGTTACTCCTTTCAACTGCATGGTTTAAAAAAAAAAAAAAAAAGTTACCTTTTACAGATTAAAAAATTTAGTTACTCAAGAGAAAGGAGCTCTGTGTATGCCAGAGGAAATGATGTTCAACATGAGTGTTTTCTATCCCTTTTGGTTTTGTGTAATTGTATTATTAAGAGTGGGATTTATCAGGAGTCACCACCGCCCTCCCAAACACCACAGAAGATTGTTGAGGAAAATCAAAATATAGTGTAAATGATGTAAGATAATTTTATATCACTCCCCTGCCCTGTTGATCACTGAGCTAGAAATTGACCTACTCACAGGAAAAAAAAAAAAAAAAAAAACTCTAGAACAGCCTTGAGCTTTCAGTACAAGCATATTTTTTATCATAGCATTTAGAAAAATGTACCTAGTGGTGGCATGGTGCCTGATAATTCATTGTCCCAGACCCACTGCCATCGAGTCAGTTCCAGCTCACAGCAACCCCAATAGGGTTTCCAAGGTTATAAGTCTTACAGAAGTAGACTGCCTCATCTTTCTCCCTCTGAGCAGCTACTGGGATTGAACTGCTGACCTTTTAGTTAGCAGCCCAATATCTTAACTACAGCACTACCAGAGCTCCATGATAATCCACTGTCAGTCTTCCCATATTGTCTGATTTTTCTTGTATTGTCTGATTTTTCTTAATATGTTTCTTGTCTTGGGAAATTGCATGCATTTTTTATGTTCAGAAGCATTTATTTTAAGAAAGTCAAAATGGCTATTACTTAGAAGTACCAGGAATAAGATAACTTTATATTTGAAATGTATCTGTATTATAAAAGAAAGATGATCTTTTATCTCCTTCATGAGAACAAAATTAGCAAAGGCTAATTTTTCATGATGGAACATAAATAAATCATGATTTAAAGTATGGGTTATTAATGCAGTGAATAAATACAATGTTGTTGTTGTTAGTATTCTGTGCCGTCGAGTTGGCCCCAACTCGTAGTGACTCTTCCTTGCGTTTCTGAGATGGTATCACTACGGAAGTAGATTGCCCAACCTTCCTTCCAAGGAGTGGCTGGTGGGTTTGAACCGCCAGCCTTCTGGTTAGCAGTCAAGTGCCTTAGGCACTATGCTACCAGAACTCATGAATAAATACAAAGTGGCCATAAAGTTGAATTGATGCAATGATTACTATAACAATAAATTATGTTAATAAAAAAATTGAAATACAAATTTTGAATAAATAGTTTGTTATATAGTAGAAACAAATTGTGTGCATGTATACATGTGTGTGTATTTACAAGTTAATTGCCATAAGCTATGGAATATGTAAAGTAGGTATGAGTGTAATATTGTACAGATTTGTATGTGTGGCTATTGTACAGATACAAAATAACTTAAACTTATTGAAGAATAAGTTTTGAACTTCTTGAAATAATATTATTGTTATTTCAATTGAAGAAATAAGACCCAATACCATGTAGCTGTATTACTAATGTAGACTGAAAAGAACCATCAATACTATCAAGTCATAATTATTTTCACTGATAAGTGAAGATGTAGGACATAAGGGTATTAACTAATGTCAATCTCACAATATATTATAAAAATTAATGTTTTGACACTGGTCGATACTGTTTTTCCTCATGAAATGTGGAACTTTGTAAGTGTGAAGTGTAATGAAATTTGACCACTAATTTTGATATTGTTTCTTTTCATCTATATAAAGAAAACTGAATTTCCTGATGTTGCTTGGCCACTACGATTCCGCATCCTGCATGAAATTGCACTGGGAGTAAATTATCTGCACAATATGAATCCTCCTCTACTTCATCATGACTTAAAAACTCAAAATATCTTATTGGATAATGAGTTTCATGTTAAGGTAATTCATTCTTTTTGAAAAGAAAAGAAAAGAAGACATTTTATCTGTGTCCTTGTGCTTGTTGTTATTATTGTTGTTAGGTACCACCGAATTGGTTCTGACTCATAGTGACACTGTGTACAATAGAATGAAACACTCCCTCATCATGCACCATCCTCACAATCGCTGCCATGTCTGAGCCCATCAGTGCAGCCACTGTGTCAATCCATCTTGGTGAGGGTCTTTCCTTTTTTTGCAGACCCTCTACTTCATCATGATATCCTTCTCCCAGGATTGGTCCCTTCTGACATGAGAGATGAAATCTGGCCATTTTCACTTCTAAGGAACCTTCCATCGGTACTTCCTCCAAGACAGATTTGATCATTCTTCTACCAGTCCGTGGTACATTCAGTTCTTTGCCAACATCATAACTAAAATATATCAATTCTTCTTCAGTCTTCTTTATTCATTTTCCAGCTCTCAAAATGCATATGAGGCTATTGACAACACCATGGCTTGGTGCAGGTGCACCTTAGCCTTCAAAGTGACATCTTTGCTTTGTAATACTGTAAAGAAGTTTTTTGCTCCAGATTTACCCAACACAATATGCTATTTGATTTCTTGACTGCTGCTTCCATGGGTGTTGCTTGTGGATCCAAGTAAAATGACATCCTTGACAGCTTCAGTCTTTTCTCCATTTATCAAGATATGGCTTATTTGTCCAGTTGTGAGAATATTTGTTTTCTTTATGTTGAGATGTAATCCATACTGAGGGCTATAGTCCTTGATTTTCATCAGTAAGTGCTTCAAGTCATCTTCACTTTCAGCAAGCAAGGTTGTGTCATCTCCAGATCATAGGTCATTAATGATTAGTCCTACAATTCTGATGCCACATTCCTCTTCATATAGTCCAGCTTCTCAGATTATTTTCTCAATATATAGATTGAATAAGTATGGTGAAAGGACACAACCCTGACCACCTCACTGATTTTAAACCATGTTCTGTTTGAATGACTGCCTCTTGGTCTATGTACAGGCTCCTCATGAGCACAATTAAATGTTCTGGAATTCCCATTCTTCACAATTTGTTATGAGCCACACAGTTGAATGTCTTTGAAAACCTGTGTCAATAAAACACAAATATATTTCTGATATTCTTTGTTTTAAGCCAAGATCCATCTGATATCAGCAATGATATCCCTCATTCCACGTCCTCTTCTGAATCCAGTTTGAATTTCTGGGCCGACTCGACGGCACATAACAACAACAACAACAACATACTACTGCAACTATTTTTGAATTATCTTCAGCAAAATTTTACTTGTGTGTGATATTAATGATGTTGTTCCACTATTTCTACAATCTGTTGCATCACCATTCTTTGTAATGGGCACAAATGTGGATCTCTTCCAGTCACTTGACCAGGTTGCTCTCTTCAAATTTCTTGGCATAAACAAGTGAGTGCCCCAGCACTGATTTGTTTATTGAAACATCTCAATGGATATTCTGTCAATTCCTGGAGCATTGTTTTTCACTAATTCCTTCAGTGCAGCTTAGACGTCTTCCTTCAATAGTATTGGTTCTTGATCATAAGCTACTTCCTGAAATGGTTAAATGTTGACTGCTTCTTTTTAGTATAGTGACTATGTATTTGTTTTATCTTCTTTTGATGCTTCCTGCATCATTCAATATTTTGCCCATGTTGTTGTTGTTGTTAGGTGCCTTCAAGTTGACTCTGACTCACAATGACCCCATGTACAACAGAACAAAACACTGCCTGGTCCTGCACCATCCTCAGAATTCTTGCTATATTTGAACCCATCATTGCAGCCGCTGTGTTAATCCATCATGTTGAGGGTCTTCCTTCTACTTTACCAAGTGTGATATTTTGCCCATAGAATCCTTCAGTATTGCAACTTGAGGCTTGAATTTTTTCCTTCCTTCTTTCTGCTTGAGAGATGCCAAGCATATTCTTCCCTTTTGATTTTCTAACTCCAGGTGTTTGCACATTTCCTTATAATACTATCTTCTCTAGCTGCCCTTTACAATCTTTTCTTCAGCTCTTTTAAATTATTTCTTCCATTCACTTTTAATAGTTTTAAAAAGACTTTTTAGTTATCTCCTCCACTTCACTAAATATACCTACCTTTTCCATTTCCCCTAATTCATATCATAAATATCCCCATCTTCAGTGGCTTAGTTACTAGTTATCCTGGAGGTGCAATGATTGAGCACTCAGCTGCTAAGTGAAAGGTTAGTGGTTTGAACCCATCCAGTGGCTCTGTGGGAGTAAGACCTGGCAGTCTGCTCCCATAAAGAGTACA
>NW_006921809.1:1100980-1103076 GCF_000298275.1 Orycteropus afer afer
TATATATATATATAAAGGTATAAAATATACCTTTTTTTACCATTTTATTTTTAATTATACCTGCTCTTTGCTTATCAACATGGTTGAGCCAAAGACCAAGTTGTTATGCAAAAATTGATGTTATGTGAAAATGGAGGATGACCATATCAGATCACAAAACAGATGATTACATCATTACATAACTGCCGAATTATATCATTACATAGCTGCCAAACTGCTGGGAAATTACAGCCCGGCCAAACTGACACAAAACTTTAACCATCACAGCCAGAATTACTCTTTCCTCATGCCTTGCCATTCATTACTGCCAGACATACATCATTAATATGCAAAATAGTGGGATGGTAGATTTGTTACTAATGTCTTAAATGCAAAATGTTAAATAATGAGATAGTCAATAAGTGAGGAGTAGGTGTATTACAGATTCACAGGAAGTTGCAAAGGTAATATAAAGAGGTCCTGTGTCCTTCACTCAGTTTCCTTTGATGGTTATAAGTTACATAATTATAATGCAATTTCAAAACCAGGAATTTGACATTGTTACCCTCTCTCCCAAAGCATCTCTAACCCATGGTGCTATTTTTCATATCTATAATTTGTTACTTTGAGAATGTTACATAAATAGAATCATAAATATGCAGTATTTTGAGTTGGGCTTGTTTACTCAGCATAATGCTCTTGAAATCCACCCAGGTTGTATGTATCAACAGTTCGTTCTTTTGTATTGCTGAGTAATATTCCATGGTATGGATGTACCAGTTTGTTTAACCATTCACCTGTTGAGAAACATTTTGGTTCTTTCCAGTTCTTGGTTATTACAAATAACGCTGCTGGGTACAATCATGTACAGGTTTGGGGTGAACATAAATCTTCATTCCTCTGGGATAAATGCCCATGAGTACAATTGCTGGATGATATGGTAAGGGTGTATTCAGTTTTTTAAGAAACTGCCCATCTGTTTTCCAGAGTAGCTGTGCCATTTTACATTCCACCAGCAATATGTGAGAAATCTAGCTTTCCCATATCCTAACCAGCATTTGGTATTTTCTCTATCTTTTATCTATACACACTAATAGGTATATAATGATATCTCATTGTGTTCTTAGCCGTAATGCCTAGTGATGCTGAACACCTTTTCATGTGCTTATTACCATCCTCAAATTTAATTAGCTTTGTATCTTTAGGCCATGATTAAACATTAACTAGTACAGAGCTTCGATCAGAGCTGCAGCATATACCACTAAGTACCTCCTTCCAGGTCAATACCAGCTCTTTTGTTAATCAGTACTTTCGGAGAGTAGTCATTCAGTTTGTATGAGATACTTTTTAAAAGGCTGTCATACAGCCCATACTTTTCTATCTGTCCATGAAAATATTACGAAAGTCCTTGCTTAACTACTTTTCCCATGGCTTACTCCATCTTTTTTTATTCTTTTATTTTGAATTACCACAGGTTCACAGGAAGCTGCAAAGATAATATAAATATTTTCCTTTGGCCTTTTGTCAAAGTAACTTTTCCTGATCACCACCACACAACCTCTCTTTATACCTTGGTTTATGCTTCATAGTATTTTGCAACCTGTGACATAATATGCATTTAATTTATTGGCCATCCGTACCATTTCAGTTTAAGTTCCATGAAGACAGAAATTTAGTCAGTTTCATTAGTTGCCATGCCCTCAGCACATGCCATATGGAAGCATTCAATATGAATGAATGAACTCCAGATCTACTGCTTTCCAGATAGGCCTGATCATTTCATAGTACCGCTGTTGACTTCTAAGTTATATAGTGTAAAAGTTTAAGTAATATAAATTAAATCTCTTTAAAGCTTTCCCATACCCCTTTGACCATTAAATATTGTTCCTGTTGTTGCATTTGTCTTTGACTTTTTAAAAGCTCAATAACTTTTTAAATATTGAGATAGTTAAAAGAAATTGTATAAGATCTACTGATCACAATTAAACTAAAACTTTAAAACTCAAAAAAAAAAAAAAAACCAGACTCACTGCTATCGAGTCAACTCTGACTCATAGGGACTCCCATCTTGTTTCCAAGTCTATAAATCTTACAGACCGCCTCATCTTTCTTCTGTA
>NW_006921809.1:1105644-1129550 GCF_000298275.1 Orycteropus afer afer
TTCTCAATACTGATTATTTGACCATGGAAAAGAAAGTTGGTACTTTGTAATAAGTAGAATGAAGTAGGTGGGCATTCACCCCATAGAAAACTTTTACTAGTCTCTTTGAACATGATGTCGCTGTTGTCATTAGGTGCTGTTGAGTCCATTCCCACTTATAGCAAACTATTTGTACAACAGATCGAAACATTGCCAGGTCTTTCATCACCTGCACAGTCCTTGCTACAGTGAGCCCATTGTTGCAGCCACTGGGCCAGTCCATTTTGCTGGCGTCTTCCTGTTTTTCACTGACCTTCTTCTTTCCCAGGTATGATACCCTTCTGCAGGCACTGGTTACCCCTGGCAATATGACCAAAGTGCGAGAGGCAAAGTCTCTCCACCCTCACTTCTAAGAACTATTCTGGTTGTACTTCATCCAAGACAGGGTTGTTTGTGCTTCTGGCAGCTCATGGTATATTCAGTATTCTCCACCAACACCATAATTCAAATGCATCAATTCTTCCTCAGTTTTCTTAATTCATTGTCCAACTTGCACATGCAAAACCAATACTCACTGGCATCGAGTCAATTCCAACTCATAGCAACCCCCATTGTGTTTCCAAGGCTGTAAATCTTTACAGAAGTTGATCACCCCATCTTCCTTCCATGCAGCAGCTGACCTTTAGCAGCCAAATGCCTTATCTCCTTTGCCACCAGAGCTCCTTTTTACATGTATATGAGGCAATTAAAAATATCATGGCTTGGGTCAGGCGCATCTTAGTTCTCAAAATGACATCTTTGATTTTTAACACTTTAAAGAGATCTTTGGCAGTAGATTTGTCCAATGTGATATGTTGTTTGATTTCTTAACTACTGCTTCCATGGGCGTTGATTGTAAAATCAGTCAAGTAAAATGAAATTTATGACAACTTCAATCTTTTCTCTGTTGATCATCATGTTGTTTAATGGTCCAGTTGTGAGGATTTTTGTTTTCTTTATGTTGAGGTATAATCCATACTGAACACTGTAGTCTCTTATCTTCATCAGTAAGTGCTTCAAGTCTTCACTTTTAGCAAGCTAGGTTGTGTCATCTGCATATCACAGGTGTTGTTAATGAGTCTTCCTCCAATCCTGCTGCCCCGTTCTTCTTCATATAGAGCAGCTTCTTAAATTATTTGCTCAACATACAGACTAAATATATATGGTGAAAGAATGCAACTCTGATGCATACAACTCTGATGCATACCTTTCCTGAGTTTAAACCATACACTGTCCCCTTGTTCTGTTCAAATGACTGCCTCTTGATCTATGTACAAATTCTGGATGAGATCAATTAGGTGTTCTGGAATTCCAATTCGTTGCAGCGTTACCCATATTTGTTATGATCCACACAGCTGAATGCTTTTACATAGTCAATAAAACAGGTAAATATCTTTGTGGTGTTCTCTGCTTTCAGCCAAGATTCATCTGACATCAGCGATGATACCCCTTGTTCCACATCCTCTTCTGAATCCAGCTTATATTCCTAGTAGTTCCCAGTTGATTTACTGCTATAATCATTTTTGAATTATCTTCAGCAAAATTTTACTTAAATATAATAAACCAAAAAAAACCCAAACTCAGTGCCATCAAATCAATTCCAACTCATAGCAACCCCCCTTGGGTTTCCAGTTGGTAAATCTTTACGGAAGTAGATTGCCCAGTATACCTTCTGCAAAGTGCCTGGTGGGTTTGAACTGCCAGGCTTCTGGTTTGTGGTCAAATGTATTAGGCACTGTGCTACTAGAGCTCCTTTTTTTACTATGATGTTGTTATGTGCCATCGAGTCGGACCCAACTCATAGCAACCCCTCCTTGGGTTTCCAAGGCAGTATCACTACGAAAGTAGATTGCCCCATCTTCCTTCCAAGGAGTGGCTATGATAGTGAATGTAAAATCAGACATGCCACATTTACTGTGAACATATTTTTATAGCCCCTTTAAAATAGCTTTTTGCTCTTTAGTATATAGTTAACCTGATAAAAATGAAGATGCTTTTAGAATTAATGGTATATCTCTACCAGAAAATTATATATTTAATCAAATTATATATCCATTGTCCCCAAAGAGATTTTATTTTTTATTAACATTACAGTCAGTAATGCTAATTTGTCACATTTATATTATCATGTGAATAGTGTTCCTTTATACATTTAGTTCCCTGATATTTTCAGTACATGGAAATTATATATTGAGGGGAAGGGGAGCAAAATAATTTAAATATTCTAAGGTAAATTCCATGCTATAGCCAAAAATTCTTGAAAGCTGGTTTTATTCTATAAAAACAGACAAAACCCTTAAAAGCTTGTGAGCAGTCACCTAAGAAGCAGCTCCTGGTCTCTTCCCACCTGGAGCTAAAGAGAAAGAAGATAATCTAAGACTCAGGAGGCAATTAGTCCAAAGGACTAATGACCCACATGAACCACAGTCTCCTCTAAATTAAAAACAGAAGAGCTAAATGGTGCCCGGCTACCACTGCTGTTCATGCTGACTGGGACCAGAATAAAAGGTCCTGGTTGGAATGGGTAAAAATACAGAACAAAATTCAAATTCAAAAACTAAGACTTGACTTACTGGTCTGAAAGGGATTGGAGGAACACCTGAGACTATAGCCATAAGACAATAACTTGAAACTGAAGACACTCCCAGAGGCCACCTATCAGCAAAATAATAGATGGGCCTATAAAATAAATAATACACACTCATAAAGAATGTGCTCCTTAGAACAATCAACTGTACAAAACCAAAAGGACAGCATTGCCCAAAACCAAAGATGAGAAGGCAAGGAAAAAAACCCCCCACTGCCATCGAGTGATTCTTGCTTATAGCGACCCTATCAGAAAGACTAGAACTGCTCCATAGGCTTCCCAAGGCTGTAAATCTTCACAGAAGCAGACTGCTGTGAGAAATATTTCTCCCACAGAGAGGGTGGTAAGTTTGAACTACAGACCTTTTGGTTAGCAACCCAAAGCTTTAACAACAGTGCCACCAGAGCTCCTTGAGAATGCAGAGAGAGATGACAAAACTCAATGAATGGAAACAAAGAACCCATGAAGAGATGGAAAGAGTGCTAACACATTGCAGGCATTATAACTAATGTCATGGAACAATTTGTGTATGAATTGTTGACTAGAAAACGAATTTGCTATATAAACTTTCACCTAAAGCACAATAAAATGTTCAAAAAAAGACAAAACTATAAATCAGGTCTTTATGTTCAATGTCAGTATTAGTATTCCCTTTCAAGAAACATGATGGGAATTTATTTCATTGAATTAGGTAGGAATTTCTTCTGTAATCCTCTCCTTACTCCCTCTCCATGATTATGTGTCAATCCCATGTGTCTGGTTTTGAATGAACAGTTCATTTGGGAGGGTGGCAGAATCCCTGGGTCCTGTGTTGTCCGTTATCCCAACTATAAAGTCTATACTACCGAATCAGGTGACTGACAACTGAAATTAAATTGTAGACAGGATATTTTCATTACCAAAGAAAACAGTCCTTAGACCACAAAAAAGTAAATATGGTAGGGCTACATGAGACGATCTTTTTTATTGCTTATTATTTTGTGTGAATAAATGAATCATGTTGTTAGAGGGCTTAGCTTATCTAGGTGTTCAGGAATGACTATTAAATCATCTCCAACAAGTTAACCTGGCATGTAGCATCAAGATTTTATTACAGTTACTGCCTAATTTTTAAAATTAGCATCAATTTGAAACAAAATCACATATGAGCATTCATTGTGATAGTTGTGTTTGGTGATTCATGTAGTATTCTACTACCTCATCGCTTTCAAAAATGACATCTTCATAGTTAGTTTTCTAAATTACTGCTCTTGTATTTATTATGCTAAGTTAGTTTATAATAAGCAGTATTTATATGTTTATCTTAAACAGTTATGCAGTTATCACATGGGAAGTCTTATCCAGAAAGCAGCCTTTTGAAGGTAAGTGTACTTTGACTTTGTTCTTCTCAGTAACATCACATTGGTCCATCACACTCAGAACCCTGTAAAACTGATCTTATTTTAAATCTTCCTACCTTATTTTAAATCTTCCTACCTTATTTTAAGGGAGCTCTTGTAGCATAGTGCCTAAGGCACTTGACTGCTAACCAGAAGGAAGGCACTTGACTGCTAACCAGAAGGCTGGTGGTTCAAACCCCCCAGCCACTCCTTGGAAGGAAGGTTGGGCAATCTACTTCCGTAGTGATACCGCCTTGGAAATCCAAGGAGGGGTCGCTGTGAGTCAGGACTGACTCCACGGCACATAACAACAACAACAACAACCCTTTATTTTGTGGAAAACACACTATAGAAACATCAGTTTATCAATTGAGGATGTACTGTATAATGGCAAGTATACTGGATTAAGAACCAGAAAAACCTGGATCTTAATTCTTGTTTTTAGCTCTGTGATTAAGCCACTAAATTTCTTGAGTCTTCAGTTTTTCTTCTTAGTCTGTAAAATAAGACTTTAGAAATACAATTATCAAGATCTATTCCACCTGTAAGACTATTTATATGCAAATCTAATTGGTGTTCCTTCTATAAAAACAAAAATACACAAGAGTGCATAAATATGATGGGCACAGGGGAAGGGTTACAGGGTAGGGAGGGGAGGAGACTGGATTAAGGTTGGACATGGTAAATGGGAAGCAAAACTAAATGTACACATAATGTTGAATGTAAAACAAGCTTTTCAAATAAAAAATAAAATAAAAAAGAGCAAAAATAGTGTCTTTTTAATTCTTTAATAATATTGTTTTATTATTATTATTTGAGGTTTGTATAGGTCAGCTTGGAGCTCTGGTGGCGTAGTGCCTAAGTCATTTGACTGCTAACCAGAAGGCTGGTGGTTCAAATCCACCAGCCACTCCTCAGAAGGTTAGTTGAGCAATCTACTTCCGTAGAGATACTGCCTCGGAAACCCAAGGAGGGGTTGCTATGAGTCGGATCCAACTCCACGGCAGTGAGTTTGGTTTTTGGTTATAGGTCAGCTTGCTATTAACAAACAACCCTGAAAATCTCAGTAGCTTACAAAGTAAATATTTATTTCTCACCCACATTGTTTATTAGTTGCTTTGGTCCTTCTTGGCTCTGCTAGTTTCTGCTTGGCTGTCTTGGCTCTGGGCTACTCACATTGTCCAAAGTAAATCACATGGTCAAACCTAAAATTAATAAGGTGAGTGTGTATACTCTTCCCATAGAAGGCAGGCTAGTCATATGACAAAAGCTGGGATATATACTTCTCTTATAGGAAGGGGGTTATGTAATGAGTTATTACTAAAATTTTAAAATTCCCTCATTTACATTTAATTGTTTTAGAATGCATTTAATATACTGAGTCATAAAATATTTCTAATGATGCACTATTTCTGTTTTGATAGAAGTCACCAATCCCTTGCAGATCATGTATAGTGTTTCACAGGGGCATCGCCCTGACACTAATGAAGAAAGTTTACCATTTGATATACCTCACCGAGCACTTATGATCTCTCTAATAGAAAATGGATGGGCACAAAATCCAGACGAAAGACCATCTTTCTCAAGTGAGTGTATGCTTTTAATATGTATCTTTTGAAGTGCAGAAATAGATAATATAATATGAATAAAATATTCCTTTAAAAATCACACAATTTTGATGACTAGCTCCAAGGTTTTTTTAAAAAAAATTCTTTTCACTCTTATTATTCAAATAGTAACTGCTTCTAGAACTGAACTGAATCAAAAGAGATCACATAAGAAGAAGAATAATTCCATTTATGTATTCAACAGATATGAACTGTGGCACTTGACTGCTAACCAGAAAGCTGGTGGTTCAAACCCACCAGCCACTCCTCAGAAGGAAGGTTGGGCAATCCTACTTCCGTAGTGATACTGCCTCGGAAACCCAAGGAGGGGTCGCTATGAGTCAGGGCTGACTCGATGGCACATAACAACAACAACAATAACACATGCTAGGCACTGGACTAAGCTCTGGAAACCGAGTAGTGAGCAAGACAATCTAAGTCTCTACCTTCCTGGAGCTCACATTATAATGAGGAAGGCAGACAGAAAAATATAAAATAAACAAGACACAGATCAGGAAGTGCTATAAGGAAATAAAGGTGGTAGAGTACTTAAGGACAGTGGAGAAAAGCCACACTGAGGCGCAAACATTTGAGCTGAGGTTTGAAACTTGAGAAGGAAGCAGCAATTCACAAGCTGGAGGAAGAGCATTTCAGGCAAAGAAAACAGGGGCGAAGGACATGAATCTGGAAAAAGGAAGGAGTGTGGTTTCTTCAAGGAACAAAGAGAAAGTCTCTGTGGCAGGAATTGGGTGAGCAACAAAGGCAAGAATATGAGATGAGGTTAGAAAGGTAAGGAGGAGACTGTTGACTATCATAAGACGTTTAGATGTTTATTCCAAGGACAATTGAAACGTGTACTCTGCAGGGAAGTTACAGGATCTAATTTAGGTTTTGGAGAAATCACTCTTACCACTTTGTGAAAAAATTGATTGGAGGAGGCAAGACTAGAAGCAAAGAAACCAGGTAGGGGACTCTCTCAGAGTAGTTTTCTAATAAAGGTGATTCTTGAGATAGAAAAGGTAGACAGAATTAAGACACATTTCAGAGGTAGAAAAATAGAAAGTGGAAACTATTAGATATAGGAATAAAGGAAAGGGAGAAATCAAGGATAAATCAAGTCTGGGGCTCAAGCAAGTTAGCATGTTGATACCATTTGCTGAGATGAAGAAAACTGAGGGAGGAATACGTTGAGGAAGGGTAGAGTGAGGAGCCTCACATTGCAAAATGGAAATGTGAGATGCTGTTGAATATGTAAGTGGAGATTCCAGGTGCATAGTTGGTTGCATTTCAGCATGGACTCTGGAGTCCTAAGGCCTACGTTCAAATTGGGCACATTCACTATTTGCCAGTCTATAAATGTTGTTATTTAGTGCCGTGAATTCAGTTCTGACTCATAGCTAACCTGTAGAACAGAGTAGAACTGCCTAATAGAGTTTCTTAGACTATAATCTTTATGAGAGATCACCAGCTCTTTCCTCCCAGGGAGCAGCTGGTGGGCTTGAACTGCCAACCTTTTGATTACCAGACCTTAACCTTGTGCCATCAGGGTTCCCTCGTCCATAAACAGGTAATTCTAGTTGCATTTTGTCATGATTACTATTACTACTGCAGTTTATTAATTGGGTGCTTATGGAGAAGCTAGGGCTCCAGATGTAAAATACAGAGTAACTAACATACAGATGGTGTGTGAAGCCATGACCTAGACTAGATCATCTCAGGTAAGAATATAGATAGTGAAGAATAAAGGGCCCAGGCTAGACTTCAGAGGTGTTCCAATAGTTAGAAATTGAGTAAGGTAAGAAGAATCAGCAAAAGATGAATCACATACGGTCCTTCATGTGAACATGTTTTCATTTCTGTTAGGGGTGTATAGTAGATTTATGTTTAATTTTCTAAAAAGGTGCCAAACTGTTTTCCAAAGTGGCAGTATCATTTTACAATCTCATCAGCAATGTACGAGAATTTGAGTTTCTCAACATCATTGTCAATACTTCTTATTGTATGTCTTTTTAATTATTACCATTTACCATTTTAGTGGATATTTTTAGTGGATATGAAGTAGTTTTGATTTGCATTTCCCTAATGACCCTGATGGCACATAACAACAACAACAACGACTAATGAATTTAAATATCTTTTTGTGTGCTGATTAGCTATTTATATATCTTCTTTCAGTGAAATGTCTGTTCACATCTTTTGCCCATTTTCTAATTGGGACATCTTATTACTGATTTGTTGTTGTTATGTTGTTATGTGCCGTCGAGTCAAACCCGACTCATAGCGACCCCTCCTTGGGTTTCCGAGGCAGTATCACTACGGAAGTAGGATCGCCTAACCTTCCTTCCGAGGAGTGGCTGGTGGGTTTGAACCGCCAGCCGTCTGGTTAGCAGGCAAGTGTCTTAGCCACTATGTTTTTTACATATTCTATTCTAAGGAGTTCTAGTGATATAGTGGGTAAGGCATTTGTCTGCTAACCAGAAAGTCAGGGTTTCAAACCTACCAGATGCTGTCTGCAGGAGGAAGATGAGGCCATCTACTTCTGTAAAGATTTACAGCTTTGGAAACCCAATGGGGTTTGCAATGACTCTGAATTGACTTGATGGCAGTGGGTTTGGTTTTTGGTTTGTGTATTCTCAATACAAGACCTTTAGCAAATACATGATTTGCAAATATGTTCTCAGTCTGTGGGTTGTCTTTTTATCTTTTCTTAATAGTGTCTTTTCAAATACAAATGTTTTCATTGTTTTTAAGTCCAATTTATGTTTTTTTTCTTTTATAGTTCATGCTTTTGAGTTAAATTTAAGAATTCTTTTCCTAACCCAAGGTCATGAAGATATTCTTCTATGTAAACTTCTAAAACTGTTGTAGCTTTATTTCATACATGTAGGTCCATGGTCCATTTTGAGTTTATTTCTATGTATTGTGTGCAAGAAGGGCCCAAATTTGCCAGTTTGCTTGTGGATATCCAATTTTCAGAGAACCATCTGTTCCTAAGACTGTCTTTTCCCCAGTGTTAGGGGAAGACTTAGGGTGCCATTTACCTTGGCACCTTTGACCAAAATCAATTAACCATAATTGTAAGGGTTTATTTTCAG
The DNA here is from genome assembly GCF_000298275.1 of Orycteropus afer afer. Lineage (NCBI taxonomy): Eukaryota > Metazoa > Chordata > Mammalia > Tubulidentata > Orycteropodidae > Orycteropus > Orycteropus afer. The sequence continues at coordinate 1,114,331 of NW_006921809.1, forward strand.
ACTCTAATTTCTATTCCATTCAGTTATCTGTCTGTTATTATGCCAGTATTCAAAGCTCTTAAGACAGTTGAAAGTTTAGGGAAGAATTGACTCGGAGCCTTACCAGTTCAGTGTTAGCATTTGCATTTTTTTCAGTTTAATGATTAGAAACAATCTGAACTCAAATTGTATTTTTATTTCTTTATTTAGAATGTTTAATAGAACTTGAACCAATTCTGAGAACATTTGATGAAATAACTTTCCTTGAAGCTGTTATTCAACTAAAGAAAACAAAGGTAAATTGGCAAATGAAATGTTAGAAATTAGAATTTTATAGAATTGTGTTACTTCCAGTCTTAGTTATCTAGTGCTTGTATAAGGGAAACACCACAGTGGTTAGCTTTAATGAACACAAATTTATCTTCTCACAGTTTAGGAGGCCAGAAGTTTAAATTAGGGTGCCGGCTCTCCAGGAAGGCTTTCTCTGTCTCTGTCAGCTCTGGACGAAGGGCCTTGTTTCTTTCCAGCTTCTTGTTTTTTGGAGATCTCATGGGGTGTGGCCATCTGTCTTCCCCAATCTCTACTTTCTTGCTTGCCTGCTTGCTCAATCTGTTCTCTTTATATCTCAAAAGAGGTTCACTTAAAATACACCCTATACTAATACTAGTATTAGTGTTATCAACATAACAAAGAAACCCCATTCCCTAATGGGATCATAATACAGGTATAGGGGCTAGGGTTTACAACACATGCTTTGGGAGGATACAATTCAATCTATAGCACTACCCATGGAGATTTTTAATGTTCTTTTGTTTTCATCTGTATACATAGACTATAGTTTGGGGAGGAGAGTTTACCAGAGACTATGAATGCTATCTTTTCTTGGTCACCGAAATGATTTTGTATTTTATTCAAATACACCTTCAGATTTCAAAGACCTTTCCAGAACTCTCATATATCATATGAAAGTTTAAAATGAGTAATGAATATTGGTACTATACAATGAGTACCCTGAATTTTCAGAAGTTTATTTTAATCTATATTTATTTATGTAAAATTTAATAACTACAGATTAATAATAGGAGCTCTGGTAGCATAGTGCCTAAGACACTTGACTGCTAACCAGAAGGCTGGCGGTTCAAACCCACCAGCCACTTCTTGGAATGAAGGTTAGGCAATCTACTTCCATTGTAATACTGCCTCGGGGGGAAGGGTCTCTATGAGTCGGGGCCGACTCGACGGCACATAACAACAACAACAAATTAATAAATGTTTGGGTTCTTGCACTTCTCTTTATTTACTGGGCTTTTCTGAGATTTACTGCTGAAATAAGCTGTATAATTTCTATTAATAATTGAGACCAAAATATGTATTTTTTAACTGTTTACTTGTATTATTTCATTCTCCCACTCAAACACTTCATGTTGCATTGACCAAATAAGCAGTTAATATAAAGTACCTAGGAGAGTTGTCTCCTTTATTTGATCCTGCTCTTGTAGATCAGAAGAACAACTGAAGGGATCTATTATTAAAGCATTTTCTTAGTATTACTAAAAGTTGCTTAAAAAGTAACAACAGTCTGTTAGGGACAAAATAAGCATAATTTATCACTAATGTCAGGTGTCATTAAGTTGCATTTGTTGTATGATAATGACAATCATCAGTTTAGCCAAATTCTTCAGTTATAAACAAGCACAACGTGCAGATTTTTAAAACTTGCCATGGAGTTGATTCCTACTCGTAGCAACTCTATAGGGCAGAGTAGAACTGCCCCACAAAGTTTCCAAGGCTGTAAATCTTTACAGAAGCCACACCTTTCTCCTACAGAGCAGTAGGCAGGTTCCAACTACCAACCCTTCAGTTAGCAGACTTATGACTAAATGGCATTGCATGCCTCTTGCTGTTTGCTGGATCTATTTACATAACCTTTGGTTAAAAAGAGAAGTACATAAAGGAAACAACCGTTCTTACCCAAACTAAAAGTGGATGGAGGCAATGTTAATACAATTTTAGAAGAAACTAAAGAGGAGCTGTGTTTTAGTTCTTCTGATAATTTTTCATTCACTTCTCCACTTCTGAGTAGGTATACTTTTTCAGAATATTCCAATTTCTCCTCTTCTGAGGAGATACAAACTTCTGGTAATATTTTTTTTTTCACTTTCTCTTTTAAGTTCTCTTTTTTCTCCTCACAGTATTCTCATTTGTTTTTTTTTCCTCATCTTCTAAACAGTGGTAGACGAAAAGAGTCCATTTTGTTCTTTATGAAATGGAAATGAACCATTCTACTTCCTTTTTTGTCCCCAAAAGAATTAAAACACTAGGGTCTATATCAGGGAGCTCTGGTAGCATAGTGGCTAAGGCACTTGATTGCTAACCAGAAGGCTAGCAGTTCAAACCCACCAGCCACTCCTCAGAAGGAAGATGGGGCAATCTACTTCTGTAGTGATACTGCCTCGGAAACCCAAGGAGGGGTCGCTATGAGTCGGACTCAACGGCACATAACAACAACAACAGGGTCTATATCTAAGATGGCTAGTTTTTTTTTTAAAAAAATTGCTTAAGTAAAGTAATTTAAATTGTGTATGTTTAAGTACTTTAGTGGGAGCTCTGGTAGCATAGTGGCTAAGACACTTGCCTGCTAACCAGACGGCTGGCGGTTCAAACCCACCAGCCACTCCTCGGAAGGAAGGTTAGGCGATCCTACTTCCGTAGTGATACTGCCTCGGAAACCCAAGGAGGGGTCGCTATGAGTCGGGGCCGACTCCACGGCACATAACAACAACAACAACAAGTACTTTAGTATTTTAAATAATAATAGCCTAAGGAGTTCTGGTGGTGTAGTGCCTAAGGCAGTTATTTGTCTGCTAACCCACCAGCCTTTGGAGATCTACTTCCTAGTAATACAGCCTTGGAAACCCAAGGAGAGTTTGGTTTTTGGTTTGGTTATGGTGCTTATTGTTTTAAGTTGCCGCATTGTTTTCACTTAGAGTTTTTTTTTTTTTTTTCTTTTCTTTTCTTAAACCCTTGTTTCAATCCTGGGAACCTTGTAAGGTAGTATCTCCACTTTATAGATAACTAGGGTATAGGGAAGGTAGTCACTTAAATGCATCCCTCATAATGAATTAGTGGTTGCACCAAGAGTAGGATACAAATTTAATATTTTTCATAAAGAAATTTCTGAAATAAAAACCACTCTGTAAGGTGACTTATTTTGTTTGAGTCTCATATTTTTTCAGTTCTTTGAACCAATTTCTATAATTCATATTTTCTGCAAATAACGTTTCCTATGTTTTGAATAGTAAAAATTAAACCAAAAACATGTATTTTCTTAATATTTCATTTAATTTCTTCCCAGGCACTGATTAATTAGTTTGTAATCAATTTGTATTATCATCAGTGATCAGTTGTGAAAAACTATGACTAATTCAAGGATATTGCATTATGAGAAATATTTTGGTGAATTTTACAAGCACAGAAATACTTTACATGACAATTCTGAAGACTAAAGGATCATATAAAAATATTTAACAAAGTACATGTAGAGATGAATAGAAGATCGTTTTTCTACTAATGTTCCTTACCCATCATGGAGCAGGCAATCATAAATGCAAATGCTGTAGGGCTGGAAATGGATCCCACCAGTTCTGACAGGCGGTTGGTATTGTGTTGATCTGTGGCTATGTTTACAAGTCACTCACCACTAATGGCAGCCCATTTAAGCCTGGCTTAAAATCACTGATTTTTTATACAAATGTGCAGTGTTTAAATTAATCATTTTCATAATACTTCCTCCTCACTGACGTCGAGTTGGTTCCAACTCATAGCAACCCCTCCCTGGGTTTCCAAGGCAGTATTGCTACAAAAGTAGATTGTTCAAACTTTCTTCCAAAGAGTAGCTGGTGGGTTTGACCTGCCAACCTTCTGGTTAGCAGTCAAATGCCTTAGGCACTATGCCACCAGAGCTCCTCATTTTCATAATAGCTACCTTTTATTGACTGCATCCTTAGTCATCTTATGGCTCTTTTCGCATGAATTCACAATACTCCTGCAAAATGGGTATTATTACCTCCAACTTATTTAACTGCTAACCAGGAGGTTGACAGTTCAAACCCACCAGTTGTTCTGCAGAAGGAAAATAGCGCAAGCTACTTCTGTAAAGATTTACCACTTCAGAAACCCAGTGCAGGTTACTATGAGTCAGAATTGACTTGATGGCAGTGAGTTACTTTCGTTTTGTTTTCTAAAACTGAGAGTACGTCTCTTGCCCAAGAACAAACAGGTATCTTGACCTTCTAAACCAGATCTTATACTTTGCCTGCATCATTCCATTTTGGCACACTGCCTCCATTTTTTATCTATAAAATGAAAATATTAATAATAGTTATAAGATCAGTAACTAATATATAGTAAATGCTTAATAGTTATTGACAGGCAGACATACAAACTGCAATTGTTAAAATATCTTGTTTGTAATAGACACGTTATATACATTATCTTATTTAATCCCCAGAAAAGTCCTGCAAGTAGATATTTTTCCCTTTTTACAGATGAAATCCTGAGACTCTGAGAGATCAGTAATTTGCTTGAGGTAACCAATAAGAAGAAGCTGAATTCAAAATCTGTGTCTCTAAAGCTTTTTCTCCTATTCTACACCATCTCTACCTTTAAGTTATATATCATATCCTCAATTGATTAAAATTTCCTTCCATTGATTTTCTATAAACATAAAATATGATTAAATAGAATGCATTTGATAGCTAACCAGAAGGCTGGTGGTTCAAACCCACAAGCCACTCCTCAGAAGGAAGACTGGGCAATCTACTTCTGTAGAGATACCATCTCGGAAGCCCAAGGAGGGGTCCCTATGAGTCGGATTCGACTCGATGGCCGTGAGTTTGGTTTGTTTTTTTGGTTTTAGAATGTATTTTACTTTATAATTTTCTAACACTTCTAATTGAAGTACATATATGTATTCATTTCAATTACAGAATAATACAAGTACTATTCTCTTATGTGACAAGAAGAAAATGGAGTTATCTATGAGCATTGCCGTAAATCATAGTCCACAGGAGGTAAAATAAATAAATAAATAAGAATTAAGTGATAAAACGCAGGCTATGAGAATATGATAAATCATTTATTCTAATTCCTTTCTTTAGAAGGGAAAATAAAGCCCAGAAAGATTTTAGGATTTAATTAGTCTCCAACTTGAAACCCATCTTTCCTAGTTTTCCATTCATTGCTCATTCCATCCCATCCCATCCCATCAAGTTCTTGCTTTTTTTGGCACTGACTTGTGTCCCTGTTCATTGTTCTATACAATCAATGATGTTCCAAGGTAGTATGCAAGCAAGTCATTGATTATAGTTCTATCATATTTATGCCTCTTTATCCAATGTAACATGGCTATAATAAATGCCTTTTTTTTTTATCTTTTATGACAATCAGTAAAAGGAAAAATCTATCAGAGAAGAAGTATTTCTCTAGTAGCATTAATTTAGGCTTACTTCTTATTAATAATTTCTTCAAACTATATAAGATATATTCATGTTACAGATTAACAAAAATGAACATCAAAGCATAATACTTGGTTTTTCAGTTACCTTTACATACATTAGCTCATTTGATTCTTCAGTCCATGTAGATACATTTTTAGAGAGAAATTACAAAGACCCTGAGACAGTTTAAATTCCTCGTGCAATGTTAGCTGCTAATTTCATGACAGATCCAGGAGGGAAACCAGGTTCTCCATTACTTTTTCCATGGTTTCCTCCCCTTCTGTGTTGAAGGAACCTGAGAAACAAGCATTTTCTCGAAATCTGTAAGTAAGCATCACTGCAGATTTTAAATTCCTCATCCACTATTCTAGCCATTGAACAGAAACCCTGAGAATATGTACAAAATACTGGGAAAAAATACTTTAATATATTTAATTACGGTCTCATTTCCCCCATCTCAGTGAAAAATAAGTTCATCTTTGTTGATTATGCTATAGATGTGTTTCCTTTATTTCATAAGACATAATTTATAGTAGTTTTGATTTGGTTTGTAACAAAGCAAAAGCAATAACTCTTTAGAAAATAAAGTTGTATAACTTTTTGAATGATGTTTTTATTAACCTAAATCCTCTACTCATTTTAGGAATCGTGTGGATCCTCTCAACTCCATAAAAGTAGTGTTTTTCCTGGAACCTCAACATCCCTGTCAACTCAAGACAGTGAATTTTTATCTAGTACGTAAATTTTCCAGTCAATATCAACTTGCAAGTTTTCTTTTTCTTCCCTTTCTATATCATGTTGTTAGCAAGCAGTCATGGCTTACATGGAGCATGCTTTCATTTGTATTCATAACTCATTTTCAAAGGTGACAGGGTCTAAAAATATGTTGATAGTGGTAGGATATGCAACAATACATTAAGCATTACAAGGCAGGGTATTAGATACTTTGGAAAGATATCAAAAAAAAAAAAAAAAAATTCCCTTGTAAGGAAGCAGAGAAATGTTTCTAGGTAACCACTATAAGGTTGGAAGTGTTGTGTTATAAGAGAGATAGGGATATAAGAGCTATGATAGTACAGAGGAAAAGTAACACTGTTTATAAAGTATTTTCATAACCACTTCTCAGGTAGCTATCCCTCATTTACAGGTTAAGAAACTTCTGGATCACATAGCAAGTAGGTGGAAGATCCAAGACTTGAAGCTAGGTGTTCTGGTAGAGATTCTATGTCATCCCACCACACCACGTTATCATCATGAAGAAATAATTTTGGGCTTACAGTTGGGCTTATATAAAAGACTGACACTGCAGGCAAAGGGAACAGCATAGAGGCAGCACAGAGACAGTGGCAATTTTGTTTAGCTGGTCAACGGATTAATGAAAGAGGGAAATAAGGTTAGAAAGATAGGTTGGAGAATCCATTGAGAATTCTAACACTTAGCTATTTGGACTTCTTTTCCATGGGTAGGCAAGAACTATTGCAAATTTTTGAAGAAGGATATGACATGATAAGACTTTTCTGCTTTAAGAAAAGTCATTCTGGCTGGTAAACTAAGACACTGTAGAAAAGAAAGGACGCTTGAGGTGGAGAGACCAGTTAGGAGACTATTACTGTAGTGCACAGGAGAGATTATGAGACAGCGAATTCAGAGTTTATGAGAATTATAAAAGTTTTTCAGTGCATCTTGCAAAATATCTCTTACTCCACCTCATGAAGAGAGAGGTAGAATAAAAGATGTTTTAGAGGATGCACTGATAAACTTCAATTTTTCATTTGTAGAAAGATGAAAGAAAAAAAGATAAAGGTGAATACATTTATTAATAAGCATAGGTGACTGGAAAAACATTAGTACCATTAAAAGAAATAGGAAACAAAACAGATTTTAGGGTTAAGATTAATACTTCATAATTATTTTTTTTTAATTTCAGGTGCTGGCAGGGCATGTAAGGGTGATGTCAAGTAGGGTGTTGGAAATGTAAGACTGATGTTCAAGGAAGATGGAAAATTCTATTACGTGCATTTGGCAATAGAGGTGATGATTGAGGCCCTAAGATAGAGTAGAATTGCCAGAGTAGAATGTAGAAAAACACACATCTTTTGCAGATGCAGAGGAGATACTATAAGGGCAGAGAAAGGAAGAAGACACAGATGAAGAAACATATGACTATGTGAAGAAGCAAAAGTCCATGATTTATAATTTTCTTAGAAGTATAGGAAAACATTTGGTAGAAAGCCTTTTGTGTTCTAAAAATATTTACTTGTGGAATTAGGTTTCTGAGACTTTAATTGCAGTGAAAAACTAAAGACATTGGTGCCTACCCTCTATATGACCAAGATGTTGATTATGTGGATTTTAGCTAATAGGAATATCTAAAGAATATTCTATCCCTAATGAAGATACTGTCTTTTATAGGAAAAACTCAAGATTATTCTTCAATGCTACAGCACCATCCGGTAAATCATAGTTGGGAAAGTAACATTTCTCCAGCTCAAGGGCCTAAATTCTGTGATCACAAGAGCACACCACGCACTTTAGCAGTAATAAATCTACTGTCAGCTGGGGGACATTCAGGTATGTATTACTGTGAGACACTTTGGAAGTGATGCCATTTACTCTCCAAATATATGCTTAACAGATTTGCCATATAATAAGTTTTACTTGTCTTTATTTCCTCAGTAGTGTAAATACATACCTTCTTAAGTAGGAGAGCACTTCTAACCCCCAAAAATACAAGTGCTAATATGTAATAATAGTCCCAAGAGATATCCCATGAACATCTGACTGTGGAGAGCTTACTAAAAGGAGATGTTATTGAGTCTGTTTCTAAAGGTAAAGTTTCTTGTTTTAATTAGCAAACATACAGGTATCCTTTATATTAAAAAAAAAAAAAAAAAAAAAGACAACTGAAGAGAATAAAGTGGTTTTTGCCCCATGATTTATAACACATACAAAGGCAGTACTTTCTTTGTTTTTGTTTTTGTTTTTGTTTTTTTGGGGGGGAGAGAGGCTGTCTTATTTTTTCTTGTGATGAATATATATATAACAAAATATATAATTTCAACATTTTTATATGTATAATTCACTCACATTAATTGTTTTCATCATACTGTGTTACAGTCACCACTATCCTTTCTCAGATTTTTCCATCATCCTTAACAGAAGCTTAGTGCCCCATCAAACAATAACTCTTGGTAACCACTAATAGACTTTTGTTTCTCTACATTTGCCTACTTAGAATATAGCAAATTTTTTATTAATTGTGATTTAGATGAAAATGTATACAATAAATTGGTTTTCCATTCAACAATTCATACACATTTTGTTTTGTGACATCCATTGCAATCCCACAACGTAATAGTACTCTTCCCACTTCCTCCCTGTGGTTACCATTTCCCTTCTTACCTAACTGTTCCTGCCTTCTGAGCCTTGTAACTGGACAAGTGCTCCCCTTTCAATCTCATATGGCTGATTGTTCTAATGAGTGCTTACTTCTCTGGTGTTATTGTTCACCCTGCACGCCTGTCTATTGTTTGGCTGAAAGTTGGAGGGTAACTAAGGGCTATAGTCTTAAGGGTTCCATTAGTCTCTATCAGCCAGTAAGCCTGGTCGTTTTACTGTTTTGAGTTTTGTTCCACATTTTTCTCCCTCTCTATCCTGTTGTGATCCCTTTTAGAACAGTCAGCAGTGGTAGCCAGGCACCATCTAGTTCTTCTGGTCTCAGGGTTATAGAGGCTGGGGTCATGTGGTCCATTAGTTCTTTGGACTAATTCCATGTGTCTTTGATTTTCTTCACTCTTCTTTGCTCTAGATGGAGAGAGACCAATAGATTCACCTTAGATGGGTGCTCATAAGCTTTTAAGACCCCAGTCACTACTCACCAAAATATGGTGTAGAACATTGTCTTTGTGGACTATGTTATGCCAATTGACCTTAGCGTCCCCGGAGACTATGGTCCTGAGCCCCCAAGCCCAATGATGCATTCCCTCAAGGTGTTTGCTTATAGCTGAGAAATTTTCATAACTTTGCCCCCACTAAGGTCTGCTGTATTTATGCAGATATTTGCAGCTCATATAAATCCATATGTGGAAATATCCTCTGTCAAATGTATATATATTTGTGGGTGTAGTTCCATCCAAAGGCAGTACCTTATCAAGGCAGGAAGGGAGAGTGAGGAGACAACCCAAAATTTCTGAATATTTCTTGAAAATTAATAGCTTTCCTAAAAGTACCACTATTCTGCATCAGTAGAATTTTAGAAAAATTATTTTCACTCATTGCTATTGATCTTTCCTCACCTTTTTAATTGTTCATTCCTTGCTCTTCTACAGAGCGTCTGCAGCCTGGTGTAGCCCAACAGTGGATCCAGAGTAAAAGGGAAGACATTGTCAACCAAATGACTGAAGCCTGCCTTAACCAATCCCTGGATGCTCTTCTGTCCAGAGATTTGATTATGAAGGAGGATTATGAACTTATAAGTACCAAACCTACAAGGACTTCAAAAGTCAGACAATTACTAGACACCACTGACATCCAAGGAGAAGAATTTGCCAAAGTTATAGTACAAAAGTTGAAAGATAACAAGCAGATGGGTCTTCAACCTTACCCAGAAACACTTACAGTTTCTAGATCATCTACTTTAAATTTATTTCAAAATAAAAGCTTATAAGTGAATGTTTTTTCAAGAAGAAAGTCAATTTTTATAAAATATTATTTTATATCTCAGTTGCTTGATCATATTTGTTTTATAAAATCCATGAATACTAGAATTTTACTGAAGTTTCTTCAGGTAAATAATAGTTTCATCTCATGACATTACAGTATTTTTATTTAAAGTTTTCATTATACTATATAGTGTTCAATTTCTTGTCTATTGTTAATAGTTGTATACTTCTTGCCTATAAAATTCTCTTATGGTATTATGTGTTTCTGATGGGAACTGTCTTCACATTCACTTTCCTTGTGGATTATTTATTACTTCTCTAAGATGCAGTTTGGCTTCAGGCAATATGTCCTTTGACTTACATTAAAGATAGTACAGCGCTCCTACTTTACATTCAAATCCTCTCCAAAAGGTTACTACTCATTTTATAACTCCTTTATCCAGATTATGTTTTTAAATTCAATTTGTTATATCATCTTAAAAAAAAAAAAAAAAACTGTTCCAAAGGTAAAACAATACAATTTATAAAAAGAAAAAAAATGAATCTTTTAACACAGATTTTCCTGCCCTCATTTCTATCCTCCACCCTTCCCACTAACACCAAGTGTAACCAAAGTTACCCTCATGTGAATCCTTCTGCACCTTATGTCCTGCTCGTTTTTTAAAGTATATAATCATGAAGGACAGGAGCTTTTCTTGATATTATTTTTAGCTTTGTAACACATCACACTGCAACTTGCTTTTTCACTTAATAGTACATCTGCCACCTTGTGGGTCAGACACACATCCAACCCATTCTTATCAATTGCTATACAGTATTATCTGGGCAGCTTTTTTTTAATTTTCTTAACTTGTTCACACCAAATTTAGCCCAAACAATAAAGATATGATGTAAGCTCTATTGTTGGGTAATACAATATATCACAAAATAAAAACCAACAAAGAACGGTCATAACAATGCTAAGCAAAGGCAGCAGGAAGACAGGATAAGTTTGAAAGTACAAATTTGAAGCGCCAGACCCCAAACATGAAAAAAATACTGAATAAGAAAAAGATTAGATGTTGCTGAAGAAATGAGATATTTTATTACAAGTAAAATAAACACTTTAATCTTCATTTGGGTGCCTGACATTAACCTGTGGGGCCTCATCATTGTGGCTCTGAGAATATGGAAGTTAATAAAAAGAAAGGAAAACTCAGCATGTGTTACCAAATTCTTTTAAATTATTAGGGAAGATGAACTTTTTAAATTTCATATTCAGTAGAGAGAAAAAAAAAACAACTTTTAGAGGCTTTCCGCCTTTATATACTTTTGAATATAGATGGCATAAAATTGACTTTTATATCAATTAAATGTGGTGTATCTCAGTTGGTAAAGTGTGACCCTGTTTTTCCATCTTCTGCCTAGACTTAAAAACTCAGTTTTGTATCCGTTTATATGCTTATGCTTACATGTGTACCAGCCACTTTCTCCCATAATTTAATATTAGGGAACATACTTGTGTTCATCCTGATTACAACTCTGAAAATTTTCTACATGATTAATAACATTGATGAATGAGAAGATGATATAAAAGATAAATCTTCAACGAGCTCTCATCCCTTTGTGGAATTGTTACAATCTCAGCAGCCAATTTCCATTATAGCCTCTGAAAGAAATTAAGGTAGAATCTGGACACAGTATTAAATGACATTGAATCATACAGTGAGGCAGTACTTTTCAGTTCTTTTCAGACCTGATGAAGTGAAGGAGAATGTCTCAATTTTGTGCTATCATTTTTTGATCTAGCTGTTAAAAAAAGGAGAGAGAATAAGCCTCAGGCTCAGAACTTAAGGAACAGTAGCTAGCAAAGCTTATAATTATTTTTGTTGTATTTAGGTTCAAAATGACCTTCTACCTAAAGCAAGTTGTGTTGGTTTTCTATTTATAATAATAAAGTGTCATTTTATAATAATATTGAAATAAAAGTTACAATTTGAAGATACTATTAGGTCAATTTAAAGGAGCTCTGGTGGTGGTGTGGGGAAGACTTTTGGCTGCTAACCAGGTCAGCAGTTCAAACTCTCCACCAGCTGCTTCTCAGGAGGAAGTTGAAGCAATCTACTTCTGTAAAGATTTACAGCCTTGGAAACCTATGGGGGTCACTATGAGTTGGAATCAACTCAATGGCCATGGGTTTATTAAGTAAATTACAATTAGGTAATACATAAATGTGATAGCAGATATAGAAGTACCCAGTGATTGATTGATGGATTAAGATCCAATCAGTTTAGGAAGGGATCTAGTTTGTTTTTTAATAGCCTTCTAGGTAATGCTAAAGATGATATTAAGAGTGCATTTTAAGGTAGTAGTACACAGAAGTGCATTCCACAAACAGCAGCACCATAACCTGGGAGCTTATTAGAAATGCAAATCTATGGGATCCACCTCAGACCTACTGTATCAGTCTCTGGGGGTGAGGTCCAAGAACTTGTGTTTTAACAAATGCTCCAGGATATTTTTATACATGCTAATGTTTGAGATCTCTTTCTTATTTTATAGATGGGGAAACTGAGACATAGGGAATTTAGGAAACTGGCCTCAAATTATAGACCTAATGTAGACTCATCTGAGAGGTTGAGTAATAATAGTCCCCCAAAGATGTTCATTTCCTAATCCCTGAAATGGAATATGTTACCTTTCATGACAAAAAGAACTTTGCAGATGTTATTAGGGATCTTGAAATTGGAAGACTTTCCTGGATTATCCAGGCAAGCCCGGTATAATTACAAGAGGCTTTATAAGAAGAAGGCAGCAATGTCAGAGTGAAAAGAGATAATTGGGGAAGTAGATATCGGTGTCATGCAGGGCCATGAGCCAAGAAGCTGAAAAGGCAAGGAAACAGATTCTCCCCTAGAGCCTCTAGAAAGAATGCAACCTTGCCAGCACCTTGTTGATTTTAGTCCTGTAAAATCTATTTCGTATTTATGACCTTTAGAACTCTAAGATATCAAATTTGTGTTCTAAGTACTAAATTTGGGATGATTTATTACAGTAGGAATGGGAAACTAATACACAACCTGTCTCTTTCATAATCCTTTCTATGATCACTCCAATACCAAGCTTATGTTAAAAAAAAATCCCACCAAACTTCCAATGCAAATAAAGGCATATCTGAAGCATCTGTTCCTGACATTTCAGAATAGTAAAAAAAAAAAAGACAGGGATTTTAAAAAAACATCCATACAAAAGATGTCATTGTGTTTCCCAACAGCAACCCTGGAAGCTTGAAGAAAATGAAGCAATAATGCCTTCAAATTCTGAAGGCAAGTTATTTCTAACATAGGCCCCAGCCAAATCCTCAGTCAACTCTGGAATAGCATAAATTCATTCCATACATGGAAGGTGGCAAAAAGCTTAACTTCCAATCACACTTTGTTAGAGAGCTTCTGGGAGAGATGTGTTTCACCACAATGAGGAAGTAAATCAAGAAAAAGGGATGATATTCAGAGAACAAGGGAGCAGATATAAGAAGCAGCCACACACGTTAAAAATTGTTGTAACTTGCACTACAGAAAACTAGAACTTTAATCACTTTACTCCTAATCACTTTAGTAGATATTTTTTATTACAAATATATAGGTCATAAAAATTTGCCATTTGTACAATCATCACAGGTATACTCCAGTGACATTAATTACGTTCATCATGTTGCTTAACCATTAATCCTGAAATTTTCCATCACTTTTAACAGAAGCTTCCTGTCCCCTAAGCATCATGTCTTCTGCCTCCCTCCCACCTACTTTGTTGTTGTTGTTGTTATGTGCCGTCAAGTCGGCCCCGACTCATAGAGACCCCTCCTTGGGTTTCCAAGGCAGTATCACTACGGAAGTAGGATTGCCCAACCTTCCTTCCGAGGAGTGGCTGGTGGGTTTGAACCTCCAGCCTTCTGGTTAGCAGTCAAGTGCCTTGGGCACTATGCTACCAGAGCTCCCTAGTAAGCTTAAAAAAAAAAAGAAAAAGAAAATTTAGAAAGTGTATTTACTACTGATTACCCAAAATCAGGCATTTTTGAAAGTCTGAAATCTGCGCTCCTTTATTTCACAACACAGGCACAATATTATCTTCACATATCACCTCAAGGAGAACCCCATCCTCAAGTGAATGATCTCATGACTAAGAAAAACAATAATCTAACCAAAAAAAACCCAAACTCACTGCCATCAAGTCAATTCCTACACATACTAACCCCTCCTTGGGTTCCCGAAGACGTATCACTATGGAAGTAGATTTCCCAACCTTCCTTCCGAGGAGTGGCTGGTGGGTTTGAACCACCAGCCTTCTGGTTAAGAGTCAAATGCCTTAGGCACTAAGCCACCAGAGCTCCTAAACAATCATCTAATAAAAAAAAAAAAAAAGATAATTGCATGTTACGGAAAGTGCTAGAAATTAAACAAGGTAAGAATTTGGGTGAGATGGAACCATTTATTTGCATGGGATAGTAGGAACCTCCTCCCTTAGGTGGGATCTAAGGAAAGAGCCAGGGAGGGGATGATGTAGCTGAAGGGCAATGGAGGAGGATGGTGTGAGATGGGAGAAGAGATCAACAGGGCCCAGATCCTGAAGTGCATTTATCCACTGCCATCAAGTCAGAACCAACTCATAGTGACCCCTCCTTGGGTTTCTGAGGCAATAGCACTAAGGAAGTAGATTGCCCAACCTTCCTTCCAAGGAGTGGCTGGTGGGTTTGAACTGCCAGCCTTCTGGTTAGGAGTCAAATGCCTTAGGCACTACACCACCAGTGCTCCTGAAGTGCATTTAGGCCGTAAAAAAATAAAGTTGTACTTGAGTCAAAACTCGACTCATGACAACCTCATGTGTTGCAAAGTAGAATTGTCCTCCATAGAGTTTTCACAGCTGTCACCATCCACAAGCAGATCTCCAAGTGCTTCTTAAGAGGTGCCACTGGTGGTAGTGCAATAATTAAAAATTCAGTTGCTAACCAAAAGGTTGGGAGCTCTGGTAGCATAGTGGCTAAGGCACTTGACTGCTAACCAGAAGGCTGGCGGTTCAAACCCACCAGCCACTCCTCGGAAGGAAGGT
>NW_006921809.1:1130350-1157854 GCF_000298275.1 Orycteropus afer afer
CAATGGTTCGAACTCATCAGCTGATTCTTGGAAGAAAGATGAAGTAGTGTGCTTCCGGAAAGATGTGCAGCCTTGGAAACCCTATGGGGCAGCTTAATGGAAAATGACTGAAAGGTTTTAAAAAGTAAAATGGGCTATAGGGGAGGAGAGTGGCAAGAATGGATTGTGGAAGACAAGAATGGGAAGAATGGACTCCATTTAGAGGACTTGTACTAGAGTGGGGAAAGACAGGCAGAGAGACATAAAAGATTCGACATGTATGTTTGGGTTAGAACCAAAACAATTTGATAATGGATTAAATATAAGGGAAGGGAACAGTTTGAGATTCCTCCTAGGTTTTGGACCTGTGTAACTTCATGGATGGGAAAAATGGGAAGTTTTGTTTTGATGTGGTTTGATTTTGGCACTGCTTGTTTTTTTGGTGGTGGAATGAAGAGATCAGTTTTGGACGCAATAAAATGGAGAGGTTTTTTTAGACAGCCACTTGAAGATATCAAGTAGGTAGCTATCTGGAAATCAGAGAAGAGTATCAGACTGGAGATTTAAATGTGGGAATCATTAGCAGAGAGTTTTTGTTTTTGTTTTTTAACTTTGAAATTGAAAAACAGTAATATGGCTGCTAACATTTTTTTTTTTCATTCTTATTGTGTAGAAAGCTTACTTTTGTCATGTGCAAATATCATCTAACACCAAGAAGAACACTATGAGGGTGGTACAATTCTTATCCTCACCATCCAGGAAACTTAGAAGTAAAGAGGTTATTAAAGTTTAAGTAACCTGTCCTGGGTCACCAGCTAGTAATTTGCACCATCTGGGAAGTGTTCTGCTGAGTCCAGCAACAATACTGTTAGCCATTCTGACCTTCTTAATCAGTTCTTGCAAAGGCACCCTCTATTACTAAATAGATGCTTCCTCTTTCATTTGCTGAATCCCTGATGATACATTTGAGCAGCTGCTAGAATGAAACCCAAATTGCATTTACACTAAGAAAATGAAAAATGCAACAATGTCCTCCCAAACAAAAGGGAAAAACTGACTATGAGCAAGACTCACAGACAAATCAGTCATGGATCATATTAGAATTAATCAGTATAGAAGTTTCAATCCCTGGTACTGTGTTGTGTAGAAAGAAAAATGGAGATGTTGACTACTGTTCTCAACTTGCTTATATTCTAGCTGTAAAGGCAAATATATGCATACAGAATAGCTAAAAATGATAAAGGAGTATAGGATATATAGTTATATACCAACCAACCATCATCTGTCATTGATTGACTCCACCTTACAGCAACCCCATGTGTCTAAGAGTAGAACTGTGCTCAATCGGGGCTTCAATGGCTGGTTTTTCAGAAGTAGATCGCTATAGGTGTCTCTGGGTGATACCAATGGATAATGCACTAGGCTGCTAACTAAAAGAGTGGCAGAAACAAACATTTATTTGTTCAACAATTCTTATTAAACACTGAGCGTTCTATGTGTGGTATATAACAGGTACATCAGTGAACAAGGCAGACAATAGTCCACGTCCTTATGAAACTTCTGTTGAGGAGAAACACATAATTATTAATGTTACAGCACTTTAGAGGATTGTGAAAATTAGGTGGTGATTTTTAGATACCATCAAGTCAGTTTGGACTCATGTACAACAGAATGAAATACTGTCCGATCCAATGCCATCCTCACAATCCTTACTATGTTTGAGTCCATTGTTGCAGTCAGTGTGTCACTCCATCTCATTAAGAGACTTCCTCTTTTTCACTGACACTCTACTTTACGAAGCATGATATCTTTCTCCAGGGAATGGTCCCTTCTGACAATTTGACTAAAGTAGGAGAGATGAGTCTGGCCATTCCCAATTCTAAGAAGCATTCTGGCTGCACTTCTTCCAAGATAGATTTGTTCATTGTTCTGGCAATTCATGGTATATTCAATATTCTTCACCAACACCATAATTAGGTAGTTTACAATATTTATAATCGCTAAATATAGCGTAAAGAGCTCTGGTGGCGCAGTGCCTAAGGCATTTGACTGCTAACAGAAGGTTGGCAGTTCAAAGCCACCAGCCACTCCTCAGAAGGAAGGTGGGACAATCTCCTTCCACAGTGATTGTTGTTGTTGTTGTTGTTTGCCGTCGAGTCGGCCCCGACTCATAGCGACCCCTCCTTGGGTTTCCGAGGCAGTATCACTACGGAAGTAGGATTGCCCAACCTTCCTTCCGAGGAGTGCTGGTGGGTTTGAACCTCCAGCCTTCTGGTGAGCAGTCAAGTGCCTTAGGCACTATGCTACCAGAGCTCCTTCCACAGTGATACCACCTTGGAAATCCAAGGAGGGGTCACTATGAGTTGGATCCAACTCAACAGCGGTGAGTTTGGTTTGAAATATAGCGTAGTCCCTCAGGCATTTGACTGGTAACCAAAAAGCTAGTGGTTCACACTCACTAGCCACTCCTTGGAAGGAAGATTGAGTGATCTACATCCATAGTGATACCACCTTGGAAACCAAAGAGGGGTTGCTATGACTCAGATCTGACTCAATGGCAGTGAGTTGGGTTTGTTTCTTTTGGTCATAAATCAAAAAGAGTAAAATGAGTAATTTGCAGAAAAATAATCTGATTACATGGATAATTAATCCCAAAAGAAAAATGCAAATAGTATACTTAAAGTGTCCAATTCAGTAAGTTAACAAAACAAGATACTATTCTTTTGTTGGTCAAGTTGCCAGGTTTTTCCTTGGTTTTTGCTTTGTTTTTCTTTTCCTTGTTAATCAACACAACTGGCATCTGTACAGCTATTGGGACATTATGATACACTACTGGTAAATTGGTAAAAACTCACAGAAGGGACAGTGCATCAAAAATTTTAAAATTGGTATACTTTTTTAATCATATAGTAGTTGACTATGAAAAAATTTTAAACATATGGAAAAGGTAAAATGCATAATACAACCAACACCCATTTATCCAGCACCTAGACTTGTACTATACAATACAGTAGCCACTAGTCACAAGTGGCCAATGAGCATCTGTACCATAGCTATTCCAAGTTGAGGCATGCCACAATTACTAAATATAAATATTGGACTTCAAGTCATATAAAGATAGAATGTAAAACATCTCACTAATAATTTTTATAATGATTACTTATTGAAATGATAAAATTTAGAGTATATGAGTTTCAATAAAATGTATTATTAAAATTAGTTTTGCTTGTTTCTTTTTAATTTTCAAAATATGCTTCCTTAAAAAAATACATATATAGTTCAAATTTTACTTCTTTTGGACATAACTGACCTAGATATAACAATTGACAATATTTTATAATCTTTGCTTCTCTATCTACCTGTGTGCATTTGTTTGTTTACACTGTACTGTTTCAAATGCAATCACACAGGTGATGACACTTCAAATTTTAACATTCCATCATGACTCTCTGGAAGATATGAACATTCTACTACATAACAACAGTAAATACCATTATCACAGTGAAGAAAATTAACAATAATTTTCTAGTATCATCTAATATTCAAATTTCCAACTTTTGTTTTTCAAACCAACATCCAATCAAAATTCATGCACTACACTTGGTTTTTACATCTCTTTAGTCACTTCAGAAGCTGTAGTGGTGTAGTGGTTAAGACATTTGGCTGCTAACCAAAAGGTCGGTGGTCAAAAGCCACCAGCTTCTCTGTGGAAGAAAGATGGGGTAATTTACCTTCATAAAGATTTACAGTGTTGGAAACCCAATGGGAGTGATATGAGTCAGATTCAACCCAATGGCAGTGAGTTTCCTTTGGTTTTGGTTTTAGTCTCTTTGGTCTTTTTTATTCTCTGAGAGTTCATCCATCCTTCCAATTCTTTTATATTCAGATAACACAGTTGTGTGATCTCAGTTTAGGAATAGTCCCTAAAACCAATGACATTTATCCTTATAGAAGACAGGTGAGTGGGAAAAAAAGACACAGAATAGAAGAGAAAGCCTTGTAAAGACAAAGGCAGAGATTGGAGTTACCGAGCAATAAGCCACGAATGCCTAGGGCCAGTAAAAGCTGGAAGAAGCAAGGAAGGATTCTTCTGCCCTAGAGCTGTTAGTGAAAACATGGTCCTACTGACATTTTCATTTCAGATGTCTGGCCTCTAAAAGTGTAAAGAGTACATTTTTATTGTTTTAAGCCACTAAGTTTGTGGTAATTTGTTACAGCAGCCTGTGTATTCCTTCCACCTTCTTTTCATGCTTTCTATGTTTTTCAGTATTTTGCCCATAGAATTCTTCAATTTTGCAACTCGAGGACTGAATTTTTTCTTCATTCTTTAAGCTTATGAAATGTTGAGCATATTCTTCCCTTTTGGGGAAAAACAAGGATTCTGGAATTGATGGAATATCAATTGAGACATTTCAACAAATGGACTCATCCATGCCAAGAAATATGGAAGACAGCTACCTGGCCAACCAACTGGAAGAGATCCATATTTGTGCCCATTCCAAAGAAAGGTGATCCAACAGAATGGGAAAATTAATGAAGAATATCATTAATATAACACACAAGTAAAATACTGCTGAAAATAACTCAAAATGGTTGCAGCAGTACATCAACAGGTTAACTACCAAGCATTCAAGCCAGAATCAGAAGATGATGTGGAATGAAGAACATCATTGCTTGATACACAGAAAAATATTCAATGTCATTAAAAGATGAATAAAATATATTTAGGAAAAATTGTGAGTTTCCCAAAATTATATATACTGTGATTCTAAAATTATAAGTCCAAATTAATAAATTACACACACACGTGTGTGTGTGTGTGTGTGTAGGATATACACAAACTATTAAAAATGATCTCTAAACCAAAACCAAACCAAATCCACTGTCAATGAGTCGATTCTGAGTCATAGTGACCCCCACTGGGTTTCCAAGGTTATAAATCTTTACAGAAGTAAATTGCTTCATCTTTCTCTCACAGAATAGCTGGTGGGTTTAGACCAGTGACCTTCTGGTTAGCAGCCAAATATCTTACCCATTATGTTACCAGAAATCCTTAAAAAAAAATTATCTCTAGGTGTTGAAATGATTGTTTATTTTAATCTTTTAAATTATCTATTTAAGTTTGTTTCTACAATGAACAAATACTTGTTTTGTAATAAAAATGATGCTTTAGAAAATAATGTTCTTTCACAATATTTAAGCTTAACTAAGTCAATAAGGGGCTCTGGTGGCACTGTGGTTAAAACATTAGCTGCTAACCAAAAGGTCAGTAGTTCAAACCCATCACTCCATAGAAGAACTTGGTTTTCACAAACTTTTAAAGACTTGGAAACCCTATGGAGCAGTTGTACTCTGTCCTATAGAGTCTCTATGAATTGGAATCATGGGATTGGTTTTCTTGTTTTGGTATGGATCAATGGCACAGTATTTCTACTAAAAAGGTAAAGATGACCATGGGCTATGAAATTAGAAGTATATTGTGTGTTTAAACTAAAGGTTGTAATACTCATCAGCCAAAAGTGCTAATTCAAATTTCATTGCTTGATATATATATAAATATTTAATGTCATTAAAAGGTGAATAAAATGTATTTAGGAAAAAATGTGAGTCATTTTATCTCTGTTATCAAATCTTTTCTAGAGAATTTTACAAATTCCTTAGCTCAAGAATAAAAAGAAATGGATGTGCATTGCCTGCTCACTGGTGGAATTCCTGCCTTCCCTTTGGGAGACCCCAATTCGATTCCCAGGCAATGTGCCTCACACCCAGCTACCCCTGTCTTTCACTTGAGGCTTGTGTGCTGCTATGAGGCTGAATGGGTTTTGGTGAAACTTCCACACTAAGATAGACTAGGAAGAAAGGCCTGGTGACTTACTTCTGAAAATCAGCCCATGAAAACCCTAAGGATTGCATAGTCCAATCATGGGGATGGTACCAGGGCAGCCACCGTTTTGTTCAACTGTATGTGACCACCAGCACATTGTTCTATTGTACATGCAGTCACCATGAGGCAAGCGTTTCTTTGATGGTAGGTAACAACAGGAACAGCCTGATAAAAATCTGAAAATGTGCAGATGCTAGGAAATTCAGGCTAAAATTACTGACCTTAAAGGTGCAACTAAATGATACAAGAAGGTTTTGGTTTGAGGTGAGAGTGTTAGTATTTATTTGCTAACAAATATTTTTTGAGTACTTGTTTTTACTAGGACCTGTGCTAATAAAGAGCTCTGGTGGTGTGGTGCCTAAGGCACTTGACTGCTAACCAAGCCTGGCGGTTCAGACTCACCAGCCACTCCTCAGAAGGAAGGTTGGGCAATCTACTTCCGTAGTGATACTGCCTCAGAAACCCAAGGAGGGATCACTATGAGTCAGATCCGACTCAACAGCAGTGAGTTTGGTTTTGGTTTGGTGCTAAATAAAGAGAGGTGGCATATCTGTCTTCAGAAAAGTTACATTATGATGAGGAGAATACACCACAAACAAACTCAAATAAATACAGTAAATAATTGCAGACTATTATCAGAGTTTTGAATATCTAGAAAAAGTGGTAATAGTGAATAACAGAGGAGACTTACATTAAATACAGTAACTGAGGAAAACATCCCTGAGCAGGTGGCTTTGAAATTGAATCCTAACTGAGTATCAAAACCAGCATTACTGGAAAAGATCATTTAGCCTAAGAGAACAGGAGATGAAAAATTTGAAATGGAAATTTTTTATGAGGAATGGAAAGGAAACCATTGTAGTTGAAACAATGGAGAGGTAATGAGGAACAAGTTCACTGAGGGCTTACAGGCCATGGGTAGGAGTTTGTGCATAATTTCAAGTGCAAAGGGTTTTCAGAAGATTATTTTTCTGTGTTTTGTATTGTTGAAGTTTATTTTGTTATTATGATAAGTATATATATATATATATATATAACAAAATATTTGCTATTCCAGCATTGCATATGTGTACATTTCAGTGAAACTAATTACATTCATCACGTTGTACAAGCATCATCACTACCTATCTCCAAATTTTTCTATCACCCCTGGTCACCACTAATACACTTTGGTTAGAAGAGTAGGTTTTTAGAAAAGTAGCTGAATTTTTAAAAAGTCACACAGGCTGCTATGTGTGAATATGGATTTTAGAGACTCACGAGTGAAAGAAGAAGGATGTGTTAGGAGGCTGCTACAATCATGCAGGTGGGAGGCCATGGTTACTTGGGTGAGGATCTTGATGGAGATGGAGAGAGACAGAGAGAGGTGGCAGATTGAAGATACATCTTGGAGACAGAACAAGACTTGTCTATGAAACATGGGGATAAGAGGAAAAACAGAAATCAAGAACAACCCCCAAGATTTTAGCATTAAAATGTGGTTGAGTGCTATTATTATATTCTGATATAAGAAAAATTGGGGGAACCACTTGGTTTGGAATGAGAAATACCAAGAGTTCAATTTGGGTCACATTAAGTGTGAGACTCCAATGAAAAGTCCAAAATATAAAGTGTAAGTCTGTTGTGATATAGAAAAATCAGACAGTGCAGGGCTCTCTCTCTCTCTCTTCAACCTTTTATTGTGATTTAGATGAAAGTTTACAAAGCAAATTCATTTCCCACTCAACAATTTATACACATTTTGTTTTGTGACATTCATTGCAATCCCCACAACATAAAGCGGGAATCTTCCCACTTCCTCCTGGTGGCTACCATTTCCCTTTGTCCTTCTTTTCTATCTCTTCCTGCCTTCTTAGCTTTATCCCTGGGCAAATGCTGCCCTTTTGATCTCCTATGGTTGGTTGTTCTAAGGAGTACATACCTTCATGGTAGTATTGTTCACTTTACAGGCCTATGTTGGCTGCAAGTTGAGCCACAAGGGTGAGTTCAGTTCCAAGTTTGAAGGGTGATTAAGAGTCACAGTTTTGGGGCTCCACCAATCTCTTATCAAACCAACGAGCCTGGTATTATTTTATGATTTTGAATTTTGTTCCATATTTTTCTCACAGTCTATCCTGGGCCTTTTACTGTGATCCATTTCAGAACAGTGAGTAGTAGCAGTCAGGCATTTTCTAGCTCTTCTGGTCTCAGGTTCACAGATGCTGAGATTTGCATGGTCCATGTTTTGCATGTTTCCGTACCATGCGTCTTTGATTTTCTCTCATTCTTCTTGGTTCTAGATGAGGAGAGACCGAAAGTTTCACCTTAGGTGGCCACTCACAAGCTTTTAAGATCCCAGTCATTACTTACCAAGGTAGGATGTAGAGAATTGTCTCTATGGACTATATTATGCCAATTAACCTTGATGTCCCCTCAAGACTATGGTCCTGAACCCCTAATCCCAGTAACTCATTTCTTCAAGGTGTTTTGTTATGGCTAAGAAGTTTTTACAACTTCACCCCAGTGAAGGGCTCTTTGGATCAGAACAAATAATCACACTACTCACTAATATAGACATAGGCCTTCATTACTTACATATTAATCAAGATGACAATGAACAGTGTAGGGTTAATGAGGGGACAGGTTCCCATAAAAGGATCCAATCCAAGGGTGAGATGTTTAGTCACCTCCATACTGGCATATTGATACACTGTGGGTGAAGGAACAAAGGGGAACTTGGACCTTGTTTTTTTATAATATAAACCAGAGGGATATGTGTGCTGGATTGCATGGGAAAGGAGAAAACAGGGAAGAGGAAGGGACCTTTCTTTGTTCAGCTGCACCTGGCCTGGCCATTGTCTTTTGTTTGGGTGCAAAATAGCATAACCAGAAAGAACATTCCTTCCCAGCTAGCCACAAGATTAATTTTGTAAACTTGAATTTTCTGATTAATGATACAGCAAGTTAAAAGGCAACAGGAGAAACTTAGCAAGTGCATACTTAGGAAGAGAGCGAGAAAGTTATTGTGAGTTCAGAACAGGGAAGAGGGCTTCTCTGACAAGGAAATGGGACTAGGAGAAAGAGACTCAATTTCCAGCCTCCTTATCCAGGGATGTCCTGGGCCCAAGGCCTCAGCTAGTCAGCCCAGATGGGAATGATGGTGACAAACTGCCCTCCCAACATCTGTGATGAAAGAAGTATGAGCTAGATAAATCTGGGAGTCATCAATACATATATGGCATGTAGATATTACTTAAAATTATGAAAATCACAGAAATGAGAATAGAGAAGAATGGATAGATAAAAGTTCATTGAAATACAGTAAATAAAAGGTGATTATCCAAAGGATAATAAATGGACCAACATGAAGAATACTTCTTTTCTCTCTGTAATATATACATTATATATAAATTATTTCTAAATTGTTTAAATTTTTTAGGTTACCGACTCATAGAAACCCCTCCTTGGGTTTCCGAGGTGGTATCACTATGGAAGCAAATTGACCAGACTTCCTTCCGAGGAGTGGCTGGTGGTTTGAACCACCAGCCTTCTAGTTAGCAGTGAAATGCGTTAGGCACTACACTACCAGAGCTCTCTTTGAAACCATATCAGGAAGATTTAAAACTATAATAATATTGTTTATAACCACATACTTTTCATTAAAAGAAAGAAAAAAAGTCTACCTAAGTAAAGAGGAGACATTGATTTCCATTGGAAAAAGATAGATAAATTCTGAAGAGCTGAAGTTTTCTTTTCAGTTCTCTTGAATATTTTGCATGGTCACGGGTCATGGGCAATGACTGAACACACCCTTACTGAGGTAACTTAACAGTTCTGCAATAAGAAACTCAACTAGACACCTAACTTCTTGATGGTGAGATATGATCAATTCTAATTGTTTCTAATCCTTTCAGATGAACTCTTTTAACAATTAATAATCCCTCTAATTTCAGGTGAAAAGTCTCTACAATTAAAGTTATTTAAAGTGCCTCTCTCTTTGCTAATCTCTCTTCCCTCTTGTACATATGTTACAGGAACTGTCATTAGGGACTAGAAGCTGTTTCCTTCAGAGTAAGATAAGCTTGAGCAATAATAGTCCTAGTCATCAGCCAGTTAAGGAGCTTAGTTTTAGAAAGTCAAGGCAGTAGCACTGAGATTAAGCTGAAGATCCAGAAAAAAAAAAAAAAGAGGACTTTGCATTGTCCTTTGCATTGTAGGCCAGGTAGGGGAAGTAGTCTTTAGACTCACAAGGAAATAACCTGGCAATTGCTTTTCTTCATCCTGGTAAGACCCTTCACTAGCTATAACACTTTCCCATAGGGAAAAGTCATACCTCCTTTTCTTCCTTATTTTCTGCTCTGAGCTACAACTAACTACCCTCTCTCTCACTCTTCTTTCCTAAGTATAGATAAGCAATTGCATTTGACCTGTTTCTTTTTATTTTTAATTTATATTTTTACTTTTGCAGTATTCCCTCCCCTCCCGTCTCACCCCTGGTAACCAACAAAGCAAATTTCCTTTGACACATACACCTTTCCTGACCTGTTTTATTAAGACAAAACTGCGCTAATAGACACAATAACATCATAGGGAGAACCTGTATTTGATATAAGCAGGTCCAGCCTGAGAAGACAACGCCACCTTCAGCTACTCTGAGAACTCTCACAAGACTGCTACAGGACTCCACTAAGGGTATTCTCAACCTAGAAGGGGCAGAGGATACAGGCCCGGATTTCCCCCAGAAGAAGGATATGTGACTACTGTTTGTATCAGTTACCAATCACAGCAAAATCTTTCATTTTTAGAGAGAAAAGCACAAGGGGTTACACCTTTCCTATCTGGAACTGCTAATGGATTTTCTTAAACACCAAGTGGCATACTTAACACACTGGCACTGTGAAGGCTTCAATTATCTTTCAAATACATAAGTCATTACTGTTCTACAATATATTTAGAGAGTGAGGGTGGGGATGAAAGAATCAGATGTTCTGAGTGTTCAGAAAGGAAACAAATGCATTTGATATAACAAAAAAAAAAAAACAAACTCACTGCCATCGAGTTGATCCCAACTCAGAGCAACCCCTTCTTGGGTTTCCAAGGAGGTATCTCTACAGAAGTAGACTGCCCAATTTTCCTTCCAAGGAGTGGCAGCTGAGTTTGAATCTCCAGCCTTCTGGTTAGCAGTCAAATGGCTTTATTCTCCTGCATTTTACAATAATAAATAAAGCTCCATCTTATAAGTCTTGTATTTTTATATGATTTATAAAGAAAACACCTAATAATCTCATGTTCTATGTTTTCCTATAACACCAAGGGGAGAATCTGTGCTCTGCAAAAGAGGGTCTGGCCTTAATCTTTGTCATAACCCTTTTAAGATCAAATTACATTCTGCTTGAATTTTTTGTTGAAATCATATAATGGTTTTCATTAATGGAAGGCATTTTAAATTAAATGAAAAAAAATGCTTTTTTAGGTACTATGGATTTTGATACAATTAGTGGGACATATATGTCTTGAGGAGTCTCTGGGGCTGGGGTTGGTGGAATGAGGTCTGTTTCTTCAGATTCACATAGTTATACAGGCCCCCATCAGATGGCAGCGTGCACTAAAAGTGGGATAGCCTGTGGGATAGCTGCTTCCCACTAAACCTCAGAGGCAGAAAATATAGCTGGGCACTCTGTTCCCATGAGGCATGAAAAACTTAATAAATAGCATAAGAACTTTTTCCATCTATACAGTATTGACAGTTCTTTAGTGCTATGATTTGTCTGCTAATAACTTTCTTTTCAATGAGTTTGTAGAGATTCACATAGCATAGCTGCTCTGAATGAAAGTGTTTAGAGTCTATTAAATATAGTCTGTTTTTAGGGACTTAGAGAAAACCTTCTGCGTGTTTGCTTCCATACAAACCCTCCTTTTGTCATAATTATACTTCAATACAATGACAAGTATCCAAAAACATTTCCTGGAATACTCTTTGAGCTTCAGAAATAATAAAATATTTAGAGAGTCAAGATGGACAAAATGCAGTATCAGTGAATGAATTGTAGTAGATACAATTCCTCTTAAGGGGATTCACTTTCAATAGTCAGGGATTGAGCTACAATTTCTATCAAAAGCCTTTGAGATTATAAAAATTTTCACTCCAAGCACTTACTGAAGAAGATTAAAGACTACAGTCTCCAGTATAGATTACACCTCCATATAAAGAAAACAAAAATCCTCACAATTGTACCAATAAGGAGCACCATGATAAATGGAGAAAAGATTGAAGTTGTCCAACACATCATATTAGTTGGTTCTACAATCAACACCAATGGAAGCATCATTCAAGACATCAAAAGGTGTATTTCACTGGGGAAATCTGTTGCAAAAGACCTCTTTCAAGTGTTGAAGAGCAAAGATATATCCTTGAAGACTAAGATGCCCCTAACCCAAGCCATAGTATTTTCAATCGCCTCGTATGCATGTGAGAGCTGGACAATGAATAAGGAAGACCGAAGAAGAGTTGATGCTTTTGAGTTGTGGTGTTGGAGAAGAATGCTGAAAGCACCATAGACTGCTAAATAACTAACAAATCTGTCCTAGAGGAAGTGCAGCCAGAATGCTCCTTGGAAGCATGGCCGGACTTCATCTCACCTACTTTGGTCGTGTTGTCAGGGGACCATTCCCTGAAGAAGGATGTCATGCTTGGTAAAATGGAGGGCCAATGAAAGAGTGGAAGGCCCTCAACAAGAAGGATTGATGCAGTGACTGCAGTGATGGGCTCATGTATAGTAGGGATCATAAAGCTGGCACAGGATCAGGCAGTGTTTGGTTCTGTTGTACATAAGTTCGCTATGAATCGGAAACGAATCACTGGCACATAACAACAACAACAAATGGGGTAGCAGAGTGAGGAAGAATGTAAGGTAGTGGCTTAGCTACCATTCTGGGCACATTCTGTGTGTAAAACACATGCATAAATGCACACACACAAGCACACATACATATATACACTGGCCTCAGACAGCATTATACACAGATTTCTTGGCTTCTTTCTCATGAACCCTCTCCCCATTATGGAGGGAATTCATCAGACCTTTTCAGGCTCTCTGCTCCCAGCACCACTCCTTCTGTGCCCTAAACTTCAGCTGCACCAGACTGCCCATCTTTCTTTTGTTATACTCTTGCAAACAGGCAAACAAAAAACCAAACTCACAGCCATCAAGTTGACCCGACTCATAGCGACCACTCCTTGGGTTTCTGAGGCAGTACCTCTATGGAAGTAGATTGTCCAATCTTCCTTCCAAGGAGTGGCTGGTGGGCTTGAACCACCAGCCTTCTGGTTGGCAGTCAAATGCCTCAGGCAGTACACCGCCAGAGCTCCTTACACTCTTGAACATCCTGTGAACTCTTCCTGGAATGACTCTTTCTCCTTTTTTCTCATGCACCTCTGGAATTCTGAGTCACAATTCCCAGGACACTCCCATAATCCCAGAGACAAGTTAGTTGCTGCTCCTCCATGAGCTCATTGCAGCCCAAGTGACCTTTTATAATGTGTTCTAATTTTTCTGAGTCAATTGAAATCCCTGAAGGCAAAAACATTTATTATTTCTATTCCTAGATCCTGTATCTCACAAGTTCTATAACAGCATGTGGAAACGAATTCATGAATAGATAAGTCATGTTAAAAATAAAATCATTAAGTATATATACAACACTTTGCTCACCAGCATTTTGCAAACTTCTAGTGAGTATTCTTTAACCATTCTTTATGATTATTGTTGGTTTGAGAGTTGTCAAGAATTGTTTTTGCTATATTCTTGTGCCATCTTATTAATAAAGTTTTCTTTAAAAAAAAAAAAAATCAAAATCAACCCACAGGAGTGATTCCATACAAGATGGCTGTTTTTTTTTTTTTTTTTTTTAATGCTATATGGTAAACATAAGGAGCTCTGGTGTGTAATGGTTAAGGCATTTGGCTCATAACCAGGAGGTTGTTGGTTCAAATACACCAACTACTCTGCAGAAGAAAGAAGAGGTAGTCTGTTTCTGTAAAGATTTACAGCCTTGGAAACCCAATGACAGTTGCTATGACTCACAATCAACTCAGTGGCAGTGAGTTTGGCTTCAGTTTTGGTATATGGTAAACATGCCACACCCAATAATGGAGCATCAGCAGAAGACAAGGAAAGGACCAAGATGAAAATGTCCAGATGAAGTGCACTATCACTTTACTAATTGGCATCTGTCTCACAATGAGGAACACAAATAGCTCAGGCATATTTGTGTCTCCCAAGGGGATCTTCATGTATTGTGCCTCCTACGGGCTTTGGCAAAGATTAAGAAAAGTACCATGGACTTCTAGAAGCACTAAAAAATCTGTCCTAGAAGATGAGCAGCTGGAATTCTCCTTGAAGCAAGAATGGCTAGACTTCATCTCACCTACTTTGTCATGTTGTCAGAAGGGACCATTCCCTGGAAAAGGATATCATGCTTGGTAAAGTGGAGGGTTAGGGAAAAGGGGAAAGCCCTCAACAAGATGGGCTGACACAGTGGCCACAACAGTGGACTCAGATACAGCAAGGATTGTGAGGCTGGCGCAAGACCAGGCAGTGTTCCATTCTGTTGTACATATATATGGTCACTATGAGCTAGAGTCGACTCAATGGAAACCAACAACAATGGGCTTCCCAGGTTATTTGGGCTCTTTCTGTACTTTTTACACTGTCTGGGACTTTGTGTTGTGCAAAACTAGGAACCTTCATCCAGAAGTCAGGGGCAAGCTATGTATGCATCCTAGAAACTTTTGGTGGACCTATTGCCTTCATCCAAGTTTGGTCATTTTTACTCTTTATTGAGCCAACAGGACAGGTCATAAATTAGATCACATTTATAAAATATGTCACCACAACTCTTTGGCCAAACTGTGAGCTCTGTATGAAGCAGCAAAGTTGATCTCAGCTGCCTGCATGTGCAAGTACGGCACTGTGCGTTCCAGAATCATACAATTCTACCATCTTCAAGAGGTCTTCACAGACCATTTTTAAGTCCTATTAGCTTGATGTTTGAAATTTAGTCATGAGTCCTTTTATTTGTGTAAAGTTGCCATTTATATCCCTGATAATAGTTAGATTTTAAACTTAGAGCCTTTTGGTTCCCTGAAAATAGAATTTATTTGTTTCAGATTGACTTTATTTAAAAATTTTATGAAAATAATTGGTAGCTTCCTGCCATCTAGATGCAACAATGGGTGTCTCCTCGTCAAGAAGAAAGAAGAAAACCAAATGAATGGAAACAATCAGTCCTAGCAACTGGTACACCATCTGATCTGCAACCTATACAACTATGAGACCAGAAGAACTAGATGGTGCCCGGCTACCACTGTCATCCACTTGGAAGGGATGTACGAGATCCTGCATAGAGAGGGAGAACAATGTGGAACAAAACTCAAAATCATTTGGAGGCAAAAAAAAAAAAAAAAGAAGAAGAAGGTGGGGACCAGGTTTGCTGGTCCAATAGAGCCTGGTGAAACCACTGAGACTATGGCCCCTAGCTGCCCTTCAGGTCTGGGATTGAAACCACACCTGTGGTTTCCAGCCAAACAAAGAACAGGCAAGTGAGTTAAACATTTACCTCAAGTAGACACACACCCTGGAGAGAACAATCATGGGAGAAGGAAGGGCTGCTTATGCACAGGGAGACAGCTCAGGCCGCAGAAGAGTATGGAGGGATGGACACTGGGAAGAGGTAACTATGGGGAGGAAGTGGGAGGGGAGCTGTTGCATTGTAAATTTTGGTCAATGACATGAGACAAAGTATATGTGAACTGCTGTATGAAAAGTGAATTTACTCTGTAAATCTTCACCCAAATCAAAATAAAATTAAAAAAAAAATAATAATAATAATTGGTAGCTTCCACTAACTGGTTATATTTAGTGGGTGATGAAATTAGAAAAAGAAGTTAAATCTTAATAGTTCATTCAGCTATGAATTTTCTTCTGTATTCAGCTATGAATTTTCTTCTGTATGTTAGACACTTTAGAGACATAAAAATAAATTTTTGCTCAATTAGCTTATATAAGATAATGAGATTATAAGACATATGTAAACAACAGTTGTTGTTGTTGTTGTTATGTGCCATCGAGTTGGCCCCGACTCATAGCGACCCCTCCTTGGGTTTCCGAGGCAGTATCACTACGGAAGTAGGATTGCCCAACCTTCCTTCTGAGGAGTGGCTGGTGGGTTTGAACCGCCAGCCTTCTGGTTAGCAGTCAAGTGACTTAGCCACTATGCTACCAGAGCTCCCACAACAGAGCAGGCATAAAATGATAGTTCATTAGAAATGTATAAACATGTTCTCTTTTATTTTAAAGGTGAGGGAGCTCCCTTTTAAATTAAGGATCAGAAAAATCTTCTTAGACAAGGTGACTGTCAACATAGATTTTGAATGACTGAATTTTAACAAAGAGAAATAGGAGGGCACATGTAGCAAACAGCATGAGCAAAGACATGGATGCAGAGAAAATAAAAGATGTCTTCTATGGAAATGGTGTCTTTGAGATATGCAACTGAGTGGTCCTAGTTTTCTCCACATAAGTAGAATTACAGAAAATGGTGGGGTACAACTCACACATTTAGACCTAATTCTATGATCTGCTTTAGAATCACTTTCAGAAGTCAAGTCTCTGTAGTGACGGATAAAGAAGGGTAGGAAAAATAAAAGTAGAAAAAGTTTAAGAACAACTATGTAAAATCTTTAGCAAATAGAAATTGCTTTCACATTCTCAACTGTACTTTTGTTTCTTAAACAATGGACTTTCATCCTATCAGGAGTTCCCCTGAACATTGATTCTTGCAAGAATCTGTTCCTATGGCATAATTGTTGTTGTTGTTGTTATGTGCCGTCGAGTCAGACCTGACTCATAGCGACCTCTCCTTGGGTTTCCGAGGCAGTATCACTACGGAAGTAGATTGCTTCATCTTCCTTCCGAGGAGTGGCTGGTGGGTTGAACCACCAGCCTTCTGGTTATCAGTCAAGTGCCTTAGGCACTATACTACCAGAGCTCCTATGGCATAATTAGCACAATGCTAAATTTCACTTACCATATTCACTTTCTCTACAGGCTCCTTAACATTTATTAACTGCATCAGTGTAAAGTGAGGGACCAAAGTGTAGGATAGCTTCACATAGGCAAAGGTCCTGACCCTCATCTTAATTTTATCTGTGGGTGGCTACTCATTTTTAAAGGTAAGACAAAAAGCTTAGAATATGTAAGTAAATAAAACAAAAAATACCCATATTAACGAACATCGTAGTGATTTGTTTATATATATAATTAAATAAGTATGTATATAATACATAAATATTAACCTACTATGTAGTTCTTAGGAGTCTATGGGTGGTGCAAATGGTTAGGCACTGGGTACTGTGCAAATGATTGATGGTTCGAAGCCACCCAGGGCACCTTGGAAGAAAAGCCTGGTGACCTGCTTCTGAGAGGTCACAACCTTGAAAATTCTATGGAGTGCAGTTCTAATCTGAAATGCAGAGGGTTGCCATAAATTGAATCTCCTCAATCACAACTTGTTTGGTTTGTTTCTTTACACATAAGGTCACCATGACTTAGAGCCCACTCACCCACAACTAACAGGTAAGCTAATGTCACAGTTTTTAAAAAAGGTTGACTCTCATATAATCACTATTAAAGATTCTGAAAGAGAACTGGTTGTGCAGTGGTTGAGCACTTGACAGCTAACAAAAGGGTAGTGGTTCAAGCCCACCAGCTGCTCCACCAGAGAAACACTGGCAGTCTGCTTCTGTGAAGATTTACAGCCTTGGAAATCCTACGACACAGTTCTACTCTGTCCTATAGAGTCACTATGAATCAGAATTGACTGGCAGCAATAGGTTTGGGTAGTAAGTGTTCTGAAGGAGCCCTGGTTGTGCAGTGGTTAAGTGCTTGCTGCTGACTGAAAGGTTGGCACTTTGAACCTACCAGCCATTCTATGAGAGAAAAATAAGGCAGTCTGCTTCCATAAAGATTACAGCCTTAAAAAACCCTATGTTCTACTCTGTCCTTCAGGGTTTCTATGAGTCAGAATCAACTCAATGGCAACAGATAAAAAGTTCTGATCATAAAATGGTACATCTATGTAGCTTTTCTGTTTGAATGGCTTTTCAGGCACAATTACCTCATTTAATAATCAAAATCAACCTGTAAAATAAACAAAGAAGGTTTTTTCCTTTGCCCTCTTTAAAGTGTTAAGAAGCAAAGATGTCACTTGGAAGATTAAAGTGCACCTGACCCAAGCCACAGTATTTTCAATTGCCTCATTTCCATGTGAAAGCTAAACAATGAATAAGGAAGGCTGAAGAAGAGTTGATGCCTTTGAATTGTGGTGCCGGAGAAGACTACTGAAAATACCATGGACTGCTACAAGAATGAACAAATCTGTCCTGGGAGAAGTGCAGCTGGAATGCTCCTTGGAAAACAGAATGGCCAGACTACATCTCACCTACTTTGGTCATGCTGTCAGAAGGGCCCATTCCCTGGAGAAGGATGTCATGCTTGGTAAAGTAGAGGGTCAATAAAGAAAGAGAAGACCCGCAATGAGACGGATGGACACAGTGGCTGCAATGCTGGGTCAAGCATAGCAAGGATTGTGAGGCTGGTGCAGGCCTGGGCATTTTTTCATTCTGTTGTACACAGGGTCATTAGGTGTCAGAGCTGACTCAATGGCACTTAACAACATCTCAAAAATAGTGTCTTGCAAAAAATGTACAGTGAGGTGCACAATTCATGAATTAAAAGTAACTTCCACCATCCTTGAGAAGAGAGCACTAGTTGCATCACAGGGTTTCAAATAACAGAAGTTAAATATGTGAAATGATGTAACTCCTTTTCTGGCCTCAGAAACATTCCCTGCTCGAAGAATCCTTGGATTTTAGAGTTGGAAGATCTTTCAGAGATCAACTAGTCTAGGTGGAAATCATCTATTGTTTTAAAACTTTTTCTTCATTTGTAACGTAATAGTTGTTACTAACATTGATTAAATATTTAATATAGGCCCAGTCCTGTGCCAAGTCATTTTTATTTAACCCTATGAGCTGAAATAAATAAGTCCACTGCCATCAAGTCGATTCTGACTCATAGCAGCCCCCATTGGCTTTTTGAAGTGGTAAATCTTTATGGAAGTAGATTGCCCAGTCTTGTTTCCATGGAGTGGCTGGTGGGTTTGAACCTCCAACCTTCTGGTTAGCAGTCAGATAGATGCCTTAGGCACTGTGCTACCAGAGCTCCTTAACTCTATGACTTAGGTACTATTATTTATCTCCATATTAAAAATGAAAAAACTGAAGCTCAGAGACTTGTCCAAGATTACACAATGAGTGACAGCAGTACTCCATCCACATTCAACAACAAAGCCCTATTTTTCCAACTGTTATGTGAGCTCTCTCCCATTGTTGTTGTTGTTGTTGTTATGTTCCGTGGAGTCGGCCCCGACTCATAGTGACCCCTCCTTGGGTTTCCGAGGCAGTATCACTACGGAAGTAGATTGCCCAACCTTCCTTCCGAGCAGTGGCTGGTGGGTTTGAACCGCCAGCCTTCTGGTTAGCAGTCAAGTGCCTTAGCCACTATGCTACCAGAGCTCCCCCTCTCCCATTAGTGATAATAATAACTTTCACATCAACGCTGCACACTCTAGGGAAAAAAAAAAAAAAGTGAGGGTAACTGAGATTTCCCACTTTACACCTCAATATTTTGGAGATGGCTTCATTAAGGCAGTGTCTTCTTTCCCAAAGCCCACTGATAGGGCTTTAGGAATCTTCCTGAAGTGATGCCTGAGTTTTGGCTGGGATGATGCCAGCATCTCAGCAATTCCTTGCTGAGCTCTATCTGCTCTAGTTGGTCTCACTCTTACCATCACACTAGGTGGTATGGACTGTTAGAACCAGGCCAGTTAAAAATCTATCAGTCTGGCCTTCATCAATTTAGAATTGCCCAGAGTTTCTAACTCAACAACAAAGCATTGCTTCCAGGCTCAAACTGGTGTTCCAGTTCTTTGTCCTGGAGTAAACCAGTCTATCAAAGTGGCTTTTAAGTTCCAAAGAATATATTTTGTTCCATTAGTTTCAGTTACTTTGTGCATTACTAACATGCAAAATAAATTACTTTTTCCACTTAAAAAATCATAATAACTTTTTTTGCACACAAAAGGAAAACTTAAGAGCAATGTGTCTTAGTCCTCTAGCGCTGTTCCAACAGAAAATACCACAAGTGGATGACTTTATCAAACAGGAATTTTTCCCCTACAGTTTAGTAGGCTAGACATCCAAGTTCAAAGTGCTAACCCTAGGGGTTGGGGGAAGGTCCCTTGATCTTGGGCTTCAGCTCTGCCTCTTGCTCCCAGCCCACTGGAGCTGGAGGTATCTCTTAACTCAGGCAGCTGCTGGCTGCTGAGGCTGACAAACCCAAGGTCAACAAGTAAAATGGCACAGTCCAAAGATTATCAAACACCATGGCAGACCACTAGTTCAAATCCAGAAACAGTCCTAAGATCAGCAGGCAACATGACAGGGTGCTGAATGAAGACTCAACTAAATGCAGGATCCAAGCATGCCAAAAAGTTAGAGACCTTTCTCAAAGTGTCTTCTTATATACTGGAAGCAGACCACATCCCTTAGCAGATTACACCATGGAGTTGATTCAGTCTCATCACAGGGAATAACTACACCCAGCTACCTAGCCACTGAAAACCAGACCCAGTCAAGTTGACACAGGACCTTAAGATTCTAAATTTTTCTAGGAGACTCAGGAATCCTAACGAATAAGTCCCACCACTGACCCTGGACATTTTGCACTAGCTCTCCATAAAGGCCTTTTTTCTACATAGGATAGTATACTATGAACTTAAGAAGAAATAATGAACCCTGAAAGGTCTTGCACAGTTCTTTAATATGATTTGAAATTTCATTCATTTGTAAAAATTGCATATGCAGGATTTTGATACGAAATTGGAGCACAGTTTGAGGCTATTGTGATAAGTTTAATTTAAGATAAAATATATAGAAAACTGGGAATTTAACTATATTCCATATGGTGACAAGGATTTTGGAAAAAACTCTTTATAGGAATGGTCTTAGGATGTAAGACTGAAAAAGGAAAGGTGTAAATAACATGTGAGCAGATGTTTAGAGGCCATGCTGGAAGGAGTGTAACTGAAAAGACTTCAATCAAGAGTCCCATGGGGCACTGTCCTTTCCACTGTGGCACTTGGAGATAGTGAAGAAGCAGCCCAAAGACATCTCTACGCCATTGCACATGCTGTGTCCTCTATCTGCATCACTCATGCTCTCCCAACTTCATGAAATTAATTCTACTCAACCTTTCAGTTTGTACTTAGCTTGCAATTCCAGGGATACTTTCCTGGGCTCACATTTTAGAACCTCTTCTATGCTCCCATGGAGTCCCTGGGGTGTTGAACAGTTCAACACATGCAGCTGCCAAGCAAAAAGTTGGAAGATAGAGTCCACCCAGAGGCACCTTGGTTAAAAGACTTGGTGATATACTTGATACTTCCAAAATTTCAGCCACTGCAAACCCTGTGGTATGACATATATGGGGTCACCATGAATCGGAATCAACTTGATAATAACTGTTTATTTGGTTCTACACTCCCATAAAATTGCATATTCTCTCTGCACTGTAGGGTTTATTTACTTGTCTCAATTTTCAACTAAACTTAAACCCAAGTCTCCTGCTCACAGAACCCAAACAATGCAGTTGCACAGCTGGCATTCAATCAATTTTTCTCTGACTGACTTCAGGGAAGGTTATCTTATGACTGGGAACTAATGCTTTTTATTGTAGGAGCTGGGTGAGGTGCTTAGAGCCAATAGCTGACTCTGTCTTTTGCTGTTTGCGTTAGTTTTCTATTGCTGCTATAACAAATTACCAAATTGCAGCAGCTTAAAACAATGCAAATTGATTATTTCATGTTTCTGTACCTGAAAGTCTGAAACAGGTCTCACCAACTTAACATCTAGCTGTTGAAAAGGCTGTGTTCCTTTGTAGAGACTCAAGGAGAAAACCCATTTTCCTGCTGTTTTACTTTTGACAGAGTTCAGTTCCTTGCAGTTGTAACAATGATGTGACTGATATCTTGCTGGCTGTCAGCTGAGGGTCGTTCCTGGCTTCTAAGGGCCACCTACCTTCCTTGGCTCGAGACCTCCTTCCTTCGTCTTTAAAACCAACAAAGGTGGATCAAGACCTTCTCACACTTTGAATCTTTCCTTCTTCTTCTCCTATGCTAGAGAATGCAGGGAAATCTCTTTATTTTATAATTAGATGATTGTCAACCTTAATTTCCTCTGCAACTTTAACTCCCTTTGCCATGTATTGTAACATCATTTACTGGCAAAGCAATGGAGTAGAGAACATTGGGGCCCAAACTCTGTCTGCCTCACTGTTTATGTCTCAAAATTTCTTTCATCACCTAGACAGGATAAGAAAATGCATTTTTGTGATGAAAAGCTTAATAACTTTTCTCTGTAGTTATAAATATGCATGGGAAGAGTGGATGGATATAATTAATTTTTTGAAAACAAAGGCCACATCACTGCTTATTTAGAGATGGTTTCTTCACAGATTAGAAAGGGGGTGGAGGGATGTTTTTGTAGTAACTTCTCTATACTCTGAGGGGAATAACCACTTTTGCCCACAGTAAAATCTTCTATTTGGATGCAAGTCTTATATTCTTGGGCTCTTTTTCAAATGTTCAAACAGTAAAGTGTCATTTGCATTGTTCTGCATAGGTGCCTACCATTGTCCATTTCTGTATCCATGCCTATTGTGATCATCATTTATTTGTGGACCGGTATAGCTTATTATATCCTCCTAGACAGGCCTTCTAGCCCACCATGCTATTTCTATGGTAAGTCTGAAACCATCAACTGCTCTTTCCCTCCTGCTTTGATATTTTTCATAACATAGTTACTGAAAAGTACATGAGAATAAGAAACAGGCTTTGCCTTGAAGGGTGAGAGAGAGGATGAGAACTTAATTTTTCAAAGCATCCCCTAAATGTTAGGTCCAGTGCTAAGTATTATGCTAAACCAACATACAGATGGAGAAATATAACTTAAACAACCACAATAAGGTATGTGATCAATATTATAACAGAAGTGAGCACAAAGAACAAACACTGCATAAAAGAGGGGATATCCAGCTTGATCAGCATAACACACTACACAAAACATTGTTCTACCTCCTACTTTGGCAAGTAGTGACTGGGATCTTAAAAGCTTGCAAGTGGCCATCTAGATGCAACAATGGGTCTCTCCACATTCAGAGCAAAGAAGAATGAAGAAAGCCAAAGATTCATGGAAACAATTAGGCCTAGTAACTGGTACACCATGCATTCCTCACCCTATATGACTATGAGACCAGAAGAACTAGATGGTGCCTGGCTACCACTGTCATCCACTTGGAGGGAGATCTATGTAGGAGATCCCGGATAGAGTGGGAGAACAATGTGGAAGAAAAAATCATTTGGAAAAAAAAAAAAAGGGGGGATCAGGTTTGCTGGTCTGATAGAGCCTGGTGGAACCACTGAGACTATGGCCCCTAGCTGCCCTTCAGGTCTGGAACTGAACCCATACCTGTGGCTTTCAGTCAAACAAAAGACAGGCACATGAGGTGAACATTTACACTAAGTAAACACACTCCTAGGAGCTCTGGTAGCATAGTGGCTAAGGCACTTGACTGCTAACCAGAAGGCTGGTGGTTCAAACCCACCAGCCACTTCTCAGAAGGAAGGTTGGGCAATCTACTTCCATAGTGATACTACCTCGGCAACCCAAGGAGGGGTTGCTATGAGTTGGGGCCGACTCGACAGCACATAACAACAACAACAGATATACTCCTTGGAAAGAACAATCATGGGAGAATAGAAAGGCTGTTTATGCACATGGAGACAGCTCAGGGGGCAGGAGTTCATGGAGGGATGGACATAGGGAAGAGGTAACTATTGAGAGGAAGTGGGAGGGGAAATGTTGCATTGTGGTAAAGTGTAGTCAATGTCATGAGACAAAGAGTATGTGAACTGCTGTATGGAAAGTGAATTTGCTCTGTAAACTTTCATCCAAATCACAATTTAAAAAAAAAAAAAAAACTGCATAAAGGGAGACACTTTATTGAGCTCTTTGCATGGTAGTAAGCCTTCCAATTACAATGATGCTTCAGCTGGGTTTAACTGAACAAGAATTATTTTATGGTCATGGAAGCAGGAAGGAGGGAGGATTCAGGATGTGAAATTATATA
This sequence comes from Orycteropus afer afer, assembly GCF_000298275.1. Classification (NCBI taxonomy): domain Eukaryota; kingdom Metazoa; phylum Chordata; class Mammalia; order Tubulidentata; family Orycteropodidae; genus Orycteropus; species Orycteropus afer. The sequence goes on from NW_006921809.1 coordinate 1,154,501, forward strand.
GAAAATACTAGAGATAGAATGGATAATTTGTAGTTAATTAATTAGCTAGTTAGTTATTCATCGGTCACTATGAACTAACCACTAGATATGATTACCAGGTGAGATTAACCTTGAACAGGAATATAGCTGCTATGGTGATCTTTTTAAAAAGTAAATTGCATTATTTCATTCTCCTGTTTCAAGACCTCTGTCTTGGTTCTCTAGTGGTGCCATAACAGAAATACTACAATGCATGGTCTTAACAAACAGGAATTTATTCTCTTACGGTTTAGGAGGCTAGAAGTCCAAGTCCAGAGTGTCATCTCTAGGGGAGCTGGATGAGGGCACTGCCTCTTATTCCAGGCCCCCCAGAGCTGGAAACTTCTTCTAACTTAGACAGCTGCAGGCTGCTGAGGCTGATGAACCTAAGACCGACAGGTAAAATGGCACACTCCCAGGACTGGCAGGACACACAGCAGACCACTAGCTCAAGTCCAGGAACCAGCCTAAGATCAGTAGGCAACACAGCAGGCTGCTGGTTCTACTCCAGGAACTGGAGATGAACTCTTGACCACATGCAGGATTCAAACTTGCCAAAAAGTTAGAACATTTCCAAAAGCTTTTCCATGTATAATGGAAGTAACCCTACATCAAAGACAACTCCCCTTCAACTGATTAGGTGCTTATAGCAGATTCCACCATGGAAATGATTACAATCCCATCATGGGAAACAACAACATCCAGTTGTCAAACCACTCAAAACTGTGGCTCAGCCAAGTTGAAACACAACCTTAACTACCACAACTTCCAAAAATGGTCTCTCCTTGAGATCACAGTAAAACCTAAATTCCTTACCATGACATGCAAGGGCCCAACATGATCCCATCAAAAAAATCCATTGCCATCGAGTCAATTCCGACTCATAGAGACCCTGTAGCAAAGAATTGAACTGTCCCATAGGGTTTCCAAGGCTGTAAATCTTTACAGAAGCAGACTGCCTAATCTTACTCCCATGGAGCAGCTGGTGGGTTCAAACCACCAACCTTTTGGTTAGCAGCTGCATGCCTTAACCACTGTGCCACCAGAGCACCTCCAACATGATCAGGCCCTGCAGATTTCTACAAACTCATATTCCGTCATATCCTCTATACTCCACTCCTGCTGGCCTTCTTTCTATTTTACATGCAAATCTGTTGCCTCCTCAGGGCATTTGCATTTACTGTTCCCCTTACTTAAGTTTCTCATGCATCAGCATCGAGTTGTTAGCTCAGAGGCTTCAAGAAGGCTTTCATTATCACCCTGTGGTAGTAGCTCTCCTTCCCCAACCCACTGCCAAAGACTCTTTCTGATGCATCACCCTGTTTATTATCTCATAGTATTTATTACAGCCTGAACATGTCTATTTGCTTTGTCTTATCTGCTCCCTCCAACAATACTTAGAAGCTCTACAGAAACAGAGACTTTGTCTATCTCTTTTAGACACTGCTGTATTCTTAGCACCTAGAAGAACTGGCAACTATCTATTGAATAAATGAATGATAATGACTTTGAGAATTAGGCTGAAGACTGTTCGTGATCAGGAGAAATTTGATTAAAGAGTTTTCCTAGGTGAGGGTAAGTCTATGATGTTGTTGTTGTTATTTGCCGTTTAGTCGGCCCCGACTCATAGCTACCCCTCCTTGGGTTTCCGAGGCAGTATCACTACGGAAGTAGGATTGCCCAACCTTCCTAGGGAACTCAAAGTCTAAATTGACCAAGATATAAATAATAATCCATGAGGAACTGCATTATAAATAGTAATCATGGCTGTACACATGGTGAATATTTATGCAATCCTGGAAATTTATATCGAAGTATTTAAATTTTCATCTGTTTAACTCTATAAATATACTGTTTGTTTTGATAGGGGATGGTAGCTATGACGTATCTTCCGGAAACATTTTTCAACTCTTTAACTATCATTCGTTCAGCTACTGAGTCTACATGAAGCTTTCTATTGTAGGATCAATATACTTAAAGAAAGCACAACCTAAAATACCAAGACTAGCCAAAATAAGAAAAAAAAATACATTATCTGGAAATGCCTCATTGTGTTGTTTGAGAATTTTTCAACCAGCATATATTTCTGCATTATTTACAACAAGAAAATAGAATATGCATCAACTTGATAGACAACTATATACTCATTACAGAGGATACTCCGCATAAAACACAGAGAAATATGTATAATAAAATATTTACATGAAAAACACACAAAATAAAATAGCATTAATATTATAATATTTTGGGTCAAAAACAGATTTTAGAATGACAAATCATATTTAGTTACTCATGAACTTTATCACCTTGAGCATGTCCCTTGACCTTACGAAGCCTCTGTTTTCTGATTTACACACTACAAATTCCAGTAGTGCTAACTGTATCTAAAAGGAACAGTTATCTGATAAACTCAATTCACTTATTATAAAAGTTTTGTTGGGTGAGTAGTGACTGTAGTCTTAAAAGTTTGCAAGTGGCCATCTATGATGCAATACTTGGTGCTCCTGGTCTGGAGCAAAGACACATGGAAACAATTAGTCCAGGGGACTAGCGGACCATGTGAATGAACCTCAGCCTACACAACCCAGAGACCAGAAGATCTAGATGGTGCCCAGCTACCACTGTCAACTACTCAAAAAGGAATCAAAATAGGATATCTGAGATACCATGGGAGAAAAATGTGGAACAAAACTCAAAATCTTAAAAAAGACCATGTTTACTGGTCTGGTAGAGACTGGTGAAATGCCTGAGACTATGGCTCCTAGTCACCCTTCAGGCCTGGAATTGCATTCACTTTTGTGGCTTCCAGCCAAACAATAGACAGGCATATATAAGATGAACATTTACACCAGCTAGGTACGTTCCTCAGAACAATCATGGGAGATCAGAAGGGCAGTACTTGCACAGGGAGATAGCTCAGAAGGCAGGAATGCATAGGAAAGAAGGGCACTGGGAAAACATAACACAGGGAGGAAATGGGAAGAGAGCAGTTACATTATTAGGACTGCAATCAATGTCATGAAACAAAATGTGCATGAACTGTTGTATGGAAAAGAATTTGCTCTGTAAACTTTCACCCAGATCACAATAAAAAATAAAATTTTGTTGCAATGCCCTTAATAGCAAATTTATGTGAAAGTCATTTACTCTCAAAAATTTTCACCTTCTTGCAACAAATTTTATATTTCAGATTTAATTTTTGCATCTCATCATTGATGCACTGGTGCATTGACCAATAACCCACTGTGTGTTATGCAGTACTTTGTGGAACTTCATAACTGAACAAACATTGACCAAATAATTGTTGTTGTTGTTGTTGTTAACTGCCGTCGAGTC
>NW_006921809.1:1161281-1165974 GCF_000298275.1 Orycteropus afer afer
CCTGAGTTTCCCCTCCTCACCTAATCCCTTTGGCTGATTGCTCTTCTCTTTGGCCTCCTGGGTTTTACCCCCCTTCTCCTGCTCTTCCGGCCTGCTACTCTGTGCTACCCCGTGCTTACCTTGCTCCCGGAGACCCGGTCCCTCTCGGGAGGGTAACAAGGGAAAGTGTTCAAATAATACTTAAGAATTAAACCAAAACCAACCAAACACTGCTGTCGAGTTGGATCCAACTCATAGCAACCCCTCCTTTGGTTTCCAAGGCGGTATCACCTTGGAAGTAGATTGCCTAAACTTCCTTCTGAGGAGTGGCTGGTGGGTTAAGGCTAAGCAATTAAGATAAGGCACTAATCATTTAGGGAGGTAGGACAGTTTTCATTTTATTTCCTCACACTTCTTTCTTATTCAGCATCATAAGCCCTTTCCTTATCTGCCAAGCAAAATAATGACAGATGAAATGGGGTGATGAAATGGAATAATGGATGTGTGTGAAATTTTCACAGATAAATGTGATTCCCAATGATGTGATATGACATCTATGTGCAACATTTAATGTGCTCAGTAGTTTAATTTAAATTCAACAATTCTAAATCTATAAAATTTAGAAACCTATCGGTTATTTGGCCTTGAGATAATATAGCTCACTATTTCTGGCTCACAAATTTGTCTCTGAAGGCTGTGATACAACAGAACCTACCAAGCTCACCAGACTGTCATGTTGTAGTGAGGGGAGGCCAAGGATAATATCACATTTGGCTAGAAATACTGACTAGCTCATTTGTTCCTGCATCATTGGCACCATGCATTGAATATTTTACATACCAAGAGTAATTTCTGCTGCTTCTTCCTAAGTTTAATGGGAGATTTATATTCTTTTACCTAGAGATATTTTGGGAAGCTCTGGTAGCATAGTGCCTAAGGCATTTGACTGCTAACCAGCCACTCATCGGAAGGAAGGTTGGGCAATCTACTTCTGTAGTGATACCGCCTCAAAAACCCAAGGAACGGTCACTATGAGTCAGATCTGAATCAAAGGCAACGAGAGTAGAGATATTTTTATTTACAATTAGTGCTGCCAATTTGAAAAATTGTAATAGTGGATCCCAATCTATTTCTATCCAGAAAATTGGGGGTGCAAGTTGATGTTTTTCTTAGTCGTAAGGCACAGATAACATCATTTTAGTTTCCCATTCACTTGATGTTTTTCATGACCAAGTGAAGACCAGCCACAAGTTAAATATTTCAGTACTAGGGATTCACACAAATAGTGAAGAGTCATGTCTTAACAGGACCCAATTTTCCTGGGGTTTACGATCATCTTAAATGTCACAATCAGTTGTGGATTTATCACTGTGCAAACAAAATGAAATCTATAATTCTTGGTCTATTGCTTCTGTCATTGATACAGCAAAGTGCAGCCAAGGGAGCCACTTCAAGGGTCTTCCACTAGGAAAACAGAGCTAGTGAAATAAAGCGTAGTTGTAGCACTTGTACTTAAGTAATCATTTAATTTTTTTGCTTCCTTTTATCCCTAGCCAATCTTCTCCTTTCCTATGGGTTTTTGCTTAAGTATCTCCCTCTATACTGATACATTTAGCTCTTTAATTGGAATTTGTATTTCCTTGTCTGGAAGTCCTGCATATTTCTTGGGAGTATATGATCAGTAAATAAATGTTTTCCAATTCTATAAAGACTCTAAGGTAAGAAATCCCAGCTGAATTTTCTTCTCACTACACTACTTGCTGTGTTGCATTAACCAAGCAAATGGAATAAATACCCAGGTATGAAAAATGCAAAGACATCTCTCTTCCTTTCACTTCTCTCGAAAATACATGCACACATACAGGCATGAAAGCAATTAACAATGGGTCCAGCACAAAATAGGTATTTAATGAATGCTACTTCCCCTTTGCTTTGTGTAGGACAGTGTGTTACCCACCAAACACCACCTCATGGAATTAAGGGGCAAAGCAAAAGGCAAGGAGAAAATAGTTCATAGAAATATGAGCTTTGGTGATAGACCTGGTTTTGAATTCCATGTTCATCTTTAGCAGCTCTTTCCTTAGGAAAATTACTTAAAATTCTGATTCTCGGTTTCCTTATCTGCCAAGCAAAATAATACCACTTACATCATAGGACGATGGTTAGAAGAAATGAGCTATTGAATGCAAAGCACATAGGAGAGTGCCTAGCACATAATATTACTCAAGTATTAAAAAAAGGGGGGGGGGACTTTAAATTTTAAAAAGTAGGGCATACAAAAAGAAGGAACACATTTGTAAGGGCATGTTCTTATTTTAGGAGGGAAAGGAAGTGAAAAGGAGGAATGCAAAGAATAGTTCCCATCACTTAAAGTTATGTTTTGTAGGTTCAAAAGGTTAGGAGGAGAGGAAAGTTTGTGTAACTGATAGAAAAGCCTGACCAGAAGTGTCCTTTCTCCCTCAGCTTCGGAGATACTCAAAAGACAGAACTGAAAGAAGCTATTATAAAAACACAAATGTCTGTGAATATATTTGTATAAACATTTTGTCTCACAATTGGAAATGAGAAGAGTTGAGAGGAAACAAAACTTAGAAAGGGAAAGAAGTAGAACAAATCTCATAGTTTGAAATGAAGATGATGAGCTTGAATTCTCATTTCACTACTCACTTGTCCTCTCAGAGGATGACTTTACTAATGAGCAAAAATTGGGGTGATTATGTTTTTTAACGGGGATGTTGTGAGAATTAACCCAGGATATTGCATCTGAAAAGTTCTATTTTTCTATTCATGAGGCTAATCACTTATTATTTTGAAATATAACATGAGTCTTCTTTATGGGTAGATGTCAGTATAATTCAATATAGCAAAACAAAAACCAAACTCACTGTTGTCAAGTCAATTCAACTCATAGTGACCGTTCCTTGGGTTTCCAAGGTGGTATCCCTAAGGAAGTAGATAGTCCAGTCTTCCTTCTGAGGAGTGGCTGGCGGATTTCAACCACCGGACTTCTGGATAACAGTCAAATGCCTTAGGCACTACACCACCAGAGCTCCAATACAGCAAAGTGTGGGCTAATTCTTATTTTCAAAGTCAAAATATGACATTACCACCTGAGCACAGCAGGTAATAAATCAGAAGTTTTTGCTAAACCAAAGAAATATTTAATGCTTACTTTAAAGGAGTAAGTGCCTCCAGTGGGGCATACGTTTGTTGAAACATCTCAATGGGTATTCCATCAATTCCTGGAGCTTTGTTCTTCACCACTTCCTTCAGTGCAGCTTCAACTTCTTCCTTCAATACCATTGGTTCTTGATCATATGCCACCTTCTGAAATGGATGAACATAGACCAGCTCTTTTTGGTACAGTGACTCTGTATATTCCTTCCATCTTTTGATGCTTCCTGCATCATTCAATATTTTGCCCATAGAATTTTTCAATACTGCAACTTAAGACTTAAATTTTTTCCTCAGTTCTTTCAGCTTGAGAAATTCTGAGCATGTTCTTTTCATTTGGTTTTCTAACTCCAGATGTTTGCACATGTCATTATAGTAATTGACTTTGTCTACTCAAGCTGCTCTTTGAAATCTTATGTTCAGTTCTTTAATCTTGTCATTTCTTCCATTTGATTTAGCTACTCTCCATTAAAGGACAAGAGTGAGTGGAGGCACTCATTTGGTTATGCCAAGAGATTTGGAAGACAGCTACCTGGCCAACTGACTGGAAGAGATCCATATTTCTGCCCAATCCAAAGAAAGGTGATCCCAGAATGTGGAAATTATCGAACAATATCATTAATATTGTACACAAGTAAAATCTTTACTGAAGATAATTCAAAAACAGTTCCAGAAGTATATTGACAGAGAACTTCCAGAGGTGCAGGCTGGATTCAGAAGAGGGCATGGAACAAGGGATATCATTGCTGATGTCAGATGGATCTTGGCTCAAAGCAAAGAATATCAGAAAGATGTTTACTTGTGTTTTATTGACTATGTAAAATCATTTGATTGTGTGGATCATAACAAATTGTGGATAAAAATGAGAAGAATAGGAATTCCAGAACATTTAATTGTACTCATGAGGAACCTGTACATAGACCAGGAGCCTGTTGTTTGAACAGAACAAGGGGACACTGCATGGTTTAAAATCAAGACGGGAGTGCATCAGGGCTGTATCCTTCCACCATATTTATTCAATCTGTATGCTGAGCAAATAATCCAAGAAGCTGGACTATATGAAAAAGAATGTGGCATCAGGATTGGAGGAAGGCTCATTAACTACTTGCATTACCCTGATGACACAACTTTGCTTGCTGAAAGTGAGGATGACTTGAAGCACCCACTGATGAAGATTGAAGAATACAATCTGCAGTATGGATTACATCTCAATATTAAGAAAACAAAAATTCTCACAACTTGACCTCTAAGCAGCATCACAATGAATGGAGAAAAAATTGAAGTTGTCAAAGACTTCACATTGCTTGGTTCTACAATCAGCGCTAACGGAGGCAGCAGTCAGGACATCAACCAACGTATAGCACCAGGCAAGTCAGCTGCAAAGAACCCCTTTCAAGTGCTGAGGAGCAAAGATGTCTCCTTGAGGACTAAGGAGCCCCTGGTACAAGCCATGATATTTTCAATTGCTTCATATGAATGTGAGAGCTGGACAATGAATAAAGAAGACCAAAGAAAAATTGATGCTTTTGAGTTGTGCTGG
>NW_006921809.1:1173344-1176244 GCF_000298275.1 Orycteropus afer afer
AGATTATCTTCTGTGTCTGTGTTAATTGGTTTCCCTTTTCTTTGTTGAAGAGGGTCTGTGCAATCCTTCTGCCTAGTCCGCCATCTTGCCCCGACAACAACAACAACAACTTTAAAGGACAAATAGTTGTCCTGAACTAATGTAAAAGAATATGATTCTATTTATTGTTTTCCCTCTCTCCAAAGATAATCTTAATATTTAAAAAGGTAATAACCAAATTCTTTATACTTCTAAAGAGAAAGGAGGAAAATCTATCAGGACAGAGGAAAGACATTTGCACAATAAGGCTGATATAATGATAGGTTTTTTTTTCTCCAAAGGAAAATAATGGAATCTTTTCCCTGAAATTTTTAATGAAAGATCTTTCATGCCCTAAACAATGATGGAAGGAATGTTCATTAAAATGCCTCTTAGAACCCTAATTAACAGTACTTTGAGTTAACATTGCCCAATGTTGTCTCACTAATGTGATTTCCCAGTATGTGTGTGTGTGTGTGTGTGTGTATGTTGTAGTTGGTGGTGTAGTGCCTAAGGCTCACCAGAAGGCTGGTGGTTCAAACCCAGTAGCCACTCCATGGAAGGAAGGTTGGGCAATCTACTTCTGTAAAGATACCGCCACCACGGAAACCCAAGCAGGGGTCACTATGAGTCAGAAATGACTCAACAGCAGGCAGTTTGGTTTTTTGGCTTTGGTATGTTGTAGCTTCAGCAACACAATATATTCCATTGCTGTGCAATTCTTCCCTAGTGGATTTGTACAGTGAACAAGAAAAAAAAAAAAAAAGAAGAAGAAAAATCGAAGTAGAACACCATAGATATCATGTGTCATTTTTCAGAAGGCTAGGACTTGTCTATGGTCATGCTTCTTTGTTAGTTTCTCTTTTACATTACACTAACCTTTTGCACTTGACTGATAACCAGAAGGCTGGCGGTTCAAACCCACCAGCCAATCCTCAAAAGGAAGGTTGAGCAATCTACTTCTGTAGTGATACTGCCTCGGAAACCCAAGGAAGGGTCGCTATGAGTCGGATCCGACTCGACGGCACGTAACAACAGCAACAACATTTTGTCTGCTGGAATCAGTTTATTTTACTAATGGAATTAAAAAATAATTGTTTAAATATTTTGTATTAATATCTATGTTGCTTTATCTTAATATATGAAAATTCAATTACTATCTATAATTTGGGCAGTGGAACGCATACTCGGTATTAAGAGTATATAATTATGTCTTAAGCAGTTAAGTAAATTTTGAAAATAATATTACTATAGTGGAGGCCTTTGTTGTACAAATGGTTAATGTGCTTGGCTGCTAATCAGAAGGCTGACTGAGTTCACCTAGAGGCACCTCCAAAGAAAGGTCTGGAGATCAGCCGTTGACAATATTAAGGAGTAGATTCCTACTCAGACACACATGGGTTACTGTGAGTCAGAATTGACTCAATGGCACCTGTTTTTTTTTCTTTTTTTTAATTACCATATTCAAATTAGATAAGTAAACAAAAGAACAGCACTGCCTTCAGGTATTTACTGTTTTCAGTGGTTCACAATGAACGACTACCAGTTTCTTTTACAAATATTTTCCAAATACTGACGATATTGAAGGAGCTCTGGTGGCGTAATGCCTAAGGCATTTGACTGCTAGCCAGAAGGCTGGCAGTTCAAACCCACCAGCCACTCCTCGTAAGGGAGGTTGGACAATATACCTCTGTAGAGTTACTCCCTCGGAAACCCAAGGAGGGGTCGCTATGAGGCGGGACTGACTCAACGAATGTTTCACTGATTTCTACTTCACTAATCAACTCTTGTATCACATAATTGTGAACCTTTCCATTTAAGTATCTCTTTTAACTTGCTCTCAACACATCCTGCTTCTGTGCAGACAGGGGGGAGAAGGGAACACTCATGTGTACATACAGAAAAACAGAAGACTGAGGAAATAAAAGAAATGTTATGAAAGCCAAAATTTCTATGAAAATCCCCAGCATGTTTTTTTTAGGAATACTACAAACAATCTTAGTAAATCATCCAACCTGACTATTAGCTGTAATCCAGCAAGTCATATAAGATGAGGAACTTCAGCATTTAAATAGAAATAAATGACACATGCTTTGTCATGTTTTATTACTTCTCTAACTAAACCATGGAAATTATTCTTGTTTCTTGAATTGTTCCTTGCATTCATGGCATTCAGGCTTCAAGGAATGAGCACTAGAGTTGGAGACTAGACTCCAGACCTGACTTTATCCTGTAGTGTAACTTTGGACAATTTAATTTTCAAGGTCTTACTTACTCTCTGAAGTTGTCTGAAATTTCTACCATTAGAGATTAGTGACTATTAAATTTAACAAGATTCATAGCTCCAAACATATATAAAAGGAAAAAATATATATATGCCTATTCTGGACCCCCCCCCCTTCTATGAAGACAAACATTTGTGTTGCTTTAGTGGATCAAAAAGACACAGAAAGCTCCACTGTGAGGGATGGAGACATAGTGCCAATGAAGTTGATTGAGACTGAGTATCAATGAAAGGAGAAATGTAAAGTGTTTTTGTGGTGCCCTTATGTTGTTCTTATTAGGTGTCATCAAGTTGGCCCCAACTCATAGCAACCCCCTGTGCAACAGAATGAAATACTGCCTGATCTACATCAGCCTCACAATCTTTGCTATACTTGATCTCAACGTTGCAGCCAATGCATCTCATTGAGGGCCTTCCGCTTTCTCGTTGACCCTCCACTTTACCAAGCATGACATCCTTCTCCAAGGAATAGTTTTTTTCTGACAACATGACCAAGGTAGGTGAAATGAAGTCTGGCCATTCTTGCTTCCAAGGAGCATTCCAGCTGCACTTATTCCAGGACAGGTTCATTCATTCTTCTGGTCCATTATACTTTCAA
>NW_006921809.1:1177249-1183721 GCF_000298275.1 Orycteropus afer afer
TTTTTTTTTTTTCTTTTTGGTTAATATTTTACTGCACATCATTCCAGGTTTTTAATATATAAATCTATACATGAATATACTACTAAAGCCAAAGATGAAGAAATTGGAGATTTTTGCCAACTTCTGCAGTTTAAAATTTACAAAGCATTCGATCAAGTTGTATTGATAACTACTGGTGATACTGGTTGACAACACAAAAGTTGGAAATAAAGAAGCATCAGTAGTTGGAAAATATGGCCTTGGTAATGGAAATAACATGGGAGACTGCATGAGAGAATTTTGCAAGATCAAAGACTTACTCATTGCAAGTACCTTTGTTCAACAACATAAAGATATACAAATGGACCTTGCCATATGAAATACACAGGAATTAAATAGACTACATTGCAAAAAAGTGGTGATTGATGTTCAATATCATCAGTTAGGACAAGACCAAGAGCAGAGTGTGGAACAGTCCATCAATGACTCATATGCAAGGCCAAGTTGAAGCTAAAGAAAATTAAAACAAGTCCACAAGAGCCAAAACATAACTTTGACTATATCCTACCTGAATAGGATAGAAACCATCTGAAATATAGATTTGATGCACTGAACACCAATGACTAAAGCCAAGACGAGTTATAGTATATCAAAACATCATACACAAAGAAAACAAATGGTCATTTAAAAGACAGAAAAAGAAGAAAAGACTAAGATGGATATCAGAAGAGACTCTGAAACCTGCTCTGAACATGGAATAGCTAAAGCAAATGAAAAAAAAAAAAAAAAAGATGAAAGAAAAGAGCTGAATATATTTCAAAGGGTGCCTTGAGAAGACAAAGTAAAGTATTACAATGAAATGTGCCAATACTCAGAATTACAAAAACAAAAGAGAAGAACACATTCAGCATTTCTCAAGTTGAAAGAACTGAAGAAACACATTCAAGCCTAGAGTTGCAATGTTGAAGGATTCTATGGGCAAAATGGGAGCTCTGGTGGCGTGGCGCCTAAGGCATTTGACTGCTAACCAGAATGCTAGAGGTCCAAATCCACCAGCCACTCCTCAGAAGGGAGGTTGAACAATCTACTTCCGTAGTGATACTGCCTCAGAAACCCAAAGAGGGGTCACTATGAGTTGGATCCAACTCGACAGCAATGAGTTATGGGCAAAATATTGAATGAAACAGGAAGCATCCAAAGAAGATGAACACAAAGTCACTGTACCAAAAGAATTGGTAGATGGTCAACCAATTCAAGAGGTAGCATATGATCAAGAACTGATGGTATTGAAAGAAGAAGGCCAAGCTGTACTGAGGGAATTGGAGAGAAAATAGGCCCCAGGTATTGACAGAACACACACTGAGATATTTCAACAAATGGGTGTAGCACTGGAGGCACTCACTCGTTTCTGCAAAGAAATTTGGAAGACAGCTACCTGGCCAACTGACTGGAAAAGATCCACATTTGTGCTCATTCCAAAGAAAGGTGATCCAACAGAATGCGTAAATTATCAACCAATATCATTAATATCACACGCAAGTAGAATTTTGCTGAAGATAATTTAAAAATGGTTGTAGCAGTACATAGATAGGGAATTGCCAGAATTCCACCTATATTCAGAAGAGAGTGTGGAACTAGAGATATCTTTGCTGATGTCAGATGGATCTTGGCCGAAAGCAAAGATCACCAGGAAAAATTTTACCTGTGTTTTATTGACTATACAAAGGTATTCAATTGTGTGGATCATAACAAATTATGGATAACATAGCAAAGAATGAGAATCCCAGACACTTAATTGTGCTCATGAGGAACCTGTACATAGACCAAGAGTCTATCATTTGAACACAACAAAGGGATATTGAATGGTTTAAAAGGTGTGTGTCAGATTGGATCCTTTCACCATACTTATTCAATTTGTATGCTGATCAAATAACCTGATAAAATGGACTAGATGAAGAATGCTGCATCAGGACTGAAGGAAGACTCATTAACAATCTGTGATATGCAGATGCAAAACTTTGCCTGCTGAAAGTGAAGACTTGAAACACTTACTGATGAAGATCAAAGACTACAGCCTTCAGAATGGATTGATTACACATCAACATAAAGGAAACAAAAATCCTCATAACTGCACCAATAAGCAACATCACGAAAAACGGAGAAAGGATTGACGTTTTCAGGGATTTCATTTTACTTGGATCCACAATGAACACTCATGGAAGTATTGCACTGGGCAAATCTGCTGCAACAGACCTCTTTAAAGTGCTGAAGAGCAGAGAATCACTTTGAAGTCTAAGGTGTGCCTGATCCAAGCCATGATATTTTAATCACCTCATATGCATGTGAAAGCTGGATAATGAATAAGGAAGACTGATGAATAATATATGCTTTTGAATCGTGGTGTTGGCAAAGAATACTGAAAATAGCATGGGCTGCCAGAAAAACAAACAAACAAAAATCTGTTTTAGAAGAAGTACAGCCAGAATTCTCCTTAGAAGTGAGAATGATCAGATTTTGCCTCACCTATTTTGATCATGTCCTTGGAAGGAAGATTGGGCAATCTACTTCTGTAAAGAGACCTCATTTGAAACCCAAGGAGGGGTCGCTATGAGTCACAATCGACTTGACGGCAGTGAGTTACTTTGGTCATGTTGTCAGAAGGAGCCAGTCCCAGGAGAAGGATACCATGCATGGTAAAGTACAAAGTCAGTGAAAAAAGGGAAGACCCATCAACAAGAGTGACTGACACAGTGTCTGTGATGATGACCTCAGGCATAGCAAAGATGTTGGGGATCGTGCAGGACTGGACATTGTTTTGTTCTGTTGTACACAGAGTTGCTATGTGTTTATGTTGACTCAACAGCACCCAATAACAAAAAAAAAAAATACACAAATATATATTTTCTTAAAATAAACTTATTCAAAAGTTCTATCAACTTTTAGGTTTAGTAGAAGTTGTGTTGTGTTGATGGGAGGTTTTTTGATTTTTAATATAACCTTTTAATACGGAAGCCCTTGTGCCATTCAAATGTGTACATCTGCAGTTGTGGAAAGTATCAGACTGTACTATCTGTGAGTTTAACTTGCCAGATAGGTATTCATTGTGTATTTTTTAGTAAAGTTTATGTATTTCTTGTAGATCATTTTGAAAGGGTCAAGAAATCAGGATAACATTTTCGTTACTATACTTTTTAAAAATCTATTCATTTCATGTTTGTGTAACCATCAACTTATCACAAAGCAGAACTATATATAAAACAAAATTAAACTCTCTGTAGCCTATATGTACTTAACCCTGGTCATATATAAAGCTTAATAATGCTGTTTCTATTAATCACATTAACCAGCTGTAAAACACAAAACTTTATATCAGAACATTATATCAGGATTCTTAGAAAACTTACAAAATTATGTCATTTGGAAAGCATTGTTTCATTACAAAGAGCTCTCGAGTTGCTTGCAAAGATGCTCTAGTTTTAAAATGTATAATTGTTCTTAGAAAATAATGAATTTATATTCTACATACTACTTTATCTTACTTTTTCATATATAAACATCTTTTATTTTTTAATTGTTATTTGGGTGAAAATTTACAGAGCAAATTGGTTTTCCATTCAATAATCCATGCACATTCTGCTCTGTGGGATTTATTGCAATACCCACACTGTAAAGCATTCTTCACACTTCACACTCCCTCCCTGTGCTCAACCCTTCCCTTTGTCCCACTTTCCTAACTCTGTCGCTGGGCAAATGATGTCTGCTTGGTCTCATATCTTGATTGTTCTAATGAGTGCATACCCGCCTGACATTACTGTTCACCTCATAGTCCTGTCTATCGTTTGGCTGCCAATTGAGTCATGACAATTAATTTCAGTTCCTAGCTTGAAAGGTATCTAAGGGTGACAGTCTTGGAGGTCCCACCAGTCTTCATCAGACCAGTAAAACTGGTCTTTTTTATGATACTGAGTTTTTGTTCCATATTTTTCCATACTTTCTCTGGGACCACTTACTGTCATCCCTTTCACAGTGGTCAGCAGTGGCAGCCAGGCACCAACTGTTTCTCAAAGTTATGGAGCCTGAGGTTCACAGGCTCCATTAGTTCTTTGGACTGATTGTTTCCTGCATCTTGGATGTTCTTCACTCCTCTTTGCTCCATATGGGGAAAGACCAATAGTTGCATCTTAGATGGCTACTCACAAGCTTTTAAGACCTCAGTCACTATCTCCATAGAACATTGTCTTTGTGGACTATGTTATGCCAATTGACTTTAGTGTCCCCTGAGACTATGGCCTGAACCTCCATACCCAATGACTCAATCCCTCAAGGTGTTTGGTTATGACTAAGACAATAAAAGAAGCTCTGGTAGCATAGCGCCTAAGGCACTTGACTGCTTACCAGAAGGCTGGTGGTTCAAACCCACCAGCCACTACTCAGAAGAAAGGAGTTGGGCAATCTACTTCCATAGTAATACTGCTTCGGAAACTCAAGGAGGGGTCGCTATGAGTCAGGTCCGACTCAATGGTACTTAACAACAAGAAGACAATAAACATCTTTTTTATGAATAAAATTACATCCATCCATAACAATTTTAACACCTTCCTAGCATTTCTACTAGAATATTTAAGCTGTTTCAGATTGTAACTACTAGTTACACTGGTGAAAATAACCTTGTAAGTGAGCAGCCATATAACATTGTGGTTAAGAGCTTGAGTTCTGGAATCAAATAGCTTGGATTTTCACCTCAGCTATTGAAAATGACTTCCAGCAAATTTAACTTCTGATCCTTCTTGGTGGTAAAAATAAGGAAAATAAAAGCATTCACTAATTGGGTTATTGTAAGGTACATGGTACAGAGTGAACTATTTTACAGTGTTGATATAATTATTGTTACATATCTTTTTTCACTTACTGATTATTTCTTGAGGATAAATTCATAGAAGTAGAATATTTGTGCTAAAAGTCATTCACTTTTTTAAGGCATTTGACATTTATTTTCAATTTACTCTCTAGAATATATATAATGATCACAATCACACAAGTACTGTATGGAAGTTTCTAGAAAAACTAACTTTAGCAAGATAGATATAGATATAGATATACCTGTGTACAGACACTGCTGGACTTTAGGGGTTAATAGGTGACCAGCATTAACTTGGGCCTTATTCTCACAGAGCTTACAGCCTGTTGGGAGAAGGTAAACATTTAAAAATAATGAGCCATCAAAGATGATCACCAATGAAGTCCATTGTACTAAAGAGAAAGAAGAATAGGCCATAACCTAGATAGAGCCAAGTTTCTTTGAGGAAGTGCACCGTAAGTTGAGATGCAAAGCATGAACAGGGGTGAAAAGGGGATTCTAAGCAGAGGAAAGATGCATCAACACAAAGACCAAAGGAGGGATGGTGCTACCAAGAGCAAATAGAGTCAGGAGGAGAGTGATACAAGGTAAGAAGTAAGTACAGGACAGATTCTGCACGGCCTTGACCTTGTTGAAGACTGAATTTTATTCTATGGATAAAGGGAAGTCATGGGAGCAGTGTTCTTAACCCAGGAAAAGGAAGTAGAATAAGAGAAAAGCCCATATCAACAAAATACAAGGCCCCATAGGATCTGATTTCCCTCCCCTGTTCTTCCTACCTCTGGTTTCATTTCACATTCTGCTCTCTTCCTTACTTTATTCTACTTCAGACATACTATCATTTTCACTATAGCTCAAACATGCCAGGCAAACCTCTGTCTCAGGCCTTTTGTACCAATTGTTCTCTCTGTCTAGAACACTCTCCCTCTAAGCCTTGACTCAAATATCACCTGTTCCAAGTCTTAGGCCAAATGTCTTTACCATTCTTTTTATCACCTGACCTTCCCTCATTTCCCAAACTCTTGATCTTTATTTTGCTCCTCAGTATTTTTCAACAGCACTTATTACCTTTTAACATATAACGTAGAGTTCCTGGGTGGAACAGTTAAGAGTTTGGCTACTAGCCAAAGGTTTGTGGTTCAAATCTACCAAGAGACACTTTGGAGGAAAGGCCTGGTGATCTACTGCCAAAAAAAGCAGCCAATGAAAACCCATGGAGTATAGTTCCACTCAAAAATGCATGAGGTCATCATGAAGCAGAACTGACTCAGTGGCAACTAGTACTGGTTTAACATACAATGTAACTTTACTTATATTTTTTGTCTCTCTCTCCTAACTACAGTCTAAGCTCCAGGTGAGCAGGATTCTCTTTCAGATTTGTTCAGTGATGTATCCCAAGTGCCTAGACAGAACAGTGCAGTGCCTAATCCATAACGAACATCCAGTCACATTTGTTCAATGAATGAAGATAAGAAAGGAAAGAGCCCAGGACAAGGAACAGATCTACAGCTTGCTTTAAGAAAAAGAATACAATCTTTTACAAAGGCCCCAAATCCATTAAATGGGGAAGAGAATGTTTGTTTAATAAATGGTGCTGGCAAAACTGGAGATCCATTTGCAGAAAAATGAAATAAG
>NW_006921809.1:1185866-1186793 GCF_000298275.1 Orycteropus afer afer
CTAAAAAAAAAAAAAAGAATACAAAAATATCTTTGCAAATTTTACAAAAACCAATGACCACATGAAAACATTGCTAGCCTGTCTTAGAGTGTGTGAGGGATTTTAAGGATAAGTTCCATTCACTGCTGTCATCTGCTGTCGTGTTGGCCCAACTTAAGGCCACTCAGGCTCAAAGGAACAAAATGCCGCCTGGCCCTGCACCTTCCCCATGACCAGCTAGAAACTGGACACCTGTGATCCATGTTGTTGTTGTTGTTACATGCCATAGAGTCGGACCCGACACATAGTGACCCCTCGTTGGATTTCCGAGGCAGTATCACTGTGGAGGTAGATTGCCCCATCTTCCTTCTGAGGAGTGGCTCGTGGGTATGACCAGCCTTCTAGTTAGCAGTCAAGTGCCTTAGGCACTATGCTACCAGAGCTCCCTTGTGATCCATAGAGTACTCATTAGCTAATTTTCCAAAGTAGATCAGCAGGCCTTTCTTCCTACTTCACCTTAGTCTGGAAGTTCTGCTCAAACCTATTTAGGATCATACCAAGAAGCAAGCCTCCACAAATTGATAGCTAGTGGCTGCCCATAAGTTGCATTAGCTGGGACTTGAACTTAGACCTCCAGCACAGAAGATTAGAATTCTACCACTGAGATACCAAGGTTAAGTTCCATTAGCTTCAAAGTAGTGAAGGGCAAAGTTCTGAGGATTACTCCTTTTAATGGATAATAAGAAAAGGACCCAACAAAGGAAACTGAGAAACCCAGAAAAGTAAGAGGAAAAACCAAGAGTATATAGTAGTGATGAAGCCAAGAAAAGAGTGTTCCAAAAAGGAAAGGGTGGGAGAGGCGGGGCAAGATGGCAGACTAGGCAGAAGGATTGCACAGACCCTCTTCAACAAAGAAAAGGGAAACCAATAAATACAGACACAGAAGAT
>NW_006921809.1:1191562-1208828 GCF_000298275.1 Orycteropus afer afer
AAAAAAAAAAGGAAAGGGTGGTTAAGTGGTTATAAAGACAGAGAAGGGATTTATTTCACCTTCTCACCTTACTTCTTTTCCTCTCCTGGCAACTTACTCTGGACCTGAAAATATAGTCAGTTCTCCCTTGATCTTAGCAACACTGTTCCCTTCAAAGAAATGCTATGAAAGTGGAAAGGAAATTTAAGTATTATGTTGTTGTTGTTGTTGTAGGTGCCATCAAGTTGTCTCTGATTCATAGTGACCCTATGCACAGCAGAACGAAACACCACCCAGTCCCGTGCCAGCTCCGTGATCCCTGCTATACTTGAGACCATCACTGCAGCCACAGTGTCAATCCATGTCATTGACGGCCTTCTTTTCTTTCATTGACCCTTCACCTTACCAAGCATAACATTCTCCAGGGAATGGTCCCTTCTGACAATATGACCAAAGTAGGTGAGATGAAGTCTGGCCATTCTTGCTTCCAAGGAGCATTCTGGCTGCACTTCCTCCAGGACAGATTTGTTAGTTCTTTCAGCAGTCCACGGTATTTTCAGCATTCTTCACCAGAACCACAACTCAAAACCATCAATTCTCTTTCAGTCTTCCTTATTCATTGTCCAGCTCTCACATGCATATGAGGTGATTGAAAATATCATGGCTTGTGTCAGGCACACCTTAGCTCCTCAGCACTTGAAAGAGGTCATTTTCAGCCAACTTGCCCAGTCCCATACATAATCTGATGTCTTGACTGCTGCTTCCATTGGTATCGATTGTAGAACCAAACAATGTGAAGTTTTTGACAACTTCGATCTTTTCTCCATTTACTGTGATGCTGCTTATAGGTCCAGTTGTGAAAATTTTTGTTTTCTCTATATTGGTTTGTAATCCATATTGCAAACTGTATTCTTCAATCTTCATCAGTAAGTGATTCAAGTCATCCTCACTTTCAGAAAGCAAAGTCATGTTGTCAGCGTATCGCAAGTTGTTAATGATTCTTCCTCCAATCATGAAACCACTTTCTTCTTCATATAGTCCAGATTCTTGGATTATCTGCTCAGCATATAGATTGAATAAGTATGGTGAAAGGATACAACCCTGATGCACTCCCTTCTTGATTTTAAACCATGCAGTGTCCCCTAATTCTGTTCGAACAACAGCCTCCTGGTCTACGTGCAGGTTACTCATGAGTACAATTAAATGTTCTGGAATTCCCATTCTTCTCAATGTTATCCACAATTTGTTTTGATCCACATAATCAAATGCTTTTGCATAATCAATCAATAAAACACAAGTGAACATCTTTTTGGTATTCTTTGCTTTCAGCCAAGATCCATCTGACATCAGCAATGATTCCTTTGTTCCATGCCCTCTTCTGAATCCAGCCTGCACCTCTGGAAGTTCTCTGTCAATATACTGCTGCAACCATTTTTGAATTATCTTCAGTAAGATTATACTTGTGTAATATTAATGATACTGTTTGATAATTTCCACACACTGCAGGATCACCTTTCTTTGGAATGGATACAAATACGGATCTCTTCCAGTCAGTTGGCCAGCTAGCTGCCTTCCAAATCTCTTGGCATAACCAGGTGAGTCCCTCCAGTGGAGCATCCATTTGTTGAAACATCTCAGTGGGTATTCCATCAAGTCCCGGAGCCTTGTTCTTTGCCAATTCCTTCAGTGCAGCTTTGACTTCTTCCTTCAATACCATTTGTTCTTGATCATTTGCCACCTCCTGAAATGGGTGAACATCAACCAGTTCTTTTTGGTACAGTGACTCTGTGTATTCCTTCCATCTTCTTTTGATGCTTCCTGCATTATTCAATATTTTGCCCATAGAATCTTTCAGTATTGCAATGCAAGGCTTAAATTTTTTCCTCAGTTCTTTCAGCTTGAGAAATGCAGAGCATGTTCTTCCCTTTTAATTTTCTAACTCTAGGTCTATGCACATTTCATTATAGTAATTGGCTTTCTCTGCTCAAGCTGCTCTTTGAAACCTTTTGTTCAGCTCTTTTATCTTGTCATTTCTTCCATTTGCTTTAGCCACTCTCCATTCAAGGACAACTTTGAGAGTCTCTTCTGACATCCATTTTGGTCTTTTCTTCTTTTCTCATCTTTTTAATGACCTCTTGCTTTCTTCATGGATGATATTCTTGATGTCATCCCACAACTCTTCTGGTTTTCAGTCATTGGTGTTCAATGCATCAAATCTATTCTTTAGATGGTCTCTAAATTCAGGAGGGATATATTCAAGATCATATTGTGGCTCTCTTGGACTTGTTTTAATTGTCTTTAACTTCAAGTTGAACTTGCACATGAGCAGTTGAAGGTCAGTTCCACAATCAGCTCCTGGCCTTGTTTTGGCTGAAGATACTGAGCTTTTCCATTTCCTCTTGCCACAGATTGCCATGTAGTCAATCTGATTCTGTCTGGTGAAGTCCACGTGTATAGCTGCTGTTTGTGTTGTTGAAAAAATGTATTTGCAGTGAATAAGTCGTTGGTCTTGCAAAACTCTATCATGCAATCTCCAGCATTATTTCTGTCACCAAGGCCAAATTTTCCAACTATCAGTGATTCTTCTTTGTTTCCAACTTCTGCATTCCAGTCACCAGTGACAATTAACACATCTTGATTGCATGTTTGGTCAATTTCAGACTGCAGAAGCTTATGAAAATCTTCAGTGGCCTCATCTTTGGCTTTGGTGGTTGATGCATAAATTTGAATAATAGTCCTATTAACTGGCCTTCCTTGTAGGTGTATGGATATTATCCTATCACTGACAGCATTGTACTTCAGGACAAATCTTGAAATATCCTTTGTAATTATGAATGCCACATCATTCCTCTTCAAACTGTCATTCTCAGCATAGTAGATCATATGGTTGTCTGATTCAAAATGGCCAAAATCAGTCCATTTCAGCTCACTAATGCCGAGGATATCAATCTTTATGTGTTCCATTTCATTCTGACAACTTCCAGTTTTTCTGGATTCATACTTTGTACATTCCATGTTCTTATTATTAATGGATGTTTGCAGCTGTTTCTCCTCAATTTGAGTTGGGCCACATCAGCAAATGGAGGTCTCAAAAGCTTTACTTTATCCATATCAGTAAGCATGGTCCTACTCTGATGATGCAGCTCTTTCCTATTCATATTTTGAAAGTGTTCTGAACTAAGGGCTCATACTCCTGCACTGTATCAGATAATGTTTCTGGGCTATTCATAAAGTTGTGCAGTAATGTGTCAGATACTGTTTCTCTGCTATTCATAAGGTTTTTCCTGGCCAATTCATTGAGAAGTGGATGGCCTCTTTCTTCTTCCTAGTCTGTCTTAGTCTGTAAGCTGCATTGAAATGTGTGTATCATGTGCAATCCTGCCAGCACTTGAAACACTAGTGGGACAGCCTCAAGCCTCACAGCAACACACAAGCCACAACAGTACAACAAACTGACAGACAAGTTTGTCTTCCTTACCTGTTCAAAACCTCTCTGCCCTCCCCTTACCTGGAACCCTGGTGCTGCTCTGCTCAGTCATCCCCTCTGGCTTCACTTTCCCCCCTGCTTTCCTGCCTGGTAGGGGTGGGGCCTGGGTCCCTCCCCTTACCTGGATCACTGTCTGCTGCTCTGCTCTGTCATCCCCTCTGGTTTCTCTTTCCCCTGCTTTCCTGCCTCTTGGGGATGGGGGCTAGGTCCCTTCTCTTACCTGGATCCCTGACTGCTGCTCTGCTCTGTCCTCCCCTCTAGCTTTGCTTTCCCTTGCTTTCTTGCCTCTTGGGAGTGGGGCCTGTGTCCCTGAATTACCTGGATCTCTGGCTGCTGCTCTGCTCTGTTGTCCCCTCTGGCTTCGCTTTCCCCCACTTCCCTGTCTTGTGGGCATATTATAGCATAGTATTATAGCACATATGAAAGTGCTTTGAAATTTTTAAAACACTATGTACATGGTGATAGTTCACTGGCTAACTCAGACATGTCTTTTTAATGGAAAAGTTATTGCAGCATGGATCAAAGAGTGCCAATCAAGTCCACCACCTCAGCAGAGGCAGCTATTATACGTAAGACATTTCACCAACAAATTCTTCAAAATTTGCTCTAGCTTGAGCAATACTGCTCTCTGGCTGTATAACCACTTAACCACTCTTTTCTGTTTTGAAACTCTCTTTTTTTAGCTTCATCACTACTACACTCTCTTGATTTTTCCTACCTTGATTTGCTCTATCTTGTGATTGTTATCTTGTTAGCTTCCATTGAGTTGGTGCCAACTCATAGTGACTGAATGAAACAATGCCTGGTCCTGAACCATCCTCACAATCTTTGCTATGCTTGAGCCCATTGTCACAGCCACTCTATCAATCTATCTCATTGAGAGTCTTCTCCTTTTTCACTGACCCTCTACTCTACCAAGTATGATATCTTTGTCCAAGGACTGAATCCTCCTGATAACATGTCCGGAGCACGTGAGACAAAGTCTCACCATCCTTACATCTAAGGAGCATTCTAACTGTACTTTTTCTAAGACAGATTTGTTAGTTCCTCTGGCAGTCCAAGATGTATTTAATATTCTTCACCAATACCACAAATAAAAGGTATTAATTCTTCTTCAGTCCTTATTCATTGTCCAGCTTTTGCATGCACATGAGGCAACTGCAAATACTATGAACTGGGTTAGACACACATTAGTCCTCAAGGTGACATCTTTCTTTTAAACACTTTAAAGAGGTCTTTGGCTTCAGAGTTGCTCAATGTGATGTGTCATTTGATTTCTGGACTGCTGTTTCTATGGGCATTGATTGTGCACCCAAGTAAAATGAATCCTTGACAATGTTAATATTTTCTCCTCTTATCATGTAGTTGCCTATTTGTACAGTTGTGAGGATTTTTGTTTTCTTTATGTTGAAGTGCAATCTGTACTGAAGACTGTAGTCTTTGTACTTACTTTGTAAGTACTTCAATTCATCTTCACTTTCAGTACGCAAGGTTTCCTCATTTGCATATTGGAGGTTCTTAATGAGCTTCCTCCAATCCTGATGTCTCATTTTTCTTCAGATAGTCCAGCTCCTCAGATTATTTGTTCAGCATAAAGACTGAATAAGTATGGTTGAAAGATACAATACTGACACACTCCCTTCTTGATTTTAAATGCAGCATCCCCTTGTTCTGTTCTAATGGCTGCCTCTTGGTCTATGTGCAGGTTCCTCATGACCACAATAAGTGTTCTGGAATTCCCATTCTTTGCAATGTTATCCATAATTTGCTATAATCCACACAGTTGAAGGCTGTGGTGTAGTCAACAAAACACAGGTAAACATCTTTCTGGTATTCTCTGCTTTCAGCCAAGATTCAAATGACATCAGTAATGATATACCTCATTCTATGACCTCTTCTGAATCCAGTATGAATTTCTGGTAGTTCACTGTCAATGTACTGCTGCAACTATTTTTAAATTATATTCAGCAAAATTTTGCTTGTGTACAATATTAATGATATTTTTCTATAATTTCTACGTTCTGTTGGACCACTTTTCTTTGGCATGGGCAAAGTGATTCATTCCTTAGTCTCTGAACCCTAGTTCCTCCTATGATTTACTGCCACTGAGTCTCAGATTATTCAGGGAGTTATAAAAACTCAGGGTTTAAAAATATAGGTGCAGAAAACTTGTGACAGTGGTATAAAACCAAAAATAAATATGGAGTTGTATCTCAGTCTCTATGAATAATGTCAGGGAAAAAAAATTAAAAGTCAGAGATAATGAAGACAAAAGGGATTAGTTATCCTCAGTGATGGTGGTACAATGGGGGGGAGAGGGAGTAGAACTATACGACTTCTGTTTGGCTTTGTCCTTCTCTATCAAGAATAATGTCTTCAATAAAAAGTTCCAACACCTGAAAAGATAAAACAAGTACATTTAAGAATGAACTGAAGTCCATTTGATCAGTGAGAAATGATAAGACCATTTCGCTTGCAGAGAACAGAAGAGACACAGAATAAATGAATACAGACTTGCCCTAATTTAAGAACAGAGAAAAACATCTGTGGGTAAGGTTGCTATGAATCCTCCATTGTTGTTATTAGTTGCCATTGAGTCATTGTGACCTTTCAGAAGCAGATCTCTTGATGCACATCTGGGTGAGGGGGCTCAAACTGCTGGACTGTTAGTAGAGAAGTTAACCATTTGGGCCAGCCAAGGACTCCTGTAGATCCCAGTAGAACTTTCTAATAGGTTCATTACCATCAAACAGAATGGGAGACATTCTGCTAAAGCTGACTGACTGGGCATATGCATTTACCTCTCACCAAATTTCTTACAAATACCAGAATAATAAAATTAAATAAAAATAAATTTAAAGTTTTGGAAAATTCAGAAGAGGGTTACTAATAATAGTCAGCCAGCAAAGTAAGAAATCTCTGGAATATATTGATGTGTAACTTAACAGAACTAAGATACCCACAAGTTCAAACCAGTGAAAGAAAACTTCCAAAATAAAAGTTTTCCCAGCAGAATTCCACAAAACTCTCTCAATCAAAATTAGCAGGAGTTGGCATTGTAATGCCTAAGGCATCTGACTGCTAACCAGAAGGTTGGCGGTTCAAACCCCCCAGTCACTCTGTGGAAGGAAGACTGGGCAATCCACTTCTGTAAAGATTTACCACCTTGGAAACCCAAAGGGTGTTGCTATGAGTCGGAATTGACTCTATGGCAGTGAGTTTGGTTTTTTGGTTTGGCTAGAAGAAATGAGCCCTGGGTTGGGGCCAGGTAACCAATAAAGGCAGTACTAACCCTGGTGCCACCTATGGGCTGATGCAGATGTGTGCCCACAAGCTATCTATACCAAACCAAACCCAGGATTCTGACTTCATAACGATCCTATAGGACAGGGTAGAACTGCTGCATAGGATTTCCAAGGCTGTAAATCTTTATGGATCAGACAACGACAACATCCTCCCAGAGCAGCTGGTGGGTTAGAACCATTTCCGTTAGCTGCTGAGCACTTAACCACTGTACTACCAGGGCTCTAGCCTGTCTATGTTGGTGTTATGTGCCATCAAGTCAGACCTGACTCATAGCGACCCCTCCTTGGGTTTCCGAGGCAGTATCACTACGGAAGTAGATTGCCCCATCTTCCTTCCGAGGAGGTTTGAACTGCCAGCCTTCTGGTTAGCAGTCAAGTGCCTTAGGCACTATGCTACAGAAAGGAGATTCTCAAAAGGGTCATTGGGTCCAAAGAATCAGGGTTTTGTCACAAGATAAGGAGAGATGAGTCATCCTTAAAAGAAACCATACTCGTATCTTCAAGGAAAGCTCACCACTCACTCTACCACACAAAACCACTTGACCACAGCTGCTTTGATCCAAATTTGAGTTCCTAACAGGCAAACAAGAACTCTTTTTCTTTCCAGCCACCAATGCTTTCAGATAAGGCTGTTGCCTACAAATATGATCAAACAACTAAGAATCGTCAAACATCTAAGAAGAGGGAAAGAGAAGTACCAAACTCAATAAGTAGAACTATTCCCTGGGCAAACACAATATAAGACACAAAATAAAACTTTAAAATAAGTGTGTTTTAACATCGGCAAAGAGCTTCTAGGGAGCTGAACCTATAAGATACAAAATATAGATGGTCATTAAATGTTTGAGATGTTTAGGATTCTTCAAATATTTAAAATAAGAAGAAGGGGAATGGGGAACCAGTAACCACATGACCTCCTGGAGTGCAAGTCATGCCTCAATAACCTCATTTCCTTTCTTGAGAGGTCATCAGACTGTAGAATGGGGAATGCCAGAAACATGATGTGTCTGGAATCTATCCATTTCACAAATTGTTTCATGATACCCCATAAACAAAGAAATTATCCTCTACCAGTGATCAATAGTTAGAACATCAAGCTAATAGAAACTTGTGTAAGTTACCACAGACATTTCTAATTTAATTATTTTCCCCCTATAAACTTCTTGAGAGAAAGAACTATTTTCTGTATTGCATTCAGTGAATATCCACTGCCTAGCACAATACTTAACAAATGATTACATATTGATAAATATGTTGTGTTAAATGATAATTAAACTTAATAGTGATTAACACAAAGTTTATGTTTGAAAGTGTCTATGAGATAAAAGGGGAGTATCTAACTTCTCAGCACATTTGGGAAAGATTCAGGGGTTTTAGTTGATTCCTGCTTAATGTTGTCAACATTGTGACATGGCTGACAAAGGAGTTGTAGACAAATGGCTGCAGGAAAGGACAGATAATGTGCAGAAGCACAGAAGAGTTGTGGCAGATTGTATTTTCCAAAGATGATCACAACATCTCCCACCCTACATGCTCTTTTACAATGTGACTGACTTTTAACATTCCTCTCATTGAACGGTGAGTTCTATATTTCCTCCCCTTGTAATTTGAGTGGGTGTGTTATAAGGGTGGGAGCTCTGGTGGTGTAGTGTCTAATGCATTTGACTGCTAACCAGAAGGATGGTGGTTCAAAACCTCCAGCCACTCCTTGGAAGGAAAATTGGGCAATCTACTTCCATAGTGATACTGCCTCAGAAACCCAAGGAGGGGTCACTATGAGTCGAATCTGATTTTTGTTATAAAGGTGAACATCCTACCATGTGACTTCCTGTTGTTGTTGTTATGTGATGTCGAGTTGAACCCGACTCATAGCGACCCCTCCTTGGGTTTCTGAGGCAGTATCACTATGGAAGTAGATTGCCCAACCTTCCTTCCGAGGAGCAGCTGGTGGGTTTGAACCGCCAGCCTTGTGGTTAGCAGTCAAGTGCCTTAGGCACTACACTACCTGGGCTCCCATGTGACTTCCTAGGCTATGTCATAAATGGCAATACCCCTTCCATCTAGTTCTTTTGTGACACTCATTCTTGAGACATATTCACCTTGTATCAACAGCTCCAGTGCAGGGCTCATTTGACATCCAGCATGAAGTGTCAGACATATGAGTGAACAAGCTTTTAGAAGATTTCAGCCTTAGCCATCAAGTCATCTCATCTCCAAGTCTCCCCAACTGTGGCTCCAGGCATTGTGAAGAAAAGACAAGCCATGCTCCTGTGCTGTATATAAATTCCTGACCCACAGAATTCATGGGTGTAACAAATAGTTATTTAAGCCATTAAGACTGGAATGGTTTCTCATTCAGCTATCAATAAGTGGAAAAATAGACAAATGGGTATGCAAGTTATAACATGTTCAATGAATAGAATATTATGCTTCCACAATAAGAAAAAGTTTATATTGAAATGGAAATACAACTTTTATTATTAATCATTCAAGAAACATTTTTGAGCCTACTATGTGCTAGGTTTTATTCTAGGTGCTAAGATACAATACTGAACAAAACAAAGTGCCTACTCCAAGTCCTTTGCCTGACCTGTCAATTTTGGTGTCCCCCATTATTCAGTCCTTGGTTTCCTGGGTTTTAACCATTGATGATGTCCAGAATTCTATCTTCAACTTAGACCCCTATCCTGAGTTCCACATTTGCTTTTTTGACTTTGATTTCACATAGGCACATTGACTCAGAGATTTCTCCCTCCTCTCATCTCCCACCACTTGACGACCTTGGCTCCACAAATCAGAGACTGTTGACCCTACTACATTCATATCATTTGGTGATCCATCTCTTTTTCCCCACCCCATGCCACTGCCCCAGTACATGTCATTATTTCTTCCCTGGGTTCACAAAACAGCCTCTTAATTGGTCTTCCTGCCACAATATTCCCTCAAATTCACACTGAACAATATTGTTGTAATGTTTTTCTTTTTAATGTACAAATATGATTGTATTACTTTACTGGTTAAAACTCTTGGCTTATAATCTTCAGAATAAAGTCTAAGATTTTTGTGACTGATATATAATGAAGGGAAATTACAAAACAACATGCATATTATAATGCCATTTATGTAAATTTACATATAAAAACCAAAAAAACAAACTCACTGCCATCAAGTCGGATTTGGGTTCCTGAGGCAGTATCACTACAGAAGTAGATTGCCCAACCTTCCTTCCTAGGAGTGATTGGTGGTTTTGACCTGCCAGCCTTCTGGTTAGCAGTCAAATGTCATAGGCACTACGCCACCAGAGCTCCTAAATTTATATACATATATATATATATTTGAGAGCTCTGGTGAAATAGTGGTTAAAGCATTCTGCTGCTACCCAAAAGACTGGCTGCTAACTCACCAGCCACTCCACGGGAAAAAGATGAGACAATCTGCTTTTGTAAAGATTTACAGCCTTGGCCATTCTATAAGGTGTTCTACTCTGTCCTACAGGGTCACTATGGGTTAGAATCGACTCAACAGCAGTGGGTTGGTTTGGTTTTATACATATATTTATATATGCACAGAAAGCCACTGGATGTTCAACAAAATCTCAAAAATTACAATCTCAGAATCAGAGATCCCTTCAGGTGATTTTTACTTTCTTCTTTGTACTTTCATGTATTGATAATATTGAGGTATTTGAAAAAAATAAACATTTCATTTTTACAGAAACAACAAAACACTGAAAACTAAATATATTTTTTATTATCTGGTCTTCACCTAATTAGTTTTTCCATATCACTGCTCTATTCCTGGTTCCTACCTCCACCTCACACTGTATTGATTTCTTGTATCTTCTATGCTCTCACTAGCCTCTAAGTCTTCACACACCCATTTTCCCTTGCTCTTAGCCTGGCCAGTTCTTATTCACTTATCAGGACTCAGGTAAGGTTGTCAGATCTAACAAGAGACTTTTCCTAACCATCCTCTTCTCCCGGATCATATATTGACTTCTACCATCACTTATTACACCGCCTTTTAGTTATCTATTAACCTCCATCTTTGTAGTGAATCCGGTACACTATAGATCCATAGAACCCACTACAAGGCTAGCACACTAAAAACATTAAATGTTTCCCAGTGAAATCAGTTTTGGGAGAGAAAAGAGTCAAGGGCAAAGGTTTTTGCATTCCACTCACTTAGTTCAAATTCCCAGGTGTGGCCCTTACCAGCTGGGACCCCTTAGACAAATTACTTTACCTCTCTGTACTTTAGTTATTGTATAAATAAAGTGAAAAATGATAACCCCTTCCACTTCATAGGGTTGTTATGAAGATTAAGTAATATGAAGGGTAAGGAAGTTCCTCACAAGGTTTTGTTTTATTCCCACCCCCCAATTCCAACTCACAGCAACCCCCATTGGGTTTCTTTCTTTCTTTTAATTGTGATTTTGGTGAAAACTTAAAGAGCAAATTAATTTTCCATACATGGCCCTTTCCTTCATCCAAATCAATACTTGTCTCTACCTATGTACCCTCACAGGGTATTTGTTATTATTTCTGTCACTCATTGGCCTGTACACTTCTGAAGAGCAGGAACTGTGTCCTTCATCATTTTACTCCCAAACTTTGAAATAAAGAAGGTATTTAAATAATATTTGATAAATAATCTATACTAATGGGTGTATCCTTTAATATTCTGAAGAAACTTTTCCCTTTCTTTAGTAATTACTTTCTCTCTGAACTCCTCCACTGAGAGCAGTATAAGAGATTGTGTGGGGTTGGAGGAACCACAATTCCTTTCTAGAGGTTTTACAACGCCCAGTTGACCACAGCTGGTCATATACTTCCTTTTCTTTCCTTCAGAACGCCCCTTGTGTCCACGCTTCTTGGCTTGTGTGACATTTTTCTCAATCTTGACTTCTCTTCCTTTTTTTTAAATGCATTTTTTGAAATATAATTTATGTAGTACAGTAAAATACACAAAACTAAAATGACATGAGTCAGTGCATTTTTTTCCCACCCCTACCAACCAACAAAGAAAGTTTCCCTCCATATACAAACCTTTCCTTGACCCTCCATAACAATGAACTAATACTATATTTGTCCTTCTGTGATTGACTTATTTCATTCAGCATAATGTCCTCCAAGTTCACCCATATTATGTGGTGTTTCACAGGCTCTACATTATTCTTTAGTTCTGCATAGCATTCCATTATGTGTATGTACCATAGTCTGGTCATCCACTCTTCTGTTGATGGGCATGTAGGTTGTTTCCATCTTTTTGCTATTGTAAATAGTGTGCATATATCTGTTCCTGTCCTGGCTCTCACCTCTCTAGGATATATACCTACTAATGGGATTGCTGGATCAAATGTTATCTCCAATTCCAGCTTTCTAAGGAATCACCATATTGCTTTCCACAGTGGTTGTATCACTTCACAGCCCCACCAGCACTGCATGAGACTCCCAATCTGTCCACATCCCTGCCAGCATTTGTTATTTTCTGTCTCATTGAACCTTGCCATCAATGCTGGAGTGAGACAGTATCTCATTGTTGTTTTGACTTACCTCTCTCTGATGGCCAATGATTGTGAGCATCTCTTCATGTATTAGCTGGCCACCTGAATATCCTCCTTTGTGAAGTGTCTATTCATGTCTTCTGCCCATTTTTCAATTGGATTGTTAATTCCTTTGGTGTTGAGGTGTTGGAGTTTTCTATAAATCTTAGAGATAAATCTCTTGCCAGATATGTAATTATTGGCAAATATGAATTTGTTGCAGTCATTGTTGTTATGTGCTTTTTCATGATGTCAATTTCTTTGTTCCATATAATTTTCTATGCTGAGCTCGTTTTGTTTATGAATCATGTTATCACTTCCCTCATGGCTATTATTTTAGAATTTGCTGAATATTTGTGCTGGTCCTCTTTTTTATTTTGGTGTCAGGGTTTATCATTTTTCTTTGAGGTTATCCTGTGATTTACAGTTTTCTTCCCAAGTTTAGAACAGTCTGTTCTATCTTGTAGTTGTCTTGATTTGCCTACCATCTAGAAGTTCTGTAACTACACAGTCTTTTCCCTCTTTTTGGTTTGCAGTTGTCCTCATTTGTCAATTGATGTCTCTGGTTCCCTGTTTACAATCTTGTAGGCTTTTTTACTTTGGATACTTCCATAGCCAGGTTGGTTTCTGGGTTATATCATCATGTGTGTTAATGGTCAGTTTTTGTTGGCTGTTGCTTCTCTGTCCAAAGGGCTCCCTAAATTAGCATCTCTTGTAAGTCTGATGTGGTTTTAACAAATTCCCTTAATTTCTGCTTATCTAGAAATGTCCTAATTTCACCATCATATTTGAGGAACAGTTTTGCTGGGTACATAATTCTTGGTTGGAAACTTTCTCTTTCAGTGTTTTATATATACCATCCCATTGTCTTCTCACCTGCATTGCTTTCTGCTGATAAATCAGAGCTTATTCTTATTGGTTGCCCATTGTAGATAACTTTTCGTTTTTCCTGTGCTGCTTTCAGAATTCTTTCTTTGTCTTTGGTTTTGGTGAGTTTGATGATGATATGTCTGGGTGATATTCTTTTGGGGTCTATCCTGTTTGGAGTTCATTGGACTTCCTGAATGGATATTCTCATCTTTCATCATACCAGGAAAATTCTCTTCCAAAAAATCTTTGACAATTTTCTCTGTGGTGTTATTTGTCTCTTCCTGTTCTGGAATTCCGATTACATGAAGGTTATTCCTTTTGATGGTATCCTACATAAATCTTAGGCTTTCTTCATTTTATTTTGATCTTTTTTCTGATTTATCTCCTTCCAAAGAAGTGTTCAGGTATTTGCCTTCAATCTCCCTAATTCTGTCTTCCATTGATTTAATTCTGCTGCTTTGCCCATTCAATGTCTTATCTATTTCTGAAAATTTAGAATTAATCTTCCGGATTTCTGTGTGTAGATTTTGTATTATTTCTAATTTTTCATTTGTTTTGTCATTTTGTTCTTGTATTGTCTTTTGAAATTGTTCTAAGGTTTTCTCTGTGTTCTCCTTGTTCTGTCCCTCAATTCATTGAAGATACCTAAATATAATTCTTTTGAATTCCTTATCAGGGAGTCCCAATGTTGCATCTTCCTCAGGAATGTGTTTTGGGTCTGTATCCTGGTTCCTTGTTTGTTTGTCCTGCTTTATCTTACTTCTTTGTGTGGACTGTGATGCTCTGCTGTCTCTGAGGCTTTGTGACATTTTTGTGTTTATATTTAATTAGTGATTGTATGTTGCAGTGACTTGCCCATGATTTTCATTTTCTCAGTTTGTATGTTATCTATGCAAGGAGGGTACTATGCTGTGCTTCTCTATTCACTAGTTGACAGCACTTACACACTCACCACTTGTCCCCTTTCCTGTTGTCAGCCTCTCGTATGTCCCTGCCGACCTTGGCAAACAGAGCCTATTTTTAAGTCCCTGGAATCTAAATGAGAATGCTATCACTTTAAAATCCAAAATGGTTGCCACTTGTAAAGATTCAAAATGGCTGCACTTCAGTCACTTTAAATATTCAAAATGGCCACTGCTTGTAAACATTGAAAATGGCAGCACCCTTGGTCACTTTAAATATCCAAAATGGATGCCACTTATAAACATTCAAAATGGCTACACCCTTGGTCACTTTAAATATCCAAAATGGTTGCTGCTTGTAAACGATCAAAATGGCTGTGCCCTGTGGACAGCGGAAAGTCAATAGCTCAGGTTGTCTCCCTCCTTATTGTTTCCCTTCGTAGTCATAGGCCACCAGTGCAGTTGTCCCTGCACCCCTTGGTGACCAGGGCTTCTATTTAGGTCAATTCTCAGGTCCCAACACCACTTGGAAATATTCACACTGTTGGTCCTGTCAGAATAGCTGACAATCCACAGCTCCGACTGTCTCTGTACTCACTGTTTTTGTTCAGGTTTTTCTACTAGTTGGTGCCTAATCCACTTCTGCATAGTTCCTTTCAAAGCTCAGGGTTCCAGGATTATCTTCTGTATGTCTGTCAATTGTTTTTTCTTTTCTTTGTTGAAGAGAGTCTGTGTTACTTGTCTGTCTATTCCTCCATCTTACCGGAAGTCCCTCTATCTTCCTTCCTCCTCTGCCCACAACTTGTGACTATCTTTGGTGATAAGTGCACAGTAAGAAAAAAGTCATAAGGGAAGGTGAAGAGACATTCAATACAGCCCTAGGTATCTGGAATAAGACTTTCCTTAGACTACTCAAAGAAGGCTGGTGATTCAAACCCACTAGCCACTCCTCAGAAGGAAGGTTGGGCATTCTACTTCCATAGTGATACCGCTTTGGAAACCCAAGGAGGGGTCACTATGAGTCGGATCTGACTCAATGGCAGTGAATTTTTTTTTGGTAGACTATTCAAAGGCACTCTAATGGCATAGTTGTTAAAGCATTTGGCTGCTAACCCAAAGGTCAGTGGTTTGAACTCACCAACTGCACTGTGGGACAAAGATGTGGCAGTCTGCTTTCATAAAGATTTACAGCCTTGGACAACCTATGGGGCAGTTCTACTCTGTCCTATAGGGTTGCTATGAGTCAGAATTGACTCAGTGACAGTAGGGTTTTTAGATTATTCAAGGTGGATGATGATTCACATAGACTCCTAATAAGGGGATTTCTTTACTGAGCTTCTCTCTGGTACCCACAGAAGGTAGAAAGCTGAGTACACTTCCCTAATTTTCATTCCTGTTCATTTATAGTACATATAAAAAATAATTCTTGTGAAGTTTTAGGGAGGATGCAATGGAATAATGGGAGCTCTGGGAGCATGGTGGCTAAGGCACTTGACTGCTAACCAGAAGGCTGACAACTCAAACTCACCAGCCACTCCTTAGAAGGAAGATGGGGCAATCTACTTCCATAGTGATACTGCCTCAGAAACCCAAGGAGGGGTCGCTATGAGTCAGGTCCGACTCAATGGCACATAACAACAAATAACAATAGAATAATAGATGTAGAAAAGATTATTTTAAAATAAAAGGTATAATTTATCATGTTAAATTTTGAGGATAAGGTCACTTTTCCTTCTGTCTTCAACAATTTATAAAATGATCATTATTACCTAACTTAATTTGAAATCCTAACTTTCCCTAAATTAAATATAAACCAAAAAACAAACCAAATCCACTGCCATTGAGTCAATTTCAACTCATAGTGACCTTACAGGACAGAGCAGATCTTCCCCATAGTGTTTCCAAAGCTGTAATATTTATGGAAGCAGACTGACTCATCTGGAGCACCAGGTGGATTTGAACTGCCAAACTTTTGATTAACAGCTAATGCGTTCACCATTATGTCACTAGGCCTCCATAAATTAAATATAAGAAAAGTCAGAAATACACATTCCTTCCCAAGTAAGCGAAAGCAGAAACTCAGATACCTGTACACCAGTGGTCACGGGGCATTATTCACAATAACCAAAAGGTGAAAATAACCCAAGTGCCCATCAAGAGAGCAATGAATAAATAATATGTGGTACATACATACAAGGAAATATTACTCAAACATAAAAATAAATGAAGTTCCAATACATTCTACAACATGGATTAACCTTGGAAACATTATACCAAGTGAAAAAAACTAGACACAAACTGTGGTATCACTTATATAAAATATCAAAAGTAGAACAGAGGTTACCAGGAGCAGGGGGAAGGAAAGATAGGGAGTCATGGCTTAATAGTCATTGAGTTTCTGCTTGAGGTGACAAAAAACTTTTAGAAATGGATAGTGGTGATGGTTGCACAACATGGTGAATGCAATTAATGCCAGTTACTTAAAAATGGTTAAAATGGAAAGTTCAATGTTATATATGTGTATTTAACTTAAAAAATTAAAGTTTATTTTTGTCATATTCTTAGAAGTATCAGGGCCCATCAATGTTGATAAAATCAGAGACTCAGAAAATATTTTGACAGGTACAGTAACCAGGCAGTACTCTCATCACAGAAGTAACCATGAAGATGAGAAAGCTAGAATGCTTCTGGTCTCCATTCAGTGGCAAGCCCTTAAGTGTATTCTGCCCAAGATGTCCCAAATCCATGCATAATATTTTTAATTTATTTACTAAGGGATTTCTATGACATACTTTAGATCATTTTCCAGAGCCAAATTTTGGCTTTACCAATGAAGTGGGTAAGCCTTGGACTAAGCCTTAAGGATTGGTGTTAAAGAATGTTGAAGGACATGCTAGCCAAGAAGGCAGGAAGAAAGGAAGACAGGCAGGCAGGCAGGCAGGAAATAGGGGGAGGAGGGAGGAAAGAGAGGTGGATGTATGTATGAGGACAGAGAATAAACAAATCTGGCAGCAGTGGAAAATTTATATGCAGAAAAGGTGGTCATTAAGCGAGTAAAAGTGGGTCTGAGAACAACTGTAGAGACATGTTTTTGTGTTGTTATGTGCCGTCGAGTAGGCCCCAACTCATAGCGACCCCTCCTTGGGTTTCCGAGGCAGTATCACTACAGAAGTAGATT